>NC_133648.1:81674320-81999331 GCF_009905375.1 Apium graveolens | reverse complement strand
TGTAATAACCCCATTTTTTGGAATTTTTGAAATCCTGATGAATAGTAACTTTTGCTAATTTTGCTAATTGAGTAAAATTATCAGACCACCCTATATAGGAGTTCTTTACGGAAATTCGGAGTTCATATTAGTATTCAAATTCAGATACTTTGATTTTTCCCAAAAATCCACCAGATACCGAAGGAAATTAAGTACAAGGTAATGAGATTAAAAGGAATTAAATTCAAGGATTATAACAGAGGATCATTAAAGGAATAAAAGATATTAAGAAAGGTTTAGGGAAACCCAAGTAATAAGTTCCCGGATATGATAACTCAAACGATCAACGAGAACGAGAGTTAAGCGAACCGTAAAACAAATAAGCGACCAAGGATCACGCTTATGCAAATAAAAAAGGAATTAACCAAAAATTAAGTACTAATCAAAGATATTAGAAGAGGATGACATTATCAAACATCGCCTCCCAACGATGACCATCATCGGGAGCCGATGTTCCCGAGTATATTATATATAGTTTTCAAAATTATTAATCGGATAAGATTTATTCGATAGTTTTAAATTATAAGTGAATATTATTTTATGAGTACTCATTTAAGATTTTTATTACGATCAAAGAATATTCTAACTATTCGAATAGAGATTCTACTTATGAAACTTAATTTATTTACTAAATGAATATTAGTTTTGAATATTCATTCCAAGACTTATGACTCCGCATATTTTTATTAAATATTATTCTTTATTTTCTTAAAGGATAATGTTTTGATATTCTCCTTATGATTTGGAAAATGATTGATATTATTTAAATTATTTTTACTTTAAATATTTTCAAAGATTATTTTCAAACTTTATCAAAACCATTTTCAAAAGTTTAGAGATGACCCCAAACCCCATTTTTAAGTTTAAATCTTCTTTATGAAGAGGATTTAAATATTCGCTCAAAATAGGGGATCCTGCTTAGTGTTGTATTTTTATATTTGCAACAAAGTTGCTGAATAGATAAAGAAGTTTTTGATTATTTACCCAACATTCGGGAAGTAAATTCTTGGAGCAAGTTTAATCCATTAACAGGCATCGCCTGGGAAATATCGGTGAGTTCTCGTTTCCAAATAGATACGGCTTCTTGGTGGAGCCGTATCAACAAGTTTTACTGGGGGAAAAGGGAGACGAGCTTTACGTTTCAGAGTCATGGATTTCATCTGAACTAGGAGTGGCGTAAGTGGTCAAGTGGGGCTGCCCAGCCTTATTTTATTGGCCCAAATGGCCCGGAAGTTTCGCTGAGACGGTCCATTCCTTAGGAGTCCAGCGTTCAGTCGATAAATAAATCTGACTATTCTCCTCTACATATGGAAAATTATGGGGTTGTACTACTATGACTGATCATCATAAGTTGTCTTCCTGGCACGGCAAACTCATGAAATGAGTTCGTCATCCAGTTTGGATATTTCTGCAACACTATCCAGAGCACCCCGATAGAAAGGCTAAGGCTGGGTGACCGATGAGTGTTGGCAGGGTCAAGCATTTAAAATGGTCTTTTGAAAATGAAGTATCTCGTAACTTCATCTCTTAATAATGACCTAATTATTGAGTTTCCTTGAGTGGATAAAAGCCCTTAAAAGTATTTGGGAAATTTTTTTATACAAGTTTAACCTTGTAACTTCATCTATGAAATGAACTTTTGAAAACTAATTATATTTTAAACAATAGTAGCTCAAGAAGTTTTTATGAAAAGATATATAAGTATATTGAAGTATCTCGTAACTTCATCTTCTAAAATACATACCTAGTAAATGTTACATTATGCATTACAAATAATTTCAGAAAAACGTTAAGGCAAGGTTAGATATATGAGATCACCTTGTAACGATATTTTTCAATAGTCTATTCAATGGAACTCTGTGTATGTTATGCATCACAAGTGATTTCAGAGATTATAAATAAAAAGTATATATTGAGTATTTTGCAACTTCGTCGCATTAAGATATTGAACTTGGTTCATAATAGTATGACCAATACTTTCCGGAATACTATGAGAATGCTTATATATTGTTAATTAGTTATATGTTATTTTGGTGGGCTGTGTTGCTCACCCTTGCTTTATTCATTAATCACACAACAACATCTAGACGAGATAGACAGGACCAATCTCCCAATTCACGAATGGATAGGAAACGTTCTGCAGTTTCCTGTAGGCATTGATGCCGCTATGGCTGAGGTAGGAAATACCAATAAGCTAGGCTTTCAATTTTTGTTGTACCGGACTTATGTATATCTATGAATTGTTAAAATGGGAAGGAACATGTAAATTTATTCAGAAACCCTTTTGAGGTGTACTAACTTATAATATATGAATAATATGACTTGTGCTATTTTCGGTTTCATCTTTGAGACTATAATGTGTGGTGCGTCTGTGTATATTGTGGGTCTGTACGCAGTAGTTAGTTGTTGATTCAAGATTAAGTGTTGATTAAAGGAAATGGAACTCGTGACAACCCGGATCCCCGACCCCGAATTTGGGGGTGTTACACTTATAATGTGATTGAACACCTTCAAAGGATGTTTGAATGATAGGCTCGTCAAGAAAGATTTGACAATATTAAGACACTATAAATTTGCATAAATGAGAGAATGAGATACGGTTGGACCAAATGTTCTAAAGATGATAGGTATATGTACCTTGATATTTTGGGTTTCAAGATTGGTCTAGAGATTTAACTTGATTTGATCAAACAATCTTTGAACAAATTATATTCTCAATTTGTTATGAACAAAATGAATGAGATAAACAAAACACTCATTGAGTTGTGAAGCATGTTTAGAACTGCTAAAAACAACACGGTAAAGGCATGAACTACGTCCATATTGATGGTGTATATATGGAATACAAATGGGAAAGGAAACTTGATAGGTAAGGTTAAGATTTGATTTTATTCAGTGCCAAACCAGAGTCCAACCCAAAGGGGATTTTTAATCCTATTAGTGGTGTTGCTAAAGAAGACAATTGTCACTTTTATGGTAATAACCAGATGATTGAAAGTTAATCCGTTGAGCTTATTTGGAAGATTTAAAGAAGAAGACCATCAATGGTCAATATTTATGTATCGGGTTAGATTTGGAGCAAAAGTTGTTGCTCTCGTTGGAGTAACTCGGTACCTAATTTTTCCCATAAGGTGAAGTTGAGAACTTGGTAAATGTTAATACGTGCCCGTCTTTAGCGAAGATATTATATTAATTTCTTGTCAGGAAAAAAAAAGATTTTCATTTTATTTAAATAACCATCAGTTGTCTATTCTATTTCAATGATAAGGCTTATAATGTTGCACAATTAGTTAACAATTTCTATATTTTAAGATGACTCATAACAAACATTACATCTAGCATTGTTGTTAAGCCATATTATGAGAAACACATTTGAGAGTTACATATAGATGGATAGGTGGATAGGTTTGATTTTGAATCATATGAAAGATGCGAATCTTGTCTCATTGGAAAAATGACTAAAGCTTCTTTTACCCAATAAGGTAAAAGAGCTACCGAACGATTAACACTTATACATTGTGATGTATGTGGTCTAATGTGTATGATGGTAAGGGGTGGCTTATACTATTTTATAACATTTACTGATGACTTCAGTAGATATGGATATGTATGTCTTATGAAGAACAAATCTGATTCTTTTGAAGTGTCATAGCATATCATTTATGAATTTTTGGGGAGGTGAAGCTTTTGTGAAATGTTTAGCCTCTGACAAGCTTGGATCAAAATTAAATAGATGCTATATTATGGGATACCCAAGCGAGACTAAAGGGTATAGTTTCTATAATCCTTCCAAAAATAAAGTGTTTGTTGTTCGGACCGCTGTATTTCTTGAAGGAGAACTACTTTCTTAGAAAATCAGTGGGAGGACAATACATCTCGATGAAGATCGAGAATCATATGATAACATTGAACTAGAGTTGGAACAAGATCAGGGTGTACATCAAAATATTAAAAGTAATCCTGCTCAAGAAACACATGTTGTTCATAGATCTAGTAGGATTCACCATGAGCCCAAGAAAAATTATGAATTTTCTCTTGATTCATGATGGTGATGTGATGCTTACGGATAATGATGAGCCTCTCACCTACCAAGATGCTATGAACAGTCCAGACTCCAAGAGATGGCTGAAGGCCATGAAATCCGGGATGGAATCCATGTATTAAAATAAAGTATTATCTTTAGTTAATCCACCTGAAGGGGTAAAACCTATAGGGTGCAAGTGGGTTTTCTAAGAGAAAACTGACATGGATGGTAAAGTATAGACTATAAGGCACGACTAGTGGCAAAAGGTTTCAAACAAATTCATGGTATAGACTATGATGAGACTTTTTCACCAGTTGTTATGGTCAAGTCCATTAGGATTTTGCTAGCAATAGTTGCTTACTTTGACTATTAAATTTGGTAAATGGATGTTAAAACCGCTTTATTATATGGAGCCTTAAAAAGGATGTATATATGATACAACCTGAGGGTTTTGTCAATCCAAAGTTTGCTAAGATGGTCTGTAAGTTGCTTTTATTTATTTATAAACTGAAGCAAGCCTCAAGGAGATAAAATATTCATTTTGATGAAACAGTTAAAGAGTTTGGCTTTATTCAAAACAAAGATGAACCATGTGTTTACAAGAAGGTTAGTGAGAGCCATGTGATATTCCTAGTATAATATGTAGATGACATATAACAAATATGGAATGATATACCTTCTCTATTGGATATTAAGACTTGGTTGAGAAATAGTTTTTCGGTAAAAGACTTAGGCGATGCTACCTATATATTAGGGATCAAGATCTATAAAGATAGATTGAGGAGATTAATCGATCTAGTCGGAGTATATACATTGATAAAGTATTGCATCATTTTAGGATGCAGGAGGAAAGAAAGGATATGTTTCGATGTCTCATGGGAGAGTGATCTCAAAGGATAATTCCTCCCTGAATCATTGGATAATAAGGGTTGTTTGAGAAAGTTCCATATAATTCAACAATTGGATTTATAATATGTGCAATGATATATACTTATCCTAATATTTCGTATGCTTTGAGCATGACGAGCAGATACTAGTCTAATCCAGGTGAGGGTCACTGGATAGTTTTCAAGAATATTCTTAAGTACTTAAAGAGGACTAAAGATTTGTTTTTGGTGTATCGAGAAGATAGGGAACTCGTCGTAAAGGGTTACACTGATGCTAGTTTCTGAACCTAATTTTTGGAAAGACAAGGATGATTATGTGTTTATGTCAATTTTTTGTTTTGTTTAAATATAAGTGATGTTAGCTGGAATCGTTCACAGCAAGAACATTGATGATTATATAATAGAAGTCGAATATATTGATGATTTCAAAATAGCCAAAGAGACTGTTTGGGCATGTCCTTAGGCGATATCACCTTAATAATGAGATTAATGATCGATGAGATATATATATATATATGTTAGATATATTTGATAATGTCATGGTTAATATGATTTATGTTTAGTTTTCAGATCTTACTTAAACAGGATAAATCAGTACTTACTAGAAGTCAGGACTTAAGGATATCAGTACTTATATTATCAGGAGATAATCATCAGAAGATGGATATCAGAACTAAAGTGCTGAAGGATGTTCAGATAAGGACAATAGCTGATTAAAGGAAAGAAGATCGAGATAAACATAAGAAGAGATATGCATGAAGAAAGAATTCTATGAAGAATAGAATACTTGGAAGAAAAGATAGCTGATTGATATATTTTAGGAAGCAGAATTATATTCCATATCAATTAGCGATTATCTTCTAACTGTGTAGTATATAAACACAGACATAGGGTTTACACTATAAGTGTTATTATATTCGAGAAGATTATTCATTGTAACCCTAGCAGCTCTCGTGATATTTGTTCATCACTGAGAGGTAATAGTTCCATACTGTAACAGAGTTTATTGTTTCAATAAAGTTTGTTTTCTGTTACTTGAGATATTAAAGTTTGATTTGATTGTACTTTATACTGTATTCACCCCCTCTACAGTGTGTGTGACCTAACAAGTGGTATCAGAGCCTATCTGTTAACGCACATACAGTTTAAGATCCAAACACAATCATGTCTGACACAGAAACTCCAACTAAGCCTACCAAAACTGAAGAACCACCAAAGACACAAATTCAAAGTCGGTATGAGACCATCAGAGTTCCCATACTGAGACCATCTGAATATCCCATATGGAAGGTAAGGATGACCATGTTCCTGGAAGCAACAGATCCAGAATATCTTGATAGAATCAAGGAAGGGCCTCACAAACCAACCAAGCTCGCTGTTGCAGTTGCAGGTGAAGCAGCAAAGACCGTACCAAAGGAGAAGAGTGATTATACTGCTGAAGATATCGCATCAATTGCTAAGGATGCTAAGGTACGACACTTACTGCATAGTGCCATTGATAATGTAATGTCAAACAGGGTAATTAAATGCAAGACTGCTAAGGAGATATGGGATGCTCTGGAAACAAGGTGTCAGGGAACTGATACAATTAAGAAGAACAGGAAGACAATACTCACTCAAGAGTATGAACACTTTGACTCAAAGGCAAATGAGTCATTGATTGATTTATATGATAGATTTGTCAAACTCTTGAATGATTTGTCATTGGTTGATAAAGAGTATGATCTTGAAGATTCAAACCTTAAATTCCTGTTAGCTCTTCCTGAATGCTGGGATTTGAAGGCAACAACAATAAGAGACAACTACAATCTTGATGAAACAACTCTTGATGAAATTTATGGAATGCTCAAGACTCATGAATTTGAGATGGAACAAAGAAGCAAGAGGAAAGGAGGAAAGTCAAGGACAGTTGCTCTTAAGGCTGAAGAAGAATCCCCCAAGGCAGCTACCTCAAGGAAAGACAAGGGTAAAGCTCTTTTCACAAAGTCTGATACTGAGTCATCAAGTACTGAAAGTGATGATGATTCAGATTCCGAAAGCTTGCCTGAGACTGATGCTGATGAGGAGATGATGAAGCTGTGTGCTCTTATGGTAAAAGGGATCACAAAGATTGCATACAGGAAGTTCAGGAAGGGAAAGAAGTTTTCCAGGAAATGCACAAGTTCTGATAAGAAGAATTTCAGAAGATCTGAGGGCAGAGGAGGAAAGTCTGAAAGAGGAGATTATACCAATGTCAAATGCTATAACTGTGGTGAGAAAGGCCACATATCTCCTGATTGCAAGAAAGTGAAGGGTGACAAAGGCAAGGCTCTTGTCACAAAGAAGAAAAGCTAGATAGACACCTCAGACTCTGAAAGTGAGGAGAACTATGCTTTAATGGCAAATGATGATAAAGAAAGTGCTGAGAGCAGTTCTGAAGCTGCTGAAACAAAGGTACCTCAGACTACTTATGCTTTTCATACTGATGATATTAATGAGTTGAGAAGATATCTTAAAACCATGTTTGTTAGTTATAGAGATCAAACTTTAACATGTGAAAGATTAACTTCTGAAAATCTTGCTTTTAAGAAAAGAAATGATTTCTTAGAAAAAGAGTTAGTTATGTTCCATCAAACTTAGAAGGATAGAGATGATGCTTTTTATGTTAGGGATGAAGTGCTAAAAATGAATGAATCTCTAAAAACTGAGTTAGAAAAGGAAAGAGATATTATCAGGACTTGGACTAACTCTGGCAGAACAACTCAAAATTTGCTAAGTAGTGAAAATTGGAAAGAGGGCTTAGGTTATGGAGAGGATAAGAATGATAAAGGAACTGTAGAAATTAAGCCTGTTATTAAGCAAAAGCCAAAGTTAAAACCTGTTAAGTTTATAACTATAAAGTCTGATAATGAGAAATCAGAAGTTAAAGAGGAATTAACTTCTGACAAACTAAAACAGGAAAAGACAGCTGAAGTAAACATAGGCTTAATGACTAAGAAGCAGCTCAAGCATAAGCTGAAAGATGTGAAGAATACAAACAAGGTAAAATCACCTAGGAAAAATAGGAATGGAAATGAAGGTGTGAATAAAAGCAATAATTATAAGCCTGTTCCTGAAGCTCCTAGGAAAATGTGTCATAACTGTGGAAGTTCTAACCATCTGGCTTCCTTTTGCAGGAAGAATAAGAACATAAACTCCTTACCTTCAAAATCAGGAGTTAAGAGTCAGTCTGTTAGATATAAACCACAAAATCCTTGTTTTCATTTTGGTAGTTTATGGCATTCCATTTATACTTGTAAGGAATATCATAGTTTGTATATGATTATTATCAAATAAAACCTTCTTTGAAGAAAGTTTCCATTGTTCCTTCTGGTGTAAATTCTAATTCAAAGTCTGATAGTGTAAGTTCTGATAAGAAAAATGTTAACATAAACTCTGATGCTAAATCCGCTGCAAATGTTAACAAGCTTGATAAGGCCAAAGGATCCAAGCAAGTCTGGGTCCTTAAAACTAATCATTAGTGGTCTTTATGATTGCAGGGCAACAGGAAAAATATTCTAGTTCTGGACAGTGGATGTTCAGGACATATGATTGGAAATAAGGTCCTGCTATCAGACTTTGTAGAGAAAGCTGGCCCAAGTGTTTCTTATGGAGATGGCAACATTGGAAAAACATTGGGATATGGCAATATCAATCTTGGGAATGTCATCATTAAAGAAGTAGCTCTGGTCTCAGGACTTAAACATAATCTGCTGAGTATAAGTCAAATATGTGACAGAGGTTATCATGTTGATTTCTTTGAAGAACACTGTGAAGTTGTGAGTAAATCTAAAGGCAAAGTTGTTCTGAAAGGATACAGGCGTGGTAACATTTATGAAGCTAAGCTTTCAACAAGTACTGATGGTTCTGCAATCTGTCTGATGAGTAGAGCATCAATTGAAGAAAGCTGGAATTGGCACAAGAAACTCTCTCATTTAAATTTCAACAATATAAATGAACTAGTCAAGAAAGATCTTGTGAAAGGACTGCCAAAGTCAGTATTTACTCCTGATGGCCTTTGTGATTCTTGTCAGAAGGCCAAACAAAGAAAATCTTCATTCAAGAGCAAGACTGAATACTCAATTCTTGAGCCTTATCATCTATTACATGTTGATCTATTTGGTCCAGTGAATGTCATGTCTATTGCAAAGAAGAAATATGTGTTGGTCATAGTAGATGAGTTCACCAGATACACATGGGTGTATTTCTTGCACACAAAAAGTGAAACTGCATCTATCTTGATTGATCATGTCAAACATCTGGATAAATTGGTCAAAGATTCTGTGAAAACCATAAGGAGTGATAATGGCACTGAGTTCAAGAATTTGATAATGGAAGAGTTCTGCAAAAACCATAGAATTAAGCAGGAATTTTCTGCTCCTGGAACTCCACAGCAAAATGGAGTTGTTGAAAGGAAGAATAGAACTCTCATTGAAGCTGCACGTACAATGCTTGAAGAAACAAAGCTTCCAACCTATTTCTGGGCTGAAGCTGTGTAGACTGCTTGTTTTACTCAAAATGCAACACTCATTAACAAGCAAGGAAAAACACCATATGAGATGGTGAAGAAAAAGAAGCCAAATCTGAAGTACTTTCATGTATTTGGATGCAAGTGTTTTGTTCTTAAGACTCATCCTGAACAGCTATCCAAATTTGATCTAAAAGCTGATGAAGGAATTTTTGTTGGATATCCAATTTCCACAAAAGCCTTCAAAGTCTATAATTTGAGAACAAGAGTGGTCATGGAATCTATCAATGTCTCCTTTGATGACAAGAAGATTACTGGACTTGAAGATTTTATTGATCATGATCAGCTGAGATTTGAAAATGAAGACTCAAATTCTGATACTGAAAATCCTGACAATCTAAGTCCTGATAATGCCAACTCTGATGGATTAAACTCTGATGTTATTGAAACTGTGGTGACTACATCAAAAAAAGATGCACCTATGCAGGGGGAGCATACTCAAGATCTTACCACATCTCAAGAAGCATCAGAACATACATCTGGCTCTTCAAATTCTGATTCGTCAAGTTCTGATAAGCCAAGTTCTGATAGTTCTGAAAATCTAAATTCTGAAGAATCAAACTCAGAGAGCATAGTTTCAGGGGGAGCATCAGAAAATGAAGTTGAAGACAGCATGGATCATGGGGGAGCATCCAGTTCTAGAGAAAACCTTCCATCTGCAAGGAAGTGGACTAAATCACATACACCTGATTTGATAATTGGAAATCCTGATGCAGGTGTCAGAACTAGAACATGTACTTCAAATGAATGTCTTCATAATTCTTTTCTCTCTCAGACTGAGCCAAAGAAAGTGGAAGAAGCTCTTCAAGATGCTGATTGGGTGCAAGCAATGCAGGAAGAGTTAAATGAATTTGAAAGAAACAAAGTGTGGACCCTAGTGCCAAGACCAAAGAATAGATCTGTTGTTGGTACAAAGTGGGTATTCAGAAACAAAACTGACAGTGATGGCATAATTACAAGGAATAAGGCAAGGCTGGTTGCAAAAGGATATTCTCAATAGGAGGGAATTGATTATGATGAAACATTTGCACCAGTTGCTAGGTTAGAAGCCATAAGGATATTTTTGGCTTATGCTGCTCAAAAAAAGTTTACTGTCTTTCAAATGGATGTGAAAAGTGCTTTTCTCAATGGAGAATTGGTGGAGGAAGTATATGTTGAACAACCTCCAGGCTTTGTAGATTCCAAACATCCAGATTATGTCTACAGGCTTGATAAAGCACTTTATGGACTTAAGCAAGCTCTTAGAGCATGGTATGAGACTTTAGCTCAGTTTCTTCTGGAAAGTGGATTTAACAGAGGAACTATAGACAAAACACTGTTCTACCTCAACCATGGAAAGGACTTACGTCTGGTCCAGATTTATGTTGATGATATCATTTTTGGGTCTACAAATGACAGACTTTGTAACAAGTTTGCCAAACTGATGCAGTCAAGGTATCAGATGAGTATGATGGGGGAACTTAGCTATTTTCTGGGCCTTCAAGTCAAGCAGAATGAAGAAGGCACTTTTATTTGTCAAACTAAGTACACTAGAAACTTGCTGAAAAATTTGGAATGCAAGATTGTTCAAGTGCATCCACTCTCATGGCCACTGCAACAAAACTGGATAAGGATACTGGTAAATCAGTAGAAATTACTGATTACAGAGGTATGATTGGCTCTCTACTCTATCTAACTGCTAGTAGACCTGATATCATGTATGCTACCTGTCTTTGTGCAAGATTTCAAGCAGATCCAAGAGAACCTCACTTAACAGCTGTGAAAATAATTTTCAAGTATCTTAAGGGAACAGCCTATCTGGGATTGTGATATCCCAGAGAATCAGATTTTAAACTAATAGGTTACTCAGATGCAGATTTTGCAGGTTGCAAAATTGACAGGAAAAGCACAAGTGGAAGCTGCCAATTTCTTGGAGGCAGATTGGTTTCTTGGTTTAGCAAGAAACAAAAGTCAATTTCCACATCAACTGCAGAAGCAGAATATATTACTGCAGGAAGCTGTTGTGCACAGATTCTTTGGATGAAGAATCAGTTACTGGATTATGGGTTAACATATTTCAAAATCCCTATTTACTGTGATAATCAAAGTGCTATTGCTATGACAGGTAATCCAGTTCAACACTCTATGACAAAGCATATCAGCATCAGGTACCACTTCATCAGGGAACATGTGGATGAAGGTACAGTGGAATTGCACTTTGTTCCAACAGATCAACAACTAGCAGATATCTTCACAAAACCATTGTGTGAAGCTACTTTTACAAGATTGGTAAATGAACTTGGAATGGTTTCAGGTTCTTTCTCTAAATCTGCTTAATTTTGTACTGATGCATCAGACTTTATGATCAGTATTTACAGAATTTAATCTCTTTGTGTATTCTGTGCTTAATTGAAAAATGTGTTTAAGTACTGACTGTTGTCTGATAAATATTTCTAAACTCTGATAGTGATATGTCTGTTTAGGTAACTATTCAATCCTATGAGGATAACTGTACTAGATGCTGACCTAGTAGTCTTCAATAAATAAGGGATCCCATGTAAGAAGTAATTATTACTGTGGAAATCTATTGACACAAGCAAATTCCGATAATTGAGCTTAGTTGAGTTTACTTGGTCTATCTTATTACTAAGTCACAAACTAGAATATTGCTTCTCATCTGTTAAGTTCTGATGCTAGTAAATCTGTTGAATGTACTAAGTGCTGGTAAACCTCTCTTATCAAAAGAAAAGGAAAATAATCATGGATTAAAATCAGGTACTCCTTTGAGATCTAGAGTAAAAATATGGAAGGGACGACCCAAGTGCATTGCTAGTATTAAGTAAATATGCATTAGAAAAGCAAAATATTTTCTTGGTGACTTTTCACACTCTATGATTACTGGAAAAATACTCTGATAATAGCATAAATTCTGATAAGCAGTCGTGACTCACTTACACTGAGAAGCCACTGTAAAATGGAATTTAAAAAGATGCACAAAATTAGCACAAAATAGTTGAGGTGGACTCAAGCATAAACTCATTCAACAGTAGGTTTCAGAATAATGACAGCTCTTTAGCAAAGTTTTAATTATGCCTTATTTCTAAGATGTACTGAAGTGAATCAGACTTTACTCCTTGTCTGATATTTAGCTTAATGCACACACTAACCACTCCATATGAATGATGAAAATCACTTTGGTGATCTATGTTGTTTTAGATGAACAGTCATTATGTCACATTGCACAAATTCTAAGGACAAGTTCTGATTGCATGTTCTGATGATTAAGTTCTGAAGAATATAAATCAGAATTTGTGTGAGGACTTACTAAAATAGGCATTCCTTTTTCGAGTTAAGAAATTATGTTCTGATGACTGTTAAGTTCTGATATAAGTCTAAGTTCTGATATTACAGTCTGATTCTTTACTTGACTTATTTGTGGATAAAATTGGACAACAGTCTCAGTTTAAACCAGAATATGTTGAAGTGGAAGATTAATAGTCACTATAGTTAGGGATAGTGGTACTCGTACATGAACAGTCAACTTTTACTTGCTTCTTGTGCGCATTAAACCATGTTTTCTCTTTCCAATGAATGTTTTTCTTTTTCCAAGTCTGGGGAGACGAGGTAGAATTAATTCTACCTGTCAGCATTAAATTTCTTTGCGTCTCCTGGCATTTTCTTGCCTATATAAGCAACCACTTCACATCAGCCTTCCCATCAAATCTTTTATCACAAACTCACCTTCATAATCTTTATATCAAAAACACCATGGTCAATTACAATATATTTTTGAACTACAAAACATTCAACATGGAGCTGAGCTGTGCCGATTGGCAGCAGGAATGGCACGTCACTGCCATTCCTGATGAGATATGGGACTCAGTTCCCCAGGAGGTACTCACCCACCTCCTGTTCTTCTACATGGACTACCATCGCCATCTGGAGTGATTGGAGGAGGAAAGGCTAGAAGCTCTCCACCAGCAAGAGCGAATCATTCGACTCGCTATTCTGTTTGTCGAGAGTAGGAAGAATAAATGATTTATTTTCTTCTTCCTATTTTTCTTCATCATCAGCCTTGCCCTGCTTCTTGAGCTAGGACAAAGGCTGTTGACGTTAGGTTTAGTAGCTTAGGGCAATCTTGTAAAAAGTTCTGATGTAATTTAAATTTCATGAATGTATTCTCTTGATATATTAATGAAATTTGTTTTTGTTTCAAGATCTTGTCTCTGAGATATTTTTTAATGCATTGATAAATCCTGATACATATTCATATTCTGATGACCATATAAATTATGTTTTAACTTAAGTTCTGATTTTACTTTATCAGTACTTGCTTATCTAATTTATTATGGTCATTTTCACTCAATTTTTTTTCAGAATACTGATGTTACAGTGAAAAATAATTAAATAAGTGGGAACAATTTCAATTTTGAATTAAAACTGATTCACCTTGATTAATAGAATAACTAGGTAAGTGGAACGGTTTTTTCCTTGAAAAACTGCAAGTGGGTAAGTAATGATTACTGTTTTCTCGTGCCCATTAACTATTCGTTTTTACTGCATGTCTGACAGGTGTCCAACGGTTACAATCTTTTTCAAAAGTATAAGTAAGACAGAGAGAGGATTTTTTTTAATCTTTTATTTCCTTTCATACTTTTTCTCTCTATTTTCTTTTACTCTTTTTCTTCTTCTAACGTTGGTTTTTCATATAGACATTCTATCAAACACCTAACATGCACTTATAAATCTCGATTAATTTCATGGCACCTAAGGATTTAATCATTGATGGAGCTAAATTTGTTCCAAACAACTATGCTGCATTTCTTGATAATGCTGAAGCTCCGTCTGAATTGCATTTTGTGCAAGATCTTCTTGCACACAGTGAAATCGGGTATGCATTGACCCAACCTTCAGTCTTCTCAAGCCAACAAGTTCTGACACTTTGGAGGACTGGAAACTTTGATAATGGTGGTCAAACTGGTACTCCTAGTATTGTTTTCGAAGTGGGTGATTCTCCATATGCAGTCACTCCTGGTACAATACGCAAGGCTCTACATCTTCCAGAAGGATGTACTTTTTCAATTCCAGAGGAATCAGCTCTTCAGGAGTTAATGGCCAGTTTGGGGTATGAAAAGAGTTTGGCAAAGCTTGGGCAGTTGAAACGGGCTCATATCAGAAGGGAATGGAGCTTCTTCTTCGACTGCATCACTAAAGCTTTTGGGAACAAGTGTTCAAATTTTGATGCCATCCCCATAATGAGTCAACACATCGGGTATGCCATTATAAACCAAACTCATTTTGATTTTGTAACGGCTATAATAGGTTTTATTGGGGATAGGATGCCAGAGGATAGGAATGTTGTTTACTTTGCTAGATTCTGTCAACTTATATATACTTTTTATACTGATGAACCTTGACTAACCAGTACCTTAACTCCACCTTTCAAAGTTGCAAAACGTTACTTTAATGACCTGGTAAATGCTGACACTAAGAAACAAGTGATTAGACCTTTACAGATTCCTCAGTCTGTAAAATAGATCTTAGTAAATGCTGATCCTGATTCCTATAGATCTATTTATCCTAATGTTCAACCAACAACCACCTCCCAAATACCTCAACAACCATCAGAACATACCACTCATACTACTCAACCAACCCCCAGGCAATATATCAAATCCTATCTCTCCACTTCACAGACAGTTCAACCCTCATCCTCAGCACCTACTGTGAAACCTTCATCTTCCAAGCCTAAGAGGATAAAGACTATTCCTCAAACACCTCAAAAGAGAAGGAGGATTGCTTTGAGAGATGAGTCTGACAGTGAGGAACAGGTTTCTACATCAGAACCTGTTCTCAAAGAAGCTGAGACAGTGACTTCTCAGAAGGATTCTGGAATTGGGGGATCTAGGCTTCTCAAGAGGCTTAGAAGAATGACTGTTCCTGACACTCCCAAGGAATCCATATCTACAAAGAGATACAAGAAACAGAGGGCAAAAAGGCCAGTTTCAGATGATGAAGAAGCAGCAGCTAAGGAAGGAGATCAGGAATCTCTGATCTCACAAGAAAAGGAATTTGCTAAAGTCACTTCTTCTTCATCAACTCCATCTCAGGAAGTTGTTCCTAACAAGGCCAACACACCATCTATGTCTCCTGTTCGAACGTCTGTATCTCCTGTTGTTCCAGGCACAAGTACTGAAATTGATGTTCAGAACCTGGTTGTGCCTGAAGTAATTCTCTTAGAAGCTCCAACAGCAACTAATCCATCAACAACACCTGTTAATGATGCTGCTCAAAATCCAGACTTCTCTTCTACACCTTCTCTGCATCTAGATGCTGATGATCAGAATATAGGTGAGCATCAGGATATGGCTGTTGATCAGAACTTAGAACCAGATCAGCAATTAGAGGATGCTGAAGCCTCCATTGCTACTCATACTGTTGTTTTATCAGAAGATACTGATTCCGTAAGTTCTGATGCTGTAAATGCTGGAGATACTGGTGATGCTGCTCCAAATACAGATGCTGATGAAGCAGGTCCTTCAGGACATGCTACTCAACAAACTATTCTTAAATCTGAACTTGTTAAGAAGTTTGTTACCAGAGAAGCACCAGTGCCTTGGAGTGAAACTCCTGCAGGACAGGAGTGGACTAAGGAATGGAACTCAGTTTCCTGTGTTCCATCTGCAAAGCATCTGGCTGAGCACTTGACAAAAGCTGATGAAATCTTAAATTCTGATGATATTAAAACCCAGCTTAGAGTCACTGCATTGAGTACTAAACATCTACAAGGTCTCCATTCAACTACTCATGCATAGCTACACAAGATTCAGGAAGAATTCATCAAACAGGACCAAATTCAGAAAATTGACAAGAAAAAGTTCTTCCAACCTACCTTTGACAGGATTGCTTATATTGAGAAGACTCAAGAGAAACAACAAGCTCAGATTTATGATATTCTGCAAAATCAAGCTTCTCAGCAATCTCAACTTACTGAAATCCAAGCCTCAGTGGAATTGCTTGTCTCTCTTCTACTACCTGCTGATGCCAAAAAGGGGGAGAAAGTAATTAAGTCCAAATGCAAGACTGACAAGACACTGAAAGGGAAGGATGATGAAAAGGATGATCAAGGAAACTCTGGAATGGGTAGAGGTCATAGTCAAGGTAAAGGTTTCTCATCAAGAAAAGCTGAAATCACAAGTCACAGGACAAGTTCTGATACTGGAAAAAGAATTAGTTCTGCTACTGGTAAAAGGATAAGTTCTGATGAACTTTTAGATCTTGATGAAGAAATGTCAAGACAGTTATTTCTTCAGGAAAATCCAGGAATGGACTTGGAGAGTTTAATGGAAGAAGAAGCCAGACTTAAATCAGAAAAAGTCATATCTAAATCTGAAGCTTCTGGTAAAAAGACACTTCCAAAACTCAAAGGCATGGTGATAAAAGAAAGGACAAATACGGAAGCAACATTGGTTAAAACACAACCACAGATAGATCCAAGATCCAAGGGTAAAGAAAAGGTTGGTGAACCTATCAAGGTTTATGTGCCTCCTGAGAATGAAGAAATCACTGATGAAAAGGATGATCTTGCTCTGAATTCAAGAAAAGTTCTTAAAACAACCTCTGACATGGCTCAAGTTGTTCAGAGTCAAGAGACAGTAAGTTCTGATATTCCAAAGAAGCAAGTAACCTCTGACATAGCTCAAGTTAACTTGATATCAGAAGTTAGACCAAAAACACTCCTACCAGGATTCACTAAAGCAAAACAGACTCAACCTTTGAAGACTGCTGCAAGTGGTTTTGAAGCAAGAGTAGTTACTGGAAAGGAAGCAAGAGATAAAACTGGATTGGGAAGTGCTGATGAAAGAAGAATACAGAACACTACCAATGATCCAACTTCCTTGAGTGAACCAGGTATTGGAGCAACTCCTGAGAGATTGAATCAACTGGAATCTGTACAAATGGTTTACCATACCTACTTGAAAGAACACATCTTGTTGTACTTCATGACAGATGGTAGGGTTTATCATATAAGGAAAAATGCCATTCCATTGAAGTATTTTGAAGAATTGGAGCATGTACTATTCTTACTTCAAGTGGATGACAGATTGACAGGAAGTGCTGCAAACTATTTGAAAGATCAGATTCAGAGACAGAAAATGCTTTATTCTGTTAAGTCTGACAGCACATATGTTCCAAAGTACAGAGATCACAAGGGTGATATAGTTGAAATGAAGCCCAATACTGCTAAGATTATAACTACCTTTCTGGGTTACAGGGCTGTGGAATTCAATCTTGAGTCTGATAAAGCTTATTTGATCAGACTGGATCAGGATATAAGAAAAGCAAAGATTAATGATCTCAGGGCTACAATCTTTCAAATTGGTGAAGATAATGCAGAGCTTAAAGATGCTAAAAGGAGGATGATTGATGAACTTAGATATGCTGAGAGATGTTTGTTGAAGAACTATCTCAGAACAACTCCTGACATCAGAGAGATCAGAAGATGAAGCCAAGTCAAGATCTACAACTGATTAAATTCTGATATTTGTACATACTGAAGCTGTTATCAGAAGTTAAATATTGGTAAAGTTTTAAGGACTATAAGTTGTAGTTTTCTAGTCTAATTCTCATGCATTTGTACTTAATGTTTTTGACATCATTAAATATCTGTTAAACTTGTATATTATGCTAATTTACAAGTTGGGGGAGATTGTTAAATATATTTGATAATGTCATGGTTAATATGATTTATGTTTAGTTTTCAGATCTTACTTAAACAAGATAAATCAGTACTTACTGGAAGTCAGGACTTAAGGATATCAGTACTTATATTATCAGGAGATAATCATCAGAAGATGGATATCAGAACTTAAGTGTTGAAGGATGTTCAGATAAGGACAATAGCTGATTAAAGGAAAGAAGATCGAGATAAACATAAGAAGAGATATGCATGAAGAAAGAATTCTATGAAGAATAGAATACTTGGAAGAAAAGATATCTGATTGATATATTTTAGGAAGCAGAATTATATTTCATATCAATTAGTGATTATCTTGTAACTGTGTAATATATAAACACAGACATAGGGTTTACACTATAAGTGTTATTATATTCGAGAAGATTATTCATTGTAACCCTAGCAGCTCTCGTGATATTTGTTCATCACTGAGAGGTAACAGTTCCATACTGTAACAGAGTTTATTATTTCAATAAAGTTTGTTTTCTGTTACTTGAGATATTAAAGTTCGATTTGATTGTACTTTACAATGTATTCACCCCCTCTACAGTGTGTGTGACCTAACAATATATATATACGTAAAGTGCACAGTAATGATAATGTTACAGAACCACTAACTAAGGCTTTGGCATAGCAGAAGCATGATGGTCATACTAGTTCTGTGAGTATTAGATACATGGGTGATTGGCTCTAGTGCAAGTGGGAGATTGTTAGCGTTTGTGCCCTAGAGACAATATTATAATGTTTTAATTTAAAAAATTTGGATTATTAACGTTTATATTCTATCGATTTTTTCCTTTATAATTTATTACATCTTAATTTATTGCGATATAAATGTTAGATTAATAAATGTTAGATATAAATGTTAGATTAATAAATGTTAGATATAAATGTTAGATTAATAAATGTCCTTGAAATATGATATGAATTCTATATCTCTAAGTATTTGACTTAGAAATGAAATTATGAGAATAATATCAATATTCCTAAAGGTCCCTAGTCGAGTATTATTATTAAGGGATAATAATAATGCAATAAGACGGGTGTGTTTGTTGACTGATAATCACATCTCACCGATCATAGGTATATTGATACTAAAGTAAAAAACATAGGCATATATAAATACACATGGTGTTGGATAAGACCCAATGTGATATTCTACATGTCTGTTATGTCATAAGTAATTCTCACTATGATAACGATCTAATGGTCCTTGGACTTGAAATTATTATATTTTTATACGAGAATTAATGCACTTTGATTATATTAAAAGTTACCTTTGACCGGGTAATGGTAAAAGTGTATTTCGGGTATATTATGAATCGTATAAGAAATATGAATGATCTAGATGGGATTTAACCCTCCTATTTTAGGAGTGATATTATTGGCTTTTTGTGTGAGCTAGACTATGAAATGTGTGGCCACGCTCAAATGTTGATTTGATATGATAGTCTACTCATTGATCAAGAAAACTTGGATTAAACTATAATGAGCATGACACATTACACGCCTCTAGTTTAATCTATAATATTGGTTAAAGGGGTTATATTATATTGTATATTATTCATGAAAGGTTTAATCGATCACCGATTCAATTATTATTACTAGATGCCGCTCATTGTTTATAATTTTAATATGAGATATTAAAATTATTGTCAACGTAATAATAACCTACAGGGTCACACATAAAGAACTCTTGAAGGAGAAATAATTTAAATTATGAATTTAAATTAAATAAGTAATTTGTTTTATTTATGATATTAATTAAATATGACTTAATTATTTAAATAAATAAAATAGAGAAATTACTTAAACTAATTCTGAAATAAGTTATTAATTAAGTGTGACTTAATTAAATAATAAATTGGGATTTCAGATTAGTATTAATTATAATTAGATTATAATTAGAAAACTCATTCTTCTCTCTATATAAACTATTTGAAGGCTGATTAATATAATAAAAAGAAGGAAACATGGTTTTAAAAAAACCTTAGCTGTTGAAGGAGAAAGATGAAGAGAGGTAGAGATGAAGTTTTCGGGTGCTACTACACATCAATCCTTCAAAAAAGGTGTGATACCCTCCAAACCCGGGTCAGAAGTTTGGGACTCACAACTCATATAAATTATATAAACCTGTATATAACATATTATAAATAATGACCCTTCTTTACATAACCATGGATCGCAACAGGTTAAAGTATGAAAATAAGCCACAACCTTAACTTTTATTACAACGTACCAAATCCCAACTAGTTTAACTTACAATTGACAATGAAATTATTCTTACAATCTTGCATAACTCAACTACCATATAAATCTCCTGCTAGCTTGATCCAACTCAACCTAGAATCCTAGCTCGTACACTGGACTAAGAAACTCCGCTATCAACCATTTCCTTTTTAACTATAGAATACATAAAAAGATTCGCAAGAGTGAGCTAACTAGCTCAGCAAGTCATAATAGCAATAAATAGGTTTAAACAGTGATCAATTGAAATGATTTAAAGGATTCAAGTTTCTTGTTAAACAAACATTAGAATTGGATATTTATTTTAAATTTTAAAACCAAGGTTAGGCTGCTGATCAGTCACGCACTAATCCCGAGCAAGGCACACGACTCTGCTCTATAAATAGGATCCAAAGGCACACATTGGCCTAATTCGACCACGAATCTGGTCCACATAAAGAAAACTATCCAATTCTAAAACAGTTCAGTATGATAAACAATATAATTCAATAAAACAGGATCATAATCAACAGTGATAAAACATTTATATAAAAGCATAATATAATTCATGAGTATCATAAGGGTATATCAAGGTATGTATGAGGAATGACTTCCAGCCTGTAGGAGAATCAGGCATTAGATGAACAATGATTTCACTAGGTTTAGTTCTTTGATGTTACAAGGTATGATAGAGTAAAAATGTTTCTGTATATTCAAGCAATTCTGTTCCAGTATTTGGTGTATGGTGGATATGTATTTGTGGAGTAGTATCGTATTTGTGTGGTTTAGTATCTGGTAAATTAACAATGGATGGTTTACAAAGAATAAGGCTTATAGCTCAAAGATTAAATTATGTGATCAGGGTTCAAGGTTGAATGATTCAAAGCACTTACAATCTAATACAGAACTATTTGAATACTAACAATATGTCACAAGAGAGTTTAGAAATATTTGCAATATATCTCGAGAAAGGTTCAGAAGTACTTACCTTATCACAATTGATTCCAACTTCACTGGTACTTGTCTAATGATTCTATTCAACAACCACTTGTCTACTTTTTCTATGAGTCGCTTACATTCACTGATCACTTGCTTTCTTTTCCTACGCCTCGCTTACTCTGCTAGGCATCATAAGTATCTATCAATATTTAATATCATATTATTCTAATCATCACATAGACATCATAAGATTTCATCTACCCTTCGTTTCACCCAAATCCGATTTACGGATTGAAAGTTATGACTAAAACAGTTAGATAATAGTCACAGAGGCATATATCACATTAATCAGATAGCACATAGCACATAGTATGCAAGGTAATCGATCATAATAATTTTTTAAAGAAGATTTGGGCTTAATATGATTTTTCTGGTATTTAATACGAATTTTTAAACATTTTTCAAAATTAAAACGGGTCGTTGAATCATTTAAAAATAAATAACAGGGTTCGATTGCCCGAATCTGGGTTTCAAAATCATTTTATAATAATTTTCTAACCTTGAAAACAATTTAAAATAATATTTTTAAGCTCGAAACTATTTTTCAGAATTTTTAAATCAAAATAAATAATTAAATCTAATTAGATAATCAATTAAAATTAATTAATAATTAATTGAATCAATTAATTAATTAATATTTGAATTAATTGGCCAATTAACTAATTAATTATCAATTAGAATTAATTAATTAATTAATTAATTAATTAATTAATTCAGATTTATTTTTGAATTAAAAATAATTTTGGAATTAAAATAATGATTTTTGGAATTTTAAAAAAATTTAAAATAGTTTTCTAAAATTAATATATAAAAGAAATATCTGTTTTGAAAGTTTTTAAAACCGCAATCCAAAATTCGTAAAATTCAGAAAATTCAGAGGACTAAACTGCAAAAACACAATTTCAGAATTGATTTTGAAATCAATTGGATCAAAACCGGGTCAGAAATCGAGTCGGAAAACAGGTTGCCGGGTCACTAAGAACACCGGACGAACCTAGAGTCCGGCGACCTCAATTCGACCCTAACCAAGGTCGTTTGAACAGCTAACTCATTCTAAATCCTTCCAGGAACTCAAATCAGGTCACAAACAACACAAACAATGATCTCTGTTCAATCTCCGTCGAAAATCGAAGCAAAACCGGCGAAGGTCTGGCGAGCTTCGATTTGGCCACTCCAGGAATCGTTTGTTGATATCCCGTACATGAATCGATTGCAAATCAAGCAAGGAACACAATCCAATCAACAAAATCAGTCAATAACCCTCAGGGCAAAAACGCCCAAATCTCGATTAAGAACATTCAAACTAATAAAAACCCTAATTCTGAAATTCGAGAATCAGCATCAATTTCAACATGTTATTGAACTCCAAATCAGTCATATGATATACCAAAATGACCAGGAATAAAAGATCTATAATATTCAAGCATCAAATCACACAAACAACATCAAGAACAAAAATTCATATTTTAATCCAAAAATAATTCGAAATTAAATAAAATTATAGAAAAATAACCTTTGATTCTGCAGGTGTATGAATTACAGATTCTTAAAGTAGGTTTCAAGAGCTTCGTTTTGATTACTAGAACTCCAGAATCCGATATCGCTAACGCCTTCAAATTGCAGTTTGATTCTCAAGAACTTATATGAATATGCTGATTTTCTTTGGAAAATTATATATTTAACTGTTTGCATATGATTATCTGTACAAATAAAATAAAATACGGTAAAGGCTATTTATATTTACAAAATATTGGTACCCCGTTGGATCATACCGGATATAAAATATTACGTTTGTTTGATAAAACAGATCCAAATCGGTACCAGTTTTAGGATTCCAAATCTATACATTTTGTACATACAAACTTGGTCTTAGCGCTTTGGTTACATATATTACGAGAAGATAATATAATAGCTTAATCAAAATATCCCGTTTCTCGAAAGTACGGGTTTTATTGATTTACCGAAACAAATATTGTATCAAAAATTTTTGCGCCGGGACCCGCACGGGGAAAACCGTACTCCGGATCGAAAAAAGTCAAAATATGGAAAATGCTCAGAATATTGCAATTAGGTTAGGAAGGAGTTTTCCCGAGACTTCCGGGTTGTAAAACGTAAAAACGGTTGAAGTTGGTTGGTTCCCGATTATACAAAATAATTTATAAATACTCTGAAAAATAATTTATTAAATCCACAAATTATTTATAAAATTATATAACAACATAAAAATTAATAGATAAATATGGAAATTATCTATACTTTATTTTGGACATATAAAAATTAAAATACTCAAATTTTATCATATTTACACATCCAAACACAGATACCGCTTAAGAGATAATTCACCAAAATTCATATAATAATCACATGATATTTATTTATTGATAAAAATAATAATTAAACGATATATCCCGGATATTACATCCTTCCCCCCTTAAAAGGATTTTGTCCCCAGAATCTCCTAAGTAACTAGTTGAGGGTATTTTTCTCGCATGTCAATTTCTAAGTCCCAGGTTGACTCTTCAACCCTTGGGTTTCTTCACAATACTCCTACTAAATTTATAATTTTATTCCTTAATACCTTCTCTTTATTTTCTAGAATCTCTATTGGATTCTCTACATAAGATAAATCTGCCTGAAGTTCTATTGGCTCATACTCAATTACATGCCTAAACTCTGGATTATACTTTTTAAACATTGTCATATAAAAAACATAATAAATATGTTCCATATACGGGGGCAACGCCAATTCGTAAGCTACCTTACCGACACGTTCCAAAATTTTAAAAATTCCAATGTATTTAAGACTCAGTTTTCCTTTCTTTCTGAACCTAGACAATCCTTTTGACGGTGACACTTTTAGTAACACCAGATCTCCTTCTTTGAATTCCATATCTTTCTTGGACTGATCCGCATATTTCCTTTGACGATCCTGCGCTGCAATTAACCTTTTCTGAATAGCTTTAACAACTTCTTTCATCTGTTGCACCAATTCGGGTCCAAGTACCTTGCATTTTTCTACTTCATCCCAACTTCCTTTGAAATCAATAGCACAAATACATAACATGTCCTCAATTGTCTGAATCATTTTCTCACTTTGGCCATCGGTCTATGGATGACAAGTTGTCCTCGTATTCAACTTTGCTCCTCAAACATTCTTGAAAACGTTTCTAAAACCTTGAATTAAATCTTGAATCTTGGTCAAATACCATAGACGCGGAAATTTCATGACGAACTACTATCTCTTTCAATTACATGTAAACCAACTTGTCCAATGAAAATCTTCCATTAATAGCTAGAAAATAAGTTGACTTAATTAGTCTGTCGTCAGCCTACTATAACCCAAATGGCGTCGTGGTTCGCTTTCGTCCTTGATAATCCGACTATAAAATCCAGAGCAATATGCTACCATTTTCGTTCTATCTCTAACGGTTGCAATAATCCACTAGGTCTCTAATACTCTGCGTTAATTTTTTGATATTCCTAGCACTTACTAATCCATTCTATATTTTCCTTTCTATATCTGGTCACCAATATTCTTCTTTAAATTTTTGTATATCTTGACACTTCCTGGATAGATTTAATACTTGGAATTGTAAGTTTCCTGTAGGATCTCATTCTTTAATTCTGTCACTTGTGGCATCCAAATCCTGGAAAAAAATCTGAGAATACCGTGATCATTCTTCTGAGTGCATAAATTTCCTCTTACTAAACTGTTAACATCCTGATCCATTATCTCCTATTGACATCTCTTTATCTTCTCTAACCACTCTGGCTGAAAGATCATACTATAATTCCTTGCTTCTTTTGGATTATAAATTCCGACTTCCAATTCCAACTTCTGAAATCCCATAAATAACTCTACTGGGGCAGTCAACACATTCACTTTCTCCTTTTTGCTTATCGCGTTGCCACTATATTTTCTTTTCATCGTGAATACATACTTCAAACTCTTATAGTCCGTATGAATCTTACACCTTTCTCCATGCAGATTATGTTTCCAAATCTTCAAAACGGATACTATTACTGCTAGTTCCAAGTCATTAGTAGGATACTTCTGTTCATGAGGTTTCGGTTGTCTAGATACATATGCAATAACTTTATCGTGCTGCATCAACACACAACATGATCCCTTATGAGAAGCATCACTATAGATTACAAACTCTCCGGGATCATCTTGAAGTGATAAAACCAGTGCCGTGAATCGTGATCAATTTTTGCTTCAATTCCTGAAAACTTTCTTCACACTTCTCAATTCTATATAAACTTCTCACTTTTCCTAGTAAGCTTCGCCAAAGATGTCGCAATCTTCGAGAAATCTTAAACAAATTTCCGATAATATCCTGCCAATACTAAAACTTCTCACTTTTGTTGGTGCTTTTGGTCTTTCCCCATTCATAGTAACTTTAATCCTTGTTGGACCCACTTTGGTTCCTTCATCACTGACTATTTATCTTAAGAATTAAACTCCATGCAACCCAAAACTCACACTTTGAAAACTTAGCATACAACTTCTTCCTTCTCAGAATTCCCAAAACTGTCATTAAATACTTTGAATGGTCCTTCATTGACTTCGAGTAAATCATGACATCATCTATAAACATAAATACAACTTATCCGAATACTCCTTAAAGATTTTATCCATCAAGTTTAAATGTTACTGGTATATTGGTCAATCCAAATGACATTACTAGAATTTCATAATAACCGTACTTAGTTCCGAAAGATGCCTTCGACACGCCCTTAGGTTCAATCTTTAATTGATGATACCCAAATCTTAAATCAATCCTAGAAAATACTTTACATCTTTCAACTGATCAAACAAATCATTACTTCGAGCAAACAGATACTTGCTCTTTATAGTAAAGTTGTTGAGATAATACTGGTGCACCTCATGGGGTACATTAGGTCTAATCGCTCCTTCTTCTAATAACTCTTGCAATTGCTTTTATAACTCCTTCATTTCAATTGGCGCCATTCTATACGGGGCCTTGGACAATGGTTTCATTTCAGGTGCTAAGTCGATCACGAACTTAATTTCTCTATCTGGAAGAAGTCCTGGTAACTCGATTGGAAACATGTCTTGGAATTGATTACTATAAAATCTTCAGGTTTTGTTGGCTCCTGACTTCTATTTATCACGTAATCACTATAGTGCTTATATCTTTGCCATAGTAACCTTTTAGTTTGAATTATTGTTAAAACTTATTTGCTTGCCTTCAATCTCTAAACATCATCACATTCTCAATCTGGCGTCTACAGAATTATCTTCTTATCATGACCGTCTATCTAAGCATTATACTTAGACAGCCGATCCATTCCTAAAATAACGTCAAATTTTCCTTTCTCAAGCAGTATCAAATCAGCATAAACTTATTGCCAGAAACCTCAATCTCACAATTACTACACACTTGGTTATCATATACACGTTCTTCGGTTTGCTAATCCTTCAGTCATAATCTTATTTAACCATTTAATTGATCAATAAAATCTTGAGAAATAATAATCGAGTTGCTCCCAAATCAACTAATACTTTAGCACATAAAGAATTTATGATAAGCATACCCGTCATCACATCCGTATTCCGAATAACATTTTTCACAGAAATATCATAAGCTCTCACTCTTGGAGACTTATTCATTATCGGAGTAGATTCCCTTGATTCTTAGCGCATCACTGACTGGGGCTGGTGATTTACAATCCTTGCGATATGCCCTGGTTTTTCCCATACTTAATGTTGGGTTTGGAGCACATAAACGCAACTAAAACAGTAATTAAAAATGTAAAAAATAAGAATCTTTGAAACCCACCGCAGGATCCATGCGAAAAAGATATATTTAATTCATAGATCAGATTGTTTACCTTAAGAAGCTTTACCAATTGGTTGACTAATGGAGATCCAAAGCTTGTTCAATCACCACGCATCTCGTTCTCGCGATCTACTCCAGCCCCAGGGATTGCAAGACACCAGCCCCAGTCAGTAATGCATTAAGAATTATGGGATCTACTCCGGCAGTAAATGAGACTCCAAGGGCTAGAGTTTTTGATATGTCTGTAAAAGACGCTATCCAGGATACTGATATCGTGGCAGATATGCTTAATGTGAATTCTTTATGTGCCAAAGTTGTAACACCCCCAAATCCGGGGTCGGGGATCCGGGTTGTCACGCGTTCCATTTCCCTTAATAATAGTTAATCTTAATAATCAACCAACTACTGCGTATTGTGACCCCACAATATACACACACACAACAAGTTATAGTCTCAGAGATGAATATCCAAAAATAACACAAGTCATTTTATTCCATAATTATAAGCCATTACACCTCAAAAGGGTTTCTGAATAAATTTACATATTCTTTGCCATTATTATGATTCATAAGTATACATAAGTCTGGTACATCAAAAGTTGAAAGCCTAGCCTATTGGTAGTTCCTACCTCAGCTACAACGGCATCAACGCCTACAGGAAACTGCGGAACGTTTCATATCCGCTCACGAATTGGGAGCTTGGTCATGTTCATCTTATCTATCTGTTGTTGTGTTATGACAGAAGAAAGCAAGGGTGAGCAAAATGCCCACCAAAATAATATGTATAATGATTTACAATATGTGAGCATCCTCATAGTACTCATGAAAGTCTTGGTCAAGTAAAAATGAACCAAGTTTGATATCTTAACGCGACCAAGTCGTAAAATATTCAGTATATATGTATATATACTTTTCAAAAACTTGGAAGTCCTCTTCCATGCCTAATATACACAGAGTTCCAGTTTATAACTGTATAAAAATATCGTTGTAAGGTGATCTCATATATCTAACCTTGTCTCAACATTTTTGTGAAAATCTTTGTCATGCATAAGATAATCATTAACCAGATATAAGTTAAAAAGATGAATTTACAACATACTACAGTATACTTATATCTTTTCCAAATACTACTTGAACTACCACCGTTCAAGTTATAATCAGTTTCAAAAGTTCATCACACCGATGAGACTACAAGATAATACTTGAATATATTCAATCTTTGAAATATCATTTAAAAGAAATGAAGTTACGAGATACTTCATTAAGTCCCGATATATATATACACCAATATATATACATTTCATACACTCCTTGAAAACCTCTGTTATGAAAATTATAAACAGAGTTGCAATATCCAATGAATTTGGAAAGGAGGAAACCTTAGCATAAACCTGATATTTTGCTGATCAAGCAAAGATACCAATAAGTAACCTTTTCTACTAGTAGATGGATGAATTCCCCACTGGTCATCACCCTGGCCGCATTAGGACATATGTTGGACTGCCACTCAGCCACTTACGCATTAATGGACTCCCACTGAGCCACTTACACTTTCATGGACGCCCACTGAGCCCATGTTGCTTATGTCGACTCAAATAGATGGACTTACTTCCCGAATGTTGGGCAAGTAATCAAAATGCTTTCTCAAAACAGCAACCTCGTTGCGAATATAAAATACACCACAGATCCGGATCCCTCAGGTTTTGAGCGAGTATTTAAATCCCCTTCGAAAGGAAGATCTTAAATCTAAAAATAAGTTTTGGGATCCGCGCTAACTTTTAAAAATCATTTTGAAGACTCGAAAACATTTTAAAGAATGTTTAGAGTAACGCTGATTTAATAAAATAAATCAGTCCCGATATGTTGGAGAAAATATCTGAATATTATTACTTAAATAATATTTCCATAAATGATAAGCTTTATAAAAATAATTGAAGTAGAAGTTTTACAACGCATACTTGAAATGAATAATAGATAACCAAAGATATACTTATACGGAAACACGATCTTTATTTGAATAATCGAAATAAGTTTGATTATTATTCAAAACTATCGAATATACCTTATTCGATTACTAGTTATAGAAATATATATATATATATATAATATTATACTCGGGAACATCGACTCCCGGTTTAGAAAAATGTTCACCTTCGGGTCCCCTATACTAAGGGTATACGCAACTACTGCTTATCTCTAGCATAGGTATTATGCAACTTATAAGCATTTGAATTGATAATAGAATATCAAGATTACGAAACAGGCATGCATACAAATATTATATCACATGCTCTAATACATCGCAAGGCTTTTCTAATAATAACCATGCACTTATCTCAAGATAATGCATCAATATATTACATCACAACAACAGTATAACGGGTAGAAAACTTGCCTAAGTACCCTACCAACTGCCTAATCCACTTTACATAATTGTTTCATACTACAATTAGTCATTTAAGGGCCTTAACCAAGATTTCAAAGTAAGGTGAGGGGTAATGGTTCGTTCGCGAAATGTCGTTACTTAAAACGGTCGTTTCTCCTAAACCGTACATCGGATTTAAGCGAACCACATATCAAAACGAAGCTCATAACATGAACTATTTAAACATAGTAATGGTCAGAATCTTACAGTGAGTTCACGGGTCCTGAAGTTAAGAACTAAAACAGTTTAAGGTAAATCGGGCATTACGACGACTATATTTACGCGATTACCAAAGTTTTAAAGCATTCCAAACAACCACAATCTAACTCACAATCAACAATACAACCAACCCTCATCCAAACCTTACCACATCAGTCCCAACATCTCAAGATTTTCCAATTCATTCAACCCTAAACATGAACTACTAACTATACTTAAGTTTCATTAACTATAAACAAGATTCAATCATCCAAATCACTACAAACCCAACCAAACTTGAAACACACAAGCATCATGCTTCTCATATACTATAACAATCAAAACCACTCCTAAACATTCAAAGTAAAGCTTAGGGTTTGAAGTTTTTTATACCTTCTTGAAGCTTTTAATCAATGAAAGATCCTTGGAATGTCCATGGAAGCCTTGATCTATGCTTAAGCTACCTTGACCGTACAAATAAAATCAAAAATCAAAAGCTTGTTCTTGAAAGTTACTATTCACCCTAAACTAAAATGATTTATTTGAGCTAGCAAACCTTGGATTCAAGCACTCAAACTACTTGCTCTTCTTAGTTATGAAATATAAGAGCTATAGAGACTAACCTCTTGATTTATGATGGAGTGAAGCTTGAGTTTTGAAATTTTCCTTCTTGTTTAAGGAAGAAAATCCGAGGCAATGAAGGAGAAGAAGAAGAAATAGCTTCTTGATTTGTGTTTTGATGATTTGTGTGGTGTTTAGCTTGGTTACATGGAATTTACCATGGTGAAAAATGTTTGGCTCACAATCAACCAACCAATCCTTCCCACTTATCATGCTTATGTCATCAAGCTTAGGTCATCTTGTTACACTTGTCTTCTTCTTGTTGGTGTGATGACATCATAATCCACTAACCTCTTTGATTAACCCTTAATTACTTAGCTAATGACCGCTTATCTGTTATACGGTTCACTTAACTTTCGTTCGCGTTTATCGTTCGAGGGATCATATCCGGGATCTTATTACTTGGGTTCCCCTAAACCTTTCTTAATATTTTATATTCCTTTTATGATCTTGTCTTATAATACTTGAATTTAAATCATTTTAATCATGTTACCTTATACTCAATTCTTTCGGTATCTGGTGGATTTTCAGGAAAAATCAAAGTGTTCGAATTTGGATTCTGACGATCTTTACATACACTTATTTACTTTATGGAATACTAATACGATCTTAGAATTTCCATAACAGTACTCCTATATAGTGTGGTCTGATAATTTTCTTTAATTAGTTTCATCAGCAAAAGTTACTATTCATCAGGGTTTCAAAAATTCCAAAAATTGGGGTTCTTACAGTCTCCCCTCCTTAAAAGGATTCCGTCCCGGAATCAGATAGAAAATGAATAGAGATACTCTCTTAGCATTGCACTTTCTAACTCTCAAGTAAATTATCCCATATTGTGGTTCTACCACCAACTCTGACTAGTTTGATAACCCTTCTCCTAAGCACTTGTCCCTTTTCGATCTATAACCCTTCCTGGTTGCTCCATATAGGTTGCATCTGGTTGCATGTCTATGCGCTCATACGCCCCTATTTATCTGGCATCCGAATTACACTTCCTTAACATTGATACATGGAACACGTTATGAACTTTCTACAGGTTCGGGGGTAGGGCTAGCTCATATGCTAACTTCCCAATACGTCTTAATACCTCAAAGGGTCCAACAATTCGAGGGCTTAGCTTTCTTTTCTTTCCGAACCTCATCCATCCTTTCCAAGGGAATACCTATAACTGCACTAGGTCCCCTACTTTCTACTCTTTGTCCTTTCGTGTCAAATCAACATACTTCTTACGTCCATCTTGGGCTACTACCAGCCATCCTCTGATTAGATCTATTATATTCCTGGTCCTTTAGACTACTGCGGGTCCGAGCATCTTGCGCTCTACAACTTCATCCTAACATAAGGGAGATCGACATTGTCTTCCCTCAAGGATCTCATAAGGCGATACCTCAATACTGACATACGATCTATTACCGTAAGAAAACTCAATCCACGTTAAGTGATCATTCCAAATTCTTTCAAGTCTATTGCACAGACTCTCCTCATAGCGTCTAGCATTATAGCTTTTGCTTCTCAATACCCATTCTTTTCCAGTTCGTAATCGTTACTATCTTCCGTACAGAATATTATTCTAGATATACCTTTACCCGCTAGAGTTTTATAACCTTTTAATAACCGCGTCAACCTTAGTATCATGAATGCGTTTCCATTCCGAATACCACCATACTTGGTACCACTTCATCTATAGCTGCCTCCATCTTCGAAAGCTTGGTCCTTCGTGTAGAAGTAAAAGAATTTATTGAGAGATCACTATGATCATGAACACTTGTTTTATTGCATAGTTAGTACAGAAGGTGGCTAGCCTTTAGTACTTGACAAGCAATTAAATAACGTGTGGTATCCTACTAGGCTTCTATCACACAGATAGATAGTCATTCGGCAATACATCCCCTTCTGGAAGGGTTGTTCTCTCAGCTTACATGAAATGAAAAGAAGAGAAAAGAACGAATTGAAGAGAATTATATATATGAAAAAAATATACTGCCACAAAATATCTAGCTTGGAATCTACCTCTGAACTATAGAGGTTTGTCATAGGAGAACAAAACATATATGTATATATATCAACATCAAGTATTATAGCATCGCATTTCACCTGCTTAAATATTTTTGCTATTCTGTCCATCATTCTATGGACCCATGCTCTTGCTCGAGCTTATATACAATCACCTTTGAAACTCCCTCGACATCGAAAATCGAATCTGGAATCTCATTCTAGACATCATCGTTACTAGAATTCTATGCTTGCACCGCAACCTTCCTCGTATAGTAATACGACTCTCTATTAATAAGAAGGAATAAGTATTCAATAGGTAGATAATCAACTTAATTAGCCTATCAATGATAACTTATACACCACCATGACCCGATTAGTGGTACTCACTCTCAACATCCATTCAAATACAACTCTCACGGTTGTAAGTAATCGGCTCATTACTCGCAGAATCATTCATGCATTACTATGGCCCACCGTTGATCTACTGTAGTCAATCATTTTCCATGAAGTCTTAATAGCTAACCACACGAAGTCCATACATATTGTATCGAATCCTTCTAAAGAGGTAACATAATCACCATTCATGATTCATGAAGAACACTCCTGATCCTGACGTACATACATGACATGAAGCAGATAAAATTGCAGAAGAGTTTCAATGAAAGCAACGATAGCAGGCTAATACCATTATTAACCATATATCTTTATTAGGAAACATGAAGCTCAAAGGTTCATTTTGTCCTCTCGTAATATGGTCCTGGATTATCTCAAGATAGGACCTTCTAAGATAGATAGCCCGCTCACGGCGATTATATGAATTAAATCTTTACCAAACTACTATTACGGTTGAGTATCACACATTCATTAGAAGGAATGTCAATCTTTCACACCATAATACAACCTTCACGGATTTAACCATCATCACTGTATTCCTCTGGCACGAGCGCCTATAATTGTCCTCTTACACTTAAAGTGTCGGCCACCTTTTTGGCCTTTCCTGATAGTAAAATTTCCTTGCAATCAATGTCATTTTAACCACCTTCAACTAAATTTTCTACCTCATTTCAAATCACTGCTTATGTGAAATGCTTTTCTTAAGTCCTGGTGAGAAAAAAAATATCACCATTTTTCCAAAAGTTATTGCCTCGGTCTTTAGAGGCTAACATTGTCACACTGACCCTCGATCATACTTAGGACGTCTCTTACCTTGGTTCCTTCTCGTTTTCACCAATCTCGACCTTCATTGGGTCGATATATAGTTTCTTATGGTTTAACGCGTGCCCACTTGGCATTATTATAATTACGTCATATTTTCTTTATCAAAATTTCTATTCTTCAGAACTTTGAAGATTACATTTCCCTTATAAAACCTCTAAGGTTATCCTTGAATTGTTCCTCCTGTATTCCCTAGAAATAGGGCATATCAAAATAGCATTTACTAATACTAGAACCATTGTCTATATACTTCTGAAAAATTTCTCCACTGATCCTTAAAGGTTGTTGTTACCTTAATCCTTCATTCCGTATTACCCAAACTCATAATGTCCCTATCAAGGGTGAAATGCCAACCTTTATGCATTCCCCCATGGTTTATCTCAAGTTATCGAGGTTTTATCCTTAATTCTACCCATAAAAGGTACTTGCATCCTTCCATGAATACATCAAGTCATATATCCCTGATAAGGGTATCTTATTCAATCATTTCCACCTCAATAGTCTATACCAAATTTCATAATAGCATCCTTATTCAAGTTGAGGTCAATCCATATGGCCTCCAAAAGATAACAATGGTTACCCGCTTTTCTTTCCTGCTTTGGTAATGATAACAGGGATGTTCTGGAAGATATTGGTCGTGTTCAACGTGAACTTCTTCTTACTAAATCCTCATTTACTTTTGTTGTTTATCTCAACAGTCATCTCAATGTTGGGATATCTTCTATACTTAGTGTCTCCCTTTTGGGTATCAAGTCACAGGTGTTACATACACTTCACATTCTTGAAGGTCACTTCCTTCATCCCATTTCCTAATTTCTTGATTTCATGTCTCCTCAGTCCATCCGTGTTTCCTTATTAATCCATCGATTTATCTCAAAGTTTCATCGAATACTCTCAACATAAAGGGGATTAATTATACGTATCACGTACGCCTTCAAACCTTGACTTTATCTCATGATCAGTCACCATCGTGCTGATGATGACACATTTCTCTATATTTATTGCAAGGGTTTCTTAGGGTTTCCCATACCTAACTCCCTTATCACTTCTCAACTCTATTTCTTTTATATCCCTTTATGTTTCTTCCACTTTCAGTCTTTTATTTTCATTTCTATTACAACCATTTTATGAACCAACACAACATAAACATTGATTTCAAACATCCCGTCACTCTGGATTCGTGTCCTTTAGACGAACCTTGACGACTTTCACAACCTAGATTCATGATTCATCATACTTTTCCGCCTCTAGTCTGGCTCTAAAACTTCTACACTATTTCTCTATTTTCCTTAGCCTTCCACTAGCGGGTGGCCTCTCTCTTAGGAAGGTAAGTGGCAAAATAGTCTTTTGTGCTTCGTCAATCATTTAGAATCTCAAATAATTCCTCTATTTCTTTTAGCCAGGCTCTTGCCTCGACTGGGTCAACTTGTTCCTTGGAACTCTGAGAGCTTAGCGACTTAAAGGTCCTGAAAGAATTTCCCCATCGCATTGTTTCCTCAGGGTGGTGGTTGGGGATAATAGTCTAAGTTCTGTTTAGACAGGTCCATGAATTGATGTATAAGAGTATCGTCTCGGGTCTCCTTTCCTTACTTGACTTCTGTTTTCTCAGTATGAAATGTTTCATCCTTCTCCCATAATTGGGGTTATCTTATACGTTAAAAATCCTTGTTATCCACTTCATTATGTTCTGGGTTCCTTACATCTTGATTGCAACCTCCCTGATTATCACATTCAGGGTTTTCCCTTAATCTTATTCCTTGAACTATGGCTTTCATCTAAGATCCCATCCTTAAGCTCTTGAACGTTTGGAACCAAAATGTAGGAATACCTCATTATTGCCTTATCATCTTTCTCGGTATTAATCTCTTCTCCAGTCATTGGCTCTCTACCTTTATTCATCACTTTTTCTTAGCACAATATGATTTTATTTTTCCAATAATTTGGGCTGCATTACAATCTCAAACAGCTTTTCGGTACCGGCTCCGGTTACCTTCACTTCTATTTCCATTTTCTCAAAATCTCTTATCAACTCTCCCAAAGACATTATCATCTTGAGTCTCTCCTTTCTACTAAGGAATTAGCCACCATATTGGCTTTCCCCGTATGATAAAGAATCTCATAATCGTAATCCTTAATTAGCTCTAACCACCTCCTCTGGCACATGTTGAGTTCTTTCTGCATGAAAATGCACTAGAGCACTTATGGCTTGTGTAAATTTCGCACTTCTCTCTATACAAGTAGTGCCTCCAATCTTTAGGGAAAAACTATTGCCACGAGCCCAAGCTCATGGGTGGGGATATCAAATTTTATATTCCCTTAATTGTCTTGACGCGTATGCGATTACCTTGCTGTGCTTTATAAGAAGCACCCTAATTCCTTATGCGAAGCATCACTACAAATCACAAAATCTCCTTTTCCATCCGGCAACGCCAACATAGGGGTCGTCACCAACCTTTGCTTCAGCTCTTAAAAGATGTTCTCGCATTTCTCTATCCATTCGAACTTCTCAGTCTTACGAGTAAGCCGCGTTAAAGGGGCTACTATCATTACAAACTTGAACAAACCTCCGGTAGTGACCGGCCAATTCTACCTCTGGTAGTCGCTCTAACCATGGTTATCAATTCCTCAGTGGTCCTTTATTCATTCTTGTCAGGATCCTCCACGGGATCCTCCTCAGCAACAATCCCTTCTAGGAAAACATCCTCAACCGCTACATCCTCAATATGAACATCATCCGGTCCCTCGTTAGGACGCTCCATTGGATCCACAATCTGATCCCCAATATATAGAAAAACATCATCATATTATTGCTCTTGAACTTCAGGGTTCGGAGTCCCACTACCATATACGATAACGAACTACGCTTCTATCACGATATTTATAAGGGTTCCCATAAGGGTTTTCACCATCAGTACTACGTTAGGTAGTCCGACTATGAACTTGGAAAGAGTTCTTATTATCTTAGTGAACTTATCATTTTTAACGACGCATTATCTCTGAGGTTTATAACGCTTAGCTCAGATACCATTTATGTAACGCCCCCAAATCCGGGGTCGGGGATCCGGGTTGTCACGAGTTCCATTTCCCTTAATAATACTTAATCTTAATAATCAACCAATTAGTGCGTATTGTGACCCCACAATATACATACACACCACAAGTTATAGTCTCAGAGATGAATATCCAAAAATAACACAAGTCATTTTATTCCACAATTATAAGCCATTACGCCTCAAAAGGGTTTCTGAATAAATTTACATATTCTTTTCCATTATTACGATTCGTAAGTATACATAAGTCTGGTACATCAAAAGTTGAAAGCCTAGCCTATTGGTAGTTCCTACCTCAGCTACAACGGAATCAACGCCTACAGGAAACTGCGGAACGTTTCCTATCCGCTCAAGAATTGGGAGCTTGGTCCTGTTCATCTTGTCTATCTGTTATCGTGTGATGAAAGAAGAAAGCAAGGGTGAGCAAAAAGCCCACCAAAATAATATGTATAATGATTTACAATATGTGAGCATCCTCATAGTACTCATGAAAGTCTTGGTCAAGTAAAAATGAACCAAGTTTGATATCTTAACGCGACCAAGTCGTAAAATATTCAGTATATATGTATATATACTTTTCAAAATCTTGGAAGTCCTCTTCCATGCCTAATATACACAGAGTTCCAGTTTATAACTGTATAAAAATATCATTGCAAGGTGATCTCATATATCTAACCTTGTCTCAATGTTTTTGTGAAAATCTTTGTCATGCATAAGATAATCATTAACTAGATATAAGTTAAAAAGATAAATTTACAAGATACTACCACCGTTCAAGTTATAATCAGTTTCAAAAGTTCATCACACCGATGAGACTACAAGATAAGACTTGAATAGATTCAATCTTTGAAATATCATTTGAAAGAAATGAAGTTACGAGATACTTCATTAAGTCCCGATATATATATACACCTATATATATATACATTTCATACACTCCTTGAAAACCTCTGTTATGAAAATTATAAATAGAGTTGCAATATCCAATGAATTTGGAAAGGAGAAAACCTTGGCATAAACCTGATATCTTGCTGATTAGGCAAAGATACCAATAAGTAACCTTTTCTACTAGTAGATGGACGAATTCCCCACTGGTCATCACCCTGGCCACATTAGGACCTATGCTGGACTGCCACTCATCCACTTACGCATTGATGGATTCCCACTGAGCCACTTACACTTTTATGGACGCCCACTGAGCCCATGTTGCTTATGCCGACTCAAATAGATGGACTTACTTCCCAAACATTGGGCAAGTAATCAAAATGCTTTCTCAAAACAGCAACCTCGTTGCGAATATAAAATACACCACAGAGCCGGATCCCTCAGGTTTTGAGCGAGTATTTAAATCCCCTTCGAAAGGAAGATCTTAAATCTAAAAATGAGTTTTGGGATCCGCTCTAACTTTTAAAAATTATTTTGAAGACTCGAAAACATTTTAAAGAATGTTTAGAGTAACGCTGATTTAATAAAATAAATCAGTCCCGATATGTTGGAGAAAATATCTAAATATTATTACTTAAATAATATTCCCATAAAGGATAATCTTTATAAAAATAATTGAAGTAGAAGTTTTACAACTCATACTTGAAATGAATAATAAATAACCAAAGATATACTTATACGAAAGCACGATCTTTATTTGAATAATCGAAATAAGTTTGATTATTATTCAAAACTATCGAATATACCTTATTTGATTACTAGTTATAGAAATATATATATATATAATCTATATATATATATATATATTATACTCGGGAACATCAACTCCCGGTTTAGAAAAAGGTTCACCTTCGGGTCCCCTATACTAAGGGTACACGCAACTACTGCTTATCTCTAGCATAGGTATTATGCAACTTATAAGCATTTGAATTGATAATAGATTATCAAGATTACGAAACAGGCATGCATACAAATATCATATCACATTCTCCAATATATCGCAAGGCTTTGCTAATAATAACCATGCACTTATCTCAAGATAATGCATCAATATATTACATCACAACAACAGTATAACGGGTAGAAAACTTGCCTGAATGTTCCCGGATAGACTTAAGCTTAGAGTGGGTCCGATAACCTATAAACAACAACATAAGTCGAAATTAAACCCCGGTCACTTAAGAAACTAGACTTTAACCAATTGAACCCTAACGTTCACTTATGGTCACTTCTACGCTTAACGAATCACATAAGTCGTTCGAGTACCCTCGGCTCCACCATTTTTAATAAATTAACCATTAAGAATTTTAAGGCGATTCTTTGTCGAGTACCCTACCAACTGCTTAATTCCACTTTACATAATTGTTTCATACTTAGTCATTTAAGGGCTTAACCAAGGTTTCAAAGTAAGGTGAGGGGTAATGGTTCGTTCGCGAAATGTCGTTACTTAAAACGGTCGTTTCTCCTAAATCGTACATCGGATTTAAGCGAACCACATATCAAAACGAAACTCAAAACATGAACTATCTAAACATGGCAATGGTTAGAATATTAAAGTGAGTTCATGGGTCCTGAAGTTAAGAACTAAAACAATCTAAGGTAAATCAGGCATTACGACGGCTATGTTTACGCGATTACCAAAGTTTTAAACCATTCCAAACAACCACAATCCAACTCACAATCAATAATACAACCAAACCTCATCCAAACCTTACCACATCAGTCCCAACATCTCAAGATTTTCCAATTCATTCAACCCTAAACATGAACTACTAACTATACTTAAGTTTTATTAACTATAAACAAGATTCAATCATCCAAATCACTACAAACCCAACCAAACTTGAAACACACAAGCATCATGCTTCTCATATACTATAAAACTCAAAAGCACTCAAAGTAAAGCTTAGGGTTTAAAGTTTTTTATACCTTCTTGAAGCTTTTAATCAATGAAAGATCCTTGGAATGTCCATGGAATCCTTGATCTATGCTTAAGCTACCTTGACCTTACAAATAAAATCAAGAATCAAAAGTTTGTTCTTGAAAGTTACTATTCACCCTAAACTAAAATGATTTATTTGAGCTAGCAAACCTTGGATTCAAGCACTCAAACTACTTGCTCTTCTTAGTTTTGAAATATAGGAGCTATAGAGACTAACCACTTGATTTATGATGGAGTGAAGCTTGAGTTTTGAAATTTTCCTTCTTCTTTAAAGAAGAAAAGCCGAGGCAATGAATGAGAAGAAGAAGAAATAGCTTCTTGATTTTTGTTTTGATGATTTGTGTGGTGTTTAGCTTGGTTACATGGAATTTACCATGGTGAAAAATGTGTGGCTCACAATCAACCAACCAATCCTTCCCACTTGTCATGCTTATATCATCAAGCTTAGGTCATCTTGTTACACTTGTCTTCTTCTTGTTGGTGTGATGACATCATCATCCACTAACCTCTTTGATTAACCCTTAATTACTTGGCTAATGATCGCTTATCTGTTATACGGTTCGCTTAACTTTTGTTCGCGTTTATCGTTCGAGGGATCATATCCGGGATCTTATTACTTGGGTTCCCCTAAACCTTTCTCAATATTTTATATTCCTTTTATTATCCTCTCTTATAATCCTTGAATTTAAATCATTTTAATCATGTTACCTTATACTCAATTCTTTCGGTATCTGGTGGATTTTCAAGAAAAATCAAAGTGTTCGAATTTGGATTCTGACGATCTTTACATATACTTATTTACTTTATGGAATACTAATACGATCTTAGAATTTCCATAACAGTACTCTTATATAGTGTGGTCTGATAATTTTCCTTAATCAGCATCATCAGCAAAAGTTACTATTCATCAGGGTTTCAAAAATTCCAAAAATTGGGGTTATTACAAAAGTGTTAATAGATTCGGGAGCAACTCGATCGTTTATTTCTCAAGATTTTGTTGGTAAATTAAATTGTCCGGTTGAGTATTTAAATGAAATAATGACTGTGGAATTAGCAAATCAAGAACTTATATCTGTTAATCAAGTTTGTGGGAATTGTGAGATTGAGATTTCTGGTAATAAGTTTTGTGTAGATTTGTTACCATTTAAGCTAGGAGAGTTTGACGTTATCTTGGGAAGGGATTGGTTATCTAAGCACGATGCCCAGATAGATTGTCGAAATAAGGTGATGGTGAAGACGCCAGATGAAAGAATAGTAATGTTTAAGGGCCAGAAGCAGGTAAAGAAGTTCTTAACGATGATTCAAGCTAAAAGGTTACTACGACAAGGATGCGAGCATTTCGTTGCATTTGTGATTGATAGAAGTCAGGAACCGGCAAAACTTGAAGATATTCCAGTAGTTAATGAATTTCCAGACGTGTTTCCCGATGAATTACCAGGATTTCCTCCAGACAGAGAAATTGAGTTTGTAATCGACTTAGCACCTGGAACGGAACCAGTATCCAAGGCCCCGTACAGAATGGCGCCCGTTGAGATGAAGGAACTAGCAAAGCAATTGCAAGAGCTGTTAGAAAAAGGAGTAATCAGACCCAGTGTATCCCCGTGGGGTGCACTGGTACTATTTGTCAAGAAGAAGGATGGAAGCATGAGACTGTGCATCGACTATCGGGAGCTCAACAAGCTTACAATCAAGAACAAGTATCCGTTACCCAGAATTGATGATTTGTTTGACCAATTGAAAGGAGCCAAGTACTTCTCCAAGATCAATTTGAGATCGGGATATCATCAACTAAAGATTAAGCCAGAGAATATACCAAAGACAGCTTTCAGGACAAGGTATGGACATTATGAATTTTTAGTGATGTCTTTTGGATTGACCAATGCCCCGGAAGCATTCATGGACCTGATGAACAGAATTTTTAAGGAATAATTGGACAAGTTTGTTATTGTGTTTATAGATGATATTTTGATTTATTCAAAGACAGAAGAGGATCATGCAGAACATTTGAGGACAAATTTAGAGATTTTAAGGAAAAAAAAGTTATATGTTAAATTCTCAAAATGTGAGTTTTGGTTACAGGAAGTTCAGTTCTTAGGACACATAGTCAGTAATGAAGGGATCAAAGTGGATCCAGTGAAGATTGAAGCAATTACAAATTGGGAAAGACCGAGAACACCAACAGAGGTAAGAAGTTTCTTGGGATTAGCAGGATATTATCGCCGATTTGTTCAAAATTTCTCAAGGATTGCAACACCATTGATGAAGCTTACACGGAAGAATGAAAAGTTCATATGGAACGATAAATATGAAGAAAGTTTTCAGAAATTAAAGCGAAGATTAATTACGGCACCTGTTTTGTCACTTCCAGATGATCAAGGGAATTTTGTAATCTATAGCGATGCTTCTCATAAAAGACTCGGATGTGTTCTGATGCAGCACGATAAGGTTATTGCGTATGCATCAAGGCAATTGAAACCCCACGAATAGAAGTATCCTACTCATGACTTGGAGCTAGCAGCCATAGTATTCGCTTTGAAGATTTGGAGACATTATTTATATGGAGAAAAGTGCGAGATTTATACGGATCACAAAAGCTTGAAGTACATATTCACACAGAAGGAGCTTAACATGAGACAGAGAAGATGGTTAGAGTTGATCAAGGATTACGACTGCACGATTAACTATCATCCTGGTAAAGCAAATGTTGTGGCGGACGCGTTAAGTCAGAAAGAAAAGGTGAATGTGTTATCAGTACCCGAAGACATATACAAGGAATTTCAGAAATTGGAATTGGACATTAGAGTTTGCAAGCCTGATGAAACAAAAGTGTATAGTATGACTTTCCAGCCGGAGTTGTTAGAAAAGATAAGAAAATGTCAAGCAGAGATAATGGATCAGGACATTAACAGTTTGGTAGGTGAGGAATTGTGCACACAAAAGGACGATCAAGGTATTCTTAGGTTTTCTTCTAGAATTTGGATTCCACCAGTAACAGAGTTGAAGAATGAAATTTTACAGGAAGCTCATAATTCAAGGTATGTAATCCATCCAGGAAGTACCAAGATGTACAGAGATTTAAAGGAAAATTATTGGTGGCCAAATATGAAGAGGGAGATTGCGAAATGGGTTAGAAGATGTTACACATGTCAGAGAGTTAAAGCAGAGCATCAGAGACCAAGTGGATTGTTGCAACCATTAGAGATTCCAGAATGGAAGTGGGAGCATATTGTCATGGATTTCATAGTTGGATTACCAAGAACGAAAGTCAATCATGATGCCATTTGGGTTATAGTGGACAAACTTACCAAATCAGCTCATTTTATGCCTATAAATGAAAGATTTTCACTAGATAAGTTAGTCCATATGTATGAAAGAAATCGTAGTTCGTCATGGAGTCCTATGTCTATCGTATCCAATCGAGATCCGAGATTTAATTCGAGGTTTTGGAAAAGTTTCCAAGAATGTTTGGGAACGAGACTGAATATGAGTACGGCTTACCATCCACAGACGGACGGCCAGAGTGAAAGAACAATCCAGATTATCGAAGACATGCTACGTGTTTGTGCTATTGATTTCAAAGGAAGTTGGGACGAGCATTTACCCTTGGTAGAATTTGCTTACAATAACAGTTATCATGCCAGTATTGGGATGGCACCCTATGAAGCTCTTTATGGACGCAAATGTCGATCTCCTGTATATTGGGATGAAGTAGGAGAACGCAAAATACTTGGACCTGAATTGGTGCAACAGATGAAGGAAGTTGTTGAAGTTATCCAGAAGAGATTGATAGCAGCAAAAGACCGTTAAAGGAAGTATGCAGATCAATCAAGGAAAGATATAGAATTCGAAGAAGGAAATCTGGTATTACTGAAAGTATCACCGTGGAAAGGATTGACAAGATTTGGAAAGAAAGGAAAACTGAGCCCAAGATATATCGGACCTTTTGAGATTTTAAAGCGCGTTGGCAAAGTAGTTTACGAGTTGGCGTTACCTCCGCACATGGAGCACATTCACAATGTTTTTCACGTATCGATGCTTAAGAAGTATAATCCACACTCCAGGCATGTAATCGAATATGAGCCAGTAGAACTTCAAGACGATTTGTCATATGTGGAGAGTCCAATAGAGATTCTAGAAGAAAGAGAAAAGTACTAAGAAATAAAGTGGTAAAGTTAGTAAGAGTATTGTGGAGAAACCCAAAGGTTGAAGGGTCAACCTGGGAGTTAGAAAGTGATATGAAAGAAAAGTACCTTCATTTGTTTTCTTAGGAGATTCTGAGGACAGAATCCTTTTAAGGGGGGAAGGATGTACTATCTGGGATATATCGTGTAATTATTTTTGCTAATAAATAAATATTATGCATGTTTCGTATTTATTCTGTGAAGTATTTGTTAAGTGGTATATGTGTTTGGATGTTTAAAAATAATATCAATTGAGTATTTTAATTTTTATATGTCCAAAATAAAATATAGATAATTGTCATATCTTCCTATTTATTTATATGTTGATTTATGATTTTATAGGAAATTTATGGATTCTATATATTCTTTTTCCGAGTATTTATAAACTATTTTATTCAATCGGGAACCAACCGACGTCACCTGTTTTTACGTTTTTATAACCTGAAACTCTTTCAAGAACTCCATCCTAACCTAATTGCAATATTCCGAGTATTTTCCATGTTTCGACTTTTTCGATCCGGCGTACGGTTTGTCCTGCGCGGGTCCCGGCGCAATATTTTCGATACATCATTCATTTCGGTAATTCAATAAAACTCGTATTTTTGATAAACGGGATCTTTTTATTAAACTATTATAATTATAATCTCGTAAAACGTGTAATCAAGCGCTGAGACTAAGACCGTAGTACAAATTGTACTGATTTGGATAATTATACCGAAAACCGGTACCATTTGGATATGTTTTTATAAATAAACGTACCATTTTATATCCGGAATGATCCAATGGGATACTAATTTTCCGTAATTATAAATAGCCTTTACCGTATTTTATTCCGTACCAAAAATCATTTGCAAACAATAATTATAAAATTTTACAGAGAAAATTCATATATTCATATAATCTTCTGAAAATCAAACCAGCTTTTGAAGGTGTTAGTGATCTCTGTTTTCAAAGCTCGAGTAAGAAAATCGAAGGGTTTGAGGAGTACTATCAGATTCTGGAACTCGTTTTACTGCAGAATCAAAGGTTGATTTTATATATTTTTATTTATTTTTGAATTATTATGATTAAAAATATGAATTTTTGTACGGATGATTGTTTGAATGATTTGATGCTTGCATGTTGTAGAGCTTGTTTTCCTGATGATTTTCATATGTCATATGACTGATTTTGAGTTCAATAACATGTTCAAAATTGAGTTTAATTTTCGAATTTTAAAATTAGGGTTTATAACCCGTATGAATGTTCTTAATTGAAATTTAGGGCTTTTTGTTGTAAGGGTTATTAGATGTTGAGGTATAGTGGATTTTGTTCCTCATGAAATTTGCAATCGATTGGTGTATAGCTCGTTAACAGATGATCCCTGAATCGAAGGGAGTTGTGTTTTGAAGTTTACGTCGGCTCGCCGGAAACCGGCGAACTTCTCGGCCAAATTCCGGCCATCTTAGGGGTTATTGATGTGTTTTGATTGCATGAATAGATTCCTGGTGTTTAGAAGATGTAATCTGGAGGAGATGGTTGTGTGGGGATGCCGGGAACGTGTTCTCCGGCCATCCCCGTAATTTTTCGGCGACTGAACTGCAAAATTGAAGTTTAGTCCCTATACTTTTGAAGATGGTGAAGTTTAGTCCCTGAAATTTCTGGAAATTGCAGAAATAGGATTCCTGTTTTAAAACTGTTTAAAAATCATATTTCCTGTTTATTTTAATTATGAAAATCCGTTTTTAATTTCTGAAAATTCCAAAAATCTTTATTTTAATTCCAAAAATTATTTTTAATTCAATAATAAATTTGAATTAATTAGTTAATTCATTTTAGTTAATAATTAATTGATTAATTGGTCAATTAATTAAAAAATTAATTGATTAATTGATTTAATTAATTATTAATTGATTTTAATTAATTATTTAATTTGATTTAATTATTTAAAAATGATTTAAAAATTCCAAAAAATAGTTTCGAGCTTTAAAATATTATTTTAAATTGTTTCCAAGACTCGATAATTATTATAAAATTGTTTTGAAGCCAGATTTGGCCAACCGAACCCTGTTTATTGCTTCGAAATTGATCTAGCGACCCGTTTCAATTTCGAAAAATGTTTTAAAAATCATATTAAATACCCGAAAGCCTATTTATGACCCAAGACTCCTTTATAAATGATATGTCATTGATTGTTTAACGTGCTACGTGTTATATGTGACTTGTTGTTTGATTGTCGGTCTATATGTTCGATGTTTATTTGTTTTTAGCGTAACTTTCAATCAGTTAGTTGGATTTGGATGAAACGAAGGGTAGATAGAAGTATACACCGAATAGAATTGTATGAGTTGAGTATTGATAGATGCTTATGATATGTGAGTAGAAGAGGCAAGGCATAGGAAAGGGAAGTAGACAGTCGAGGAGTAGATGGTTGTGATTGAAAGTTAGTGAAGTATAGCAAGCTAGTACTAGGCAAGTGTTCTGAACTTTCTCAAGATATATTGTAGATTATTGATAGTCCGGTTTTATGTTGCAAGCGCTCTAAAGCACTGAACCCTAAACCTTGATTCCAGATATTGATCTTTGAACCATAAACCTTATTCTTTCTGAACCATTGATTATTGTATACCCGAATACGAACCACAGATATACGATACTACTCCACAAATACATAAAAACTAAATACCAACCACTGAATCAGATTGCTTACATATTCAATCCATTGTACCTTATGCTTTAGAAGATCAAATCCGTATAACCTTGAAACTTTGATTCCTTTGTTACCCAATTCTTTCATTACCTGATATCCATTCTTAGAAATTACCATATTGTTCATTCGTGAAGATTGAAACCATCTTATTATTGAACATCCAATGTTGCTTATGATTCTGTTTATTGTTTTACATTGTTTATTTTATTATTATGTTAGAATTGGATTGTTTTATAAAATTATGGACCAGATTCGTGGTCACACCAGATTGGTGGACAAGTTAGGCCAATGTGTGCCTTGGATCCAGCAATTAGAGCAGAGCTGTGTGCCTTGCTCGGGGTTAGTGCATGACTGATCAGCAGCCTAACCTTGGTTTTAAAATAAAAATATAATATCCAATTCTAAATCATTATTCATTGTTCACCTGATACCATAACTCTTTTCACTTGATGATCATTATTCTCAGTCTTGTCATTATGACTTGCTGAGCTAGTTAGCTCATTTGTGCGATGTTGTTTATGTTATTTTCCAGTTAAGAAGGAACTAGTTGGTAGCGAGGATCCCCAATCCAATGCGAGAGCTAGGAATCCAGGTTGATCGAGTTAAGCTAGCTGATGGCTTTTGAGATAGTTTAAGTTTGTATTAATATTTAATATTCAGTTCTGAGTTTGAATAGTTGGGATTTGGACATTTATAATATAAAGTGTGTGTGTGTGGCTTGTGTATATACTTTAACCTATTGGGATCCGTGGTAGTTGGTAAGTAGGGTCACTGCATATTATTATTATCTTATTATTGTTATAAGCAGGTTATAAATAAGGTGTGTGTGCATGGACCCCAAACTTCTGACCCGGGTTTGGAGGGCGCCACAAAGATTCTTTATCTGAGGAGCTTTATTTCCCCTTCCAGTTTGAGCATTGTAGGATTTCATCGCTCTACATTGCAGAACAACAATAATATACATGATTATTTTTCAAAAGGGAGAATATTTACTATATATATATATTTATATTTATATATAGTAAACAGAAATATATTACTCTGTTAATGATTTTTCCAACTCGTCAAAATGTGTTGGATGTGGCAGAGGGTTCAGAATATAAATGTCGCCATCCCAAATTACAACCAAAATCCAGTGGCAACTTTGTTTATAAAAAAGAAAATATAAAAACACAAGTCAGAAATTTTAAAAAAACTACCTAAATATATTAGTTTGTAAAAGCATGTATAAATTAAAAATACTTACTTATGATTATGTCGCATGAAGTACATGCGATAGGGACTACTCTCTTTCAACCGATTAACAAAATAAGAATGAAAAGATTTGTTCAACATAAATGTAGCTCCTGGATCGAAAAATCCATATAAGACCACATCATCATTCTTCCTCTCAACCTTAATCAGTCTTTGCAAGAGCCTACCAGGGAGTGAATTACATTACTTATAATATCCGTATAAAACATGAATATTGAATATGTAACGATAAAAAAGTAACTTATGCCATTTAAGCAGATATTGCAGCTTGGTCAATCATATCGAACTCCAACAATGCTTTCACAATTTCATGCAATATATATATTGTTTTCTCAGTCCCAAACACATCAGAATCACACAGAATCGATATTGACTCCCCAGTGGCTTTTATGAAGACTGCAGCATGTTTGTTTAACACCTTGTACTGCTTTGGCACATTCTTGTTTAACTTCATTTTGCTATAATCATCTTGAAGTTTCTGCAACTCATCTTTCCGCTTAGACTGCCCATGCAACACTTCCTTTTTCTTTTTCTACACAGAATTAAATAAAACAAGAATAATCGGTTATTATTGACATAACTACTATAGAATGAAATAATCAATTCAGAGTATATTGACATAATTTTTATATAACATACCGCCACAGTTGGGTAGATGATCAATTCACGAGGCCATGTTATGTGAGGGCCAATTGCTTGGCGTACAACCTCAATTTCACCAGGTATGGGCACTGGAACCGACGCATCTGGCTGGATGTGTCCGTCAACTGACACACGAATATGTCCGGGCTTTAGAGGCACTCCGTGTACTGAAACATTCATCTCTTCATGATCATCAAAAACGGTTCCAAAAGCAACCTTGTTCTCTATGCAATCCAGTGCAAGCTCACATGACAGTGGACCCTACATTATAATGGGGGATCAATTTAATTTTATTGCATAAATCCCAAGTTTGTAAGCATATATCTAGTAGATCTTAATAATATTTTACCTTCTTTCCGCTCGGAGGAGAGGGGTCAAAAGCAACAAAGTCTTCATCATTTACCAACTATTTGGCACTGAGCGGTTTAACAACAACTTCAACATTCCGCTTATCAGCAGCTCCCTCTTTATTAACAGGTACTTGACAACTTGATTTGTCAGAGAACATAGGAGAGTGACCATTCGAAGCATTAATCAAGGCCTTAAGTTCAGCCATCTCCCGCTGATTTCTTTCCAACTAATCCAACAACTCTGCCTTAGTAATTTTAGTCTTTTTTGCTTTCGGCAAATTGAAGAATGCTGTTGGAGTGACAAAGCCGCCAACCCCTCGAACCCTTCCTACGTACTCAGGAGTCTGAAGTGTCGTAGTCAACACATCTTATGTTTCATGTGTAACAAATTCACCATTCTCTGTCATTTCAAGTAACTCAGCCTGTAAAATTAATGCAAACAATTAGTGCATTATTTATCATGTAATTATCTTTGAAGGGAATGCAGTATTAAAAATATCACTTACAATTCTCGCATTTATTTCTGCTTGCTCTTCAGTAAGCTCATCAGGATTCTTTGGCATCCTAGCCTTCCACCAAAAAATTGCACGATCAGGTTTTTCTTTCCGCTTTAAGTTCCCTTTTTTTATCTATTAAAAAAGAGAAAATGTTTACACTCCCTTAAAACTTAGAATTGCAAAGCCAAATAGATATAGGTTCTTACTTCTTCTTCTCGCAAACCAATATACCCCTTCCTTGACAAGCGGTGATGATATTTCTGTTTACCCACTCTATTGCTATGTAACTTACGTTGTTCCTAGACCAAAATAAATTAATTAAAATTAATAAATATTATTTAAGCAAAATCTATTTAATCATTTAGCAAGTAAAATGGCAATCCTGTATATTTTATTAGTAGAATATATTCATACCAGTCATTTGGGGCTCGTCCTCTATGCAATAAATTTCTTCCAAGGTTCTTTACCAAAAAACGCATACTTCTTTGAAGGCTTCACCAATTTCTTCTTTTTTCCAATAAATGGCATCATATGTTTTGCAGTTAAATCAGCTTTAAACTGCCTCCATTTTTCACCTGCCGATTGTAGCACAAGCTTCTCACTTTCTGGAGCAATTTTAAATGTGTCCTAAAGAGCCACATAATATAAATTAGCCACATAATTTATAGTCACAATTTAAATAAAATGAAGAAGTCAACAAGGGATATAATTTACCTGGACATCATCCCATAATTTTGCTTTTAGATCACAATCCACTTTTGGCCAGTTTTCAGTGTCGATTAGAATCATTGTCCTTGCGAGCATTCCTATGTAAGACTGTAAAGTAGGCCTGATATTTCCGATGGGAACTCCAAATTCATTGTATCTAACTTTAAATTTCTTTCCCCAAGCTTTCTTCTTCACTACTTTGTGAAGAGCTGAAACACCACGCGCACCTCCTAGCCTTTTTTTTGCAGATTCAGAAGTGGTCATCGTTTCTTCACCACTGCTTTGAGTTTGATGTTATGGAGGGACTTGAACCAACTTATCGTTACAAGTCTTTAAAGTTTTGACATCAGGAACCATCTCATCCTCAACCTTTTCAGAGTTATTCTTCCCGTCACTTTCTTCGAAAATTAATTTCTTGGCTTTTTGCTTCTTTACCATTTTGCTCCCTTAGTCTGCATAAAATTGAATACAAAGCCATCAGTTGAACAATGTATTTTCAGTCCGTCATTAATTACAGTCAAGCATAAATAATAAATTGTAAAATCATCAAGTACGAATACAACTATACAAGAGCAATAGTTTACCTAAACTGCAATCAATAATTAATCACATCCAAAATAACTCTAAAGCATTTTATAAAAGTACAATTAAATAATGCAAAACAATTAAAGAAAAAAACAATGCCATCAATCAGTAATTATGGATGAATTATTTATATGATTATAACAATGCAAAACAAAAGAAAAAAAAAAGAAAAATTTAACAATATATTTTACACATTATAACACAATTAAAGGAAAATATATATGGTTCATTCAGTCATCCAAATTCCCATTAAGATATATATTTTACACATGATAACAAAATTCGACACTTAGGACACTTGGTTGCATCCGCATGCACACCCCTGTACAGTACACAGTCATTCGGACATGAATGGAACTTTATATACTCTAGACCTAAATTGGAGAGGGTTTTTTTTGCTTTATATGCATTACTAGGCAACACATTATTTTTGGGAAGTAGAGACCCAACAGAAGAAAGGAGGTCAGTGAAGGCACTATCGGTAATACCAAACCTAGATTTCCAGTTATGAAACTTCAACATCGACTCTAACTTAATACAGTCACTACCCTCATATAGAGGTTGCTCAGCATCGGCTACGATCCTCCTAAACTGATATGAATCATTATCATACTGACCCGAGTCATATGCCGCTTCACAAACATCAACAGTTTCCGAAGCAGCGACATGCTCCCGATCTTGCTATGACGCTTCATCAGAGGCTTGCTCAGGAGGTGGGTCTGGAGCTTGCTCTTTAGGTGGACAACTAGCACTTGAAGATTTAGGACCTGTATAAGCAGTCTCCCCATGCCAAACCCAATGCACATAACCTAGACAAAAGCCATTGTCATAGATATGGCCCCTGATTGTTTTTACAGAGAATTTTTTAAAATTGGTGCATCATCCACAAGGGCAAGGAATTTTGTTACGATCTTCAGAATTTTCTTCAGCATATATCAAGAAGTTTTCCACCCCCATTTCAAATGCTAAAGAATCCCTATCTTGCAAAATCCATGTCTTATCCATCAAATTTCCCTACCTGATAGCAACTATAAATATTAAAAATCCAACACTTACCTATTTATAATTATTTAATAAAAGGTATATCAAATTTATGTTAGTTTTTGTAGGGATTAATTATATAAACTTATAAAGAAGTAAATACCTTGATATCCTAATAATTTATAGTACTAATTCATTACGCTAAGATCCTACACATATACCCAATTAATTACAAAACTAGACTAAATTTATAAACTAGACTAAATTAAACCAAGATATTTAAAACAAATTAAAGTAAGATATTTGAAAATATCACATATTTAAAACATTCACAGCCCAGACAATTGTTAAATTTGCTTCACATAAATAAAACCCAGTGAGAACTTGAGTATTGAAACAAATTCAGCCCATAAATAAATAAATTAAAATTATCTATTACTTGTTGTATCTGTGTGAAGGATAATTATACAAAACAATCATTATTATACAATACAAGTAACAGATAGTTCATATTAGAAATGCAGAGACTTGTTCATATCAAAGAAATGACTATTATACAAAACAAGAAATACAGAGACTTGTTCATATCAGAGACTTGTTCAAATGCAGCCCCCAAACCCCCCCCCCCCAGACACACTAATATGTATAAATAACCCCCAGAAAACACGTAATTAAAAATAGAACATAAACATTTACATTTACATCAATGTACCTAAAACATTGATTTACATCAATGTACCTAAAACATTGATTTACATTTACATTTACATGATATCAACAGAAACATTGATTTACATCAATGTACCTAAAATATTTAACAGGACATAAAACCCCCAAAAAAACCCCCAAAAACAGGACATAAACCCCCCAAAAAGAAACAAACATAAAACCCCCCAAAAACATAAAATATTTACATGCACAAAGAAGATAAACAGGATATTAAATGTAAAAATGAGGGAGATAAACCGTAAAAATCAGTCCATTCTGCTTTTGGCTTTGGAATAGACTGTCCAACAGCAACTGTGGCAGTTGCAACTGTGGCCACCTTGTGAGGGATGTAAGGACCATTTTCAATGCAGTTGATGTAGCTTTCATATTGAGAGAGAAGATGTAGATGCATCTTCACTTTCCAGTGATGATAATTATCTCTTTCCAGGATTGGAATCTTTACACCAATATCCTTCTTACTCATGATGTTAGTAGAATAGATCTTTAAACTCTTTGTAAGTTAAGAGCTCGCTCTGATACCAATTGTTATTCCCAAGGAACTAACAATGAGATTTACAGAAGGGGGGTTGAATGTAAATCTCAAAACTTTTTCAAGTTTTGAGTAGTTTCAAAGGCTAAGTGTTTTGCTGAACAGTTGTGTATGTGAATTGCTTTGAGAAGGTGCTGACAGATATATATTCAAGACACAAATATAAAGAACACAAAAGTTTTGAAAACTTTTCTAGAGGATTTGTTGTTCCACCAGAGATGTTTATCAGAAAATCTGTGATTCAAAGGATTGATCACAGCTGCGTCCTAGTACAAACTAGATGATTTTCTCTCTATATTTTTCTAAACAGCTCTAGAAAATTCACCACCTAATTACTAACTGTAACTTGGTTTATATATCACCAAGTTTACAAGTGAAGATAAAAGTCCAAATACAATTAAAAAAGTTCTTCACGTGTTTCTACTTCATTTCTCTATCCAATGCAGTCTAGGATAATCTGTGAATCTTTGAATACTTCCTTGTTTGCACCAGAATGGAAATGATGCATTTTCTTGATTCCTCCAAGAGGCTACCACATTCCAATTATCTCTGTCAACCCATATGCCTCTGTCAGCTTATGAATTGTCACTATCAACTGCTATTGAACTTAGCATCCGTTGAAGCTTTCATCCGTTGATGGCTTTATTCATTGATGCATTAGCAGTTGAAGCTTTATCCGTTGATGAACTCATTCGTTGATGGATGTTATCCGTTGAAGCTTTAGAGACATCCGTTGAAGCTTTGTTTCTCATCCGTTGAAGGCCTTTAATCTATCAGTTGATACTACTTCATTTATACAAAATTACAAGGCATGAAATATATACAATTAGCCCTCCTATTTGCATTTCCACTAGTAGTCAACATGACTTATAATTTCCCATAACAACTGATAATGAACATCTGTTGATAGAACAATTTTGGCTTTCAACGGATAGGGAATATCCATTGATAGAATAAACTTTACTTAAAGCCAACTTTGTTCTTGCAACAAATTCATTTCAGGCTACAAAACAAATTACAATAAGGACATGAATTTATGAATAATTAAGCATACCTAGCTCACTTACTAATCTTGTGAATGTTGATTCATCAAGTGGCTTGGTAAATATGTCTGCAATCTGCTTTTCACGAGGAACAAAATGAAGTTCCACTGTACCATTCATTACATGTTCCCTTATGAAGTGGTACTTGATGTCAATGTACTTGGTTCTTGAGTGCTGCACTGGATTTTTAGTAATGGCAATGGCACTTGTGTTATCACATAATATTGGAATTTTGTCAACATTTAGCCCATAGTCAAATAGTTGATTCCTCATCCTAGTATCTGTGCACAGCAACTACCAGCAGCAATGTACTCAGCTTCAGCTGTTGATGTAGAAACAAAATTTTGCTTCTTGCTGAACCATGACACAAGCTTATTCCCTAGAAATTGACATGTTCCAGTTGTACTTTTCCTGTCTATTTTGCAACCTGCATAATCTGCATCTGAGTAGCCAATTAGATCAAAACCAGACTCTCTAGGGTACCAAATTCCTAGATTTGGAGTCCCTTTGAGATATCTGAAAATTCTTTTAATAGCCACTAAGTGAGATTCTTTAGGGTCAGCTTGAAATCTAGCACAGAGACATGTAGAAAACATTATATCAGGTCTACTAGCAGTTAAATATAGAAGTGAGCTAACCATGCCTCTATAACTTGTAATGTCCATAGACTTTTCAGCCTTGTTTAATTCAAGCTTGGTGGCAGTGGCCTTGGGAGTTTTTGCAGATGAACAATCCATTAAGTCAAACTTCTTTAAAAGATCATAAATATATTTAGTTTGACTAATGAAAATTCCACCACTAACTTGTTTAACTTATAAACCAAGAAAATAAGTTAGCTCTCCCATCATGCTCATTTCATATTTACTTTGCATTAACTTAGAAAACTTTTTACAAAGCTTATCATCTGTAGAACCAAATATAATATCATCTACATAGATTTGAACAAGTATTGTAGAGCCATTAACATTTCTAAAGAAAAGAGTTTTGTCAACAGTACCTCTTGTGAAGTAATTATTTAGGAGAAATTTTGACAAAGTCTCATACCAGGCTCTAGGTGCTTGCTTTAGTCCATAGAGTGCTTTCAACAGATAATACACATAGTCTGGAAAATTTGGATCTTCAAATCATGGAGGTTGGCTTACATACACTTCTTCCTCCAATTCTCCATTCAGAAATACTCTTTTGACATCTATTTGATAGACTTTGAAATTGGCATGGGCTGCATAGGCTAGAAATATTCTGATGGCTTCAAGTCTTGCAACTAGAGCAAATGTCTCATCAAAATCTATTCCCTCTTGTTGAGAATAGCCCTTGGCAACCAATCTAGCTTTATTCCTTATGACAATGCCATTTTCATCCATCTTGTTTCTGAATACCCATTTTGTGTCAATAGAGCTCTTGTTCTTTGAATTGGGTACCAGCTTCCATACCTTGTTCCTCTCAAATTGGTTTAGCTCCTCTTGCATTGCTAAAATCCAATCTGGATCCAATAGAGCTTCTTTCACTCTCTTAGGTTCCTCCTGTGATAGAAAACTACTGTATAGACATTCATCTTGAGTAGCCCTTCTAGTCTGCACCTTAGATGTTGCATCACCAATGATCAATTCAAAAGGATGATTCTTGGTCCATTTCCTTTGAGGTGGTAGATTAGCTCTAGATGAGGTTGCCTCAGTATTGTCATGATGTGAGATAGAGTGTTGATTGGTTGAAACTCCTCCTGAGTTACTGATCCTGGGAGTTCTATCAACTGATGAAGTAAATTGATTATCCGTTGATAGACTATGATCAACGGATGCTTCATTATGTACTTCAACGGATGATGCACTTTATCTTTCAACGGATGCTGCATTACTTCTATCAACGGATGCTGCATAACTTTCAACTGATACAGCATTTTGTGTATTATCCAAAGGCAGATTTTGAATCCTTTTCGAGGTGCCTTCTCCATCATTCTCATCTTCACTATCATCACAATATATCTCAATGTTGTCAAATTTGAGTCCTTCATGATGTCCCTCATCTGTTAGTCCATCAATCTTTTTATCATCAAACACAACATGCACAGATTCTATAACAATGTTGGTTCTTAGATTGTAGACCCTATATGATTTTCCAGCAGAATAACCAACAAATATCCCTTCATCAGCCTTTGCATCAAACTTCCCTTTGTGATCAGGTTGATTCCTTAGAATGTAGCATTTGCAACCAAAGACATGAAGAAAGTTTAAGGTTGGTTTTCTTCTCTTGAACAATTGATAGGGAGTCATGCCTTTTGCCTGATTGATTAGAGAAATATTCTGAGTGTAACATGCATAGTTAACAGCCTCATCCCAAAAATATGTTGGGAGTTTCGACTCTTCAAGCATTGTTCTTGCAGCTTCAATTAGTGATCTGTTCTTCCTTTCCACCACACCATTCTGTTGTGGAGTCCTTGGAGCTAAGAACTCATGCATGATCCCAATTTCTTCATAGAACAACCTCATGGTAGAATTCCTGAACTCAGTTCCATTGTCACTCCTGATATTCCTTACTTTGAAATCTGGATGATTGTTGACTTGCTTGATGTGATTGATAATGATTTCACTAGCTTCATCCTTTGATCCAAGAAAGTAGGTCCATGAAAACTTTGAGAAATCATCTACAATCACTAGGCAATATCTTTTCCTTGAAATTGACAATACATTGACTAGTCAAAAAGATCCATGTGTAGCAGTTGTAATGGTTCATCAATTGCTGATTCAAGCTTCTTACTGAATGATGCTCTATTTTGCTTTCCTTTCTAACAAGCATCACACAGTCCATTCTTTGAGAATTCCAGTAGAAGCATTCCTCTAACTAAGTCCTTTTTGACTAGATCATTCATTGTCTTGAAATTCAAATGGGATAGCTTCTTGTGTCATAGCCAACTTTCATCTGGACTTACTTTGCTGAAAAGACAAGTAATTGATTCTGCATCTGTAGAGTTGAAATTAGCCAAGTACACAGTCCCTTTTTCTAACTCCAGTTAGAACCACTTTGTTGTCCTTCTTACTTGTGACAACACAGGCTTCAGAATTCAAGGAAACAGTATTCCCTCTGTCACATAGTTGACTGATGCTCAATAGATTGTGTTTGAGACTATCAACTAATACAACTTCATCAATGATGACATTTTCTTTTGAAATCAAGCCATATCCCATAGTAAACCCTTTGCTGTCATCTCCAAAGGTTATGCTAGGGCCAGCTCTCTCCTTGAACTCTGTGAGCATGGTGAAATCTCCTGTCATGTGCCTTGAACAACCACTGTCCAAGTACCATAGATTCCTTCTTTTTCCCTGCACACAACAAAATCAAATCAAGTTGATTTTGGTACCCAAGTTTCCTTGGGTCCAGCCTTGTTAGTCTTTTTCCTAGACTTCATTCCTCCTGCATCTTTTGACTTAGGTAACTTTGGGTCAACCTTAGTCTCAGATGTAGTTGGTTGAAGTGTAGGGTTAGTCACAGAATCATTTAGCACATTTGGTTGAATTTGATAAGGCATAGATTGTGCAAACATATTATTCCACATAGGCATGTTGTATGGCATTTGAGGCATACTGAATGCAGCAAAATAAGGATTATTAACATATGGCATGTTTGCAAAATGTGCATGAGGATTCTGTTGAGATATAACAGGCATAGCATGCAGAGGTGACATAGACATGTTAGGCATGGAAGGAGTTAAAGGCATGGGAGCATTCTTAACAGACTTGCAGTTAGCAGATAGATGATTAACACTTTTACAATGCACACAACTTTTTCTAGGAGCATACATATCAGGTGTGTAATTGTTGTATTTGTTAATCCCTACTTTCCCATTTCTATTAGATTTCCTTTTAGTTTCCTTTTTATCCTCAATCAACTTAAGCCTATTTTTCAACTGATCTAAAGTCATGTGTCCTATATTCATCTTATTGGCATCTTTGGATGTGCTAGCTTCTTCTTTGACAAAGTTCTTGGAAGTTGAACCAAACTTCTTATTGAGATTTTTTAAATTGTTCTTTTTAGAATCACTTGCCTGTTTTAATTGATGAGCCTTCAACGGATGCTCCTTTTCTTCCTTCAACGGATAACTTTTATCAATTAATTCTACTTCCTTTTTGTTTTTCTTCCAGGCATTCTCACAGAGTGATTCAATTCCCTGAACCTTTACAATCTGAGCACTAACATCCCTAGATGTTTTCCAGGCCTTGATTATATCTTGCTCACGTTCTAGTTGTTTAGAAAGAATTTCTACTTTCTTAATAGATTCTTCTAGTTCACTCTCAACAGATAAGCATTTGATTTTAATCTTTTCAAGCTCAATTACCTTACCCTCTAACACAGCATTCCTATTACTTAAAAATAAATTATTCTCTTTAATTCTTGTGTTCTCTTTAGCTAGTGATTTAAGGGAAACACGTAAATAATATAATTCATTGGACATATCATTTATAGCTTCATTGCATTCATTTTTAGAAAGTTAAGAGAGGTCAGTAGTAATTACCTGGTTGCTTGATGAACTAGTTTCATTTTCATCAGAATTAGCCATCAGGGCTAGGTTGGCATACTCCATATCATCATCTTCATTGGCTCCATCAGCTGCCCAGTCATTTTCCTGAGTCAGAAAAGCCCTTTCCTTTAGTTTGAGCAAATCAAAATATTTCTTTTTGTAATCCACTTGCTCAAATTTCTTTTTATCAGAAGTTGGATTTCTGCACTCATTTGCAAAGTGCCCACTTATGCCACAGTTATAACATTTGAACTTAGATTTGTCCACCATGTTCTTGTTTGGCTTAGTGAATCTAGCATTTTTCTTGAATTTCATCTTTGCAAAACTCCTGGACAGAAAAGCCAGATGTTCATCAACATCATCAGAGTCATCTTGACTGGAATTATCTTCAACCTCAGCTACTTGCTCATTTCCCTTGCTTGATTCTGATTTGCTTGTACCAATTTTGAGACTTGGCATTGTCTTTTCTTCATTCCTGGCTTCAGTCTTCTCATTGTCAGCTACAAGTGCAACTAATCCACCTTTTCTCTTTCCCTTTTCCAACAGCTCATCTTGCTCCATCTCAAGTTCATAGGTCTTCAAAATCCCATATAATCTTTCAAGTGTGAAGTCCTTATAATCTTGAGAATTCCTTAGTGAAACAGTCATAGGTTTCCATTCCTTTGGTAGAGACCTCAGAAATTTTAAGTTGGAATCCTTGACTTGGTACACTCTGCCATACAGCTTCAATCTATTCAACAGTTCTGAAATCTATTGAAGGTATCATTCAGTGATTCTCCTTCTTCAAAATGAAAGTATTCATACTGTTGAATGAGAAGCTGCATTTTTTTTCTCTAACTTGTTCAGTACCTTCACAGATAAGTTGCACAGTATCCCAAATTTCCTTAGCAGTTTGGCTGTTAATGACATTATCAAACATATCTTGATCTAGGCCATTAAACAGAATGTTCATGGCTTTCTTGTCTTTGTGAACCTCTTCAATATCTTCATCAGTCCATTTTGCTTTTGGCTTTGGAATAGACTGTCCAACAGCAACTGTGGCAGTTGCAGCTGTGGCCACCTTGTGAGGGATATGAGGACCATTTTCAATGCAGTTGATGTAGCTTTCATCTTGAGAGAGAAGATGTAGCTGCATCTTCACTTTCCAGTGATGATAATTATCTCTTTCCAGGATTGGAATCTTTACACCAATATCCTTCTTACTCATGATGTTAGTAGAATAGATATTTAAACTCTTTGTAAGTTAAGAGCTCGCTCTAATACCAACTGTTATTCCCAAGGAACTAACAATGAGATTTACAGAAGGGGGGTTGAATGTAAATCTCAAAACTTTTTCAAGTTTTGAGCAGTTTCAAAGGCTAAGTATTTTGATGAACAGTTGTGTGTGTGAATTGCTTTGAGCAGGTGCTGACAGATATATATTCAAGACACAAATGTAAAGAACACAAAAGCTTTAAAAACTTTTCTAGAGGATTTGTTGTTCCACCAGAGATGTGTATTTCAGAAAATCTGTGATTCAAAGAATTGATCACAGCTGCGTCCTAGTACAAACTAGATGATTTTCTCTCTATATTTTTCTAAACAGCTCTAGAAAATTCACCACCTAATTACTAGCTGCAACTTGGTTTATATATCACCAAGTTTACAAGTGAAGACAAAAGTACAAATACAATTAAAAAAAAAGTTCTTCACAAGTTTCTTCTTCATTTCTCTATCCAATGCAATCTAGGATAATCTGTGAATCTTTGAATACTTCCTTGTTTGCACCAGAATGGAAATGCTGCATTTTCTTGATTCCTCCAAGAGGCTACCACATTCCAATTGTCTCTGTCAACCCATGTGCCTCTGTCAGCTTATGAATTGTCACTATCAACTGCTATTGAACTTAGCATCCATTGAAGCTTTCATCCATTGATGGCTTTATCCATTGATGCATTAGCAGTTGAAGCTTTATCCGTTGATACACTCATCTGTTGATGGATGTTATCCGTTGAAGCTTTAGAGACATCCGTTGAAGCTTTGTTTCTCATCCGTTGAAGGCCTTTAATCTATCAGTTGATACTACTTCATTTATACAAAATTACAAGGCATGAAATATTTACAATTATCCCTCCTATTTGCATATCCACTAGTAGTCAACATGACTTATAATTTCCCACAACATTTAAGAATTATAACTTAAATACAGAAACTGAAATGTGCTACAATACTAAACTTATTTCTAAGTAAAACTACTCCATCAACGGATAGCCAGAATGGTCTTATCCGTTGAGGCTACAAACACTAGATTTCTACTTAAGTGTTTTGTTTAACTTATGATCAAACTAATACACATATTCCTAACACTTTTAACAAAATCGCCCCATGTTAGAAACAAAGAAAATTTGTATTTTATTCCGTGTTTCATAAACCCGAGAATCTCATAATCGTTTGTTCATTTTAAAATCTTGAATCGTTACAGATTTTATCTTGTTTAGCAAGCATGGCATGGGTGTCGTATCTAATACATACATCCTTAATCTAATTAAGCATGCATCTTTATAAACTACTTTACACATACATTCATCATATGCGCATATATATGTAAAGTGTAATAAATAAACGTGGTTAGTTATGGCTTCATCCTATCTGATTTTTATTAAGCTAATGACAAAGATCTAGATCAATCTAAGGTGGAAAATAAATACAGGCTAACTATTACATGTTTTCTTTCTTGTATTGCTTCCTTGGATGGCCTCTATGTGAGATTGCCCTTCTTTGGTCTTCAAATCTTCATGTCTTCATGTGCATTACACGAATGAAAAATAAAAACTAATCTAATGAACTTATAAGAAGAACTCGAGTTACATTCGAGATTTAATAATTACAAGATTAAACGACATGCAAGCCGTATTTGAAAAACCATAACCATTAACCTAAGGTCAAAAGCCATAACCATCCACCATGCTCAATTAACACAAAATAACATGTTAAAACACATAATTTGATCTTAACATGTAAGGTCCCGTAAGAGGGCTATTTTAAGCTAGAAGGGGGGTTGAATAGCTTAATTACCAATTTAAACAATGTTGTCGCATTTTAAAAATATTTTATCCCTTTTTAAAACTTTACCGAGTGGTTATGCAGTTTATATGTGCGGAAAATAAAGTGCAAAGAAAGAAAATACCACACGGTGATTTTATCCTGGTTCGCGATGGCGCAACCTCTAATAGATTCGCTCACCCCTACTCCAGTCCCCGAGCTCCTCTCCCGGACTCGGGATTTTCCCTTATAATAAACTCGCTCCTTTAGTAGGCGGAGAAGCCTTTACACTCTTTACAAGTATTTGTCTTGCTGCGTAACACAAGGGTCGCCACCTCAAAATAAATGTATTACCTACATAACTTATCTTAGACAATAAGTCCCTGCTATTTCTTCAAAGTTGTTGTAGATGCCTTTGTGTGGACTTGGCTTCCTTAGCTTTTTCCGGTCTTGGATCTTAGTGATCCGGTCTTGGGTCTTTCCTCTTCTTCACGGTGCGAAGACTACTAACTCCCCATTAGTACGTCTAGGACTTGGGTCTTAGAATGAGAATCACCTCAGGTCACTTCACCTCATTACAAAACTAATAAGACAATCCACGAAACAAAACAAGTAGGAAAAGATTTATTTTGAACTAGTATGTTACTGTACTAGCCTACAAGTAATATAATATCCAAATAAGAATATTAAAACTAATTAGTTATACTTGACTTAGAATACTACAAGATGGTCAAGTATATTTATAATTACTCCTTTTAGATTTAATAAAGTTGTGGAGTAATATGAGAAGTCCCTTTTTATATTAAGCACTTATAGCTTATGACTTCTTTAGTATTCTTCTTCTTTCGATTAATTATTTATAGATCGAAGAATACTTTGATTACAACCTCGGAGTTGTAATTTACCTTTAAGTATATCAACTTAAGGTTTTAAGGTATACTTGTATATTGACGATTATAAGGTCAAAGTATACACTTTTAACTTCAAGCACGTTTATAAGATTTATGAGTCTTAGCCAAGATCCAATTAAATAAGTGCAAGTAATTGTCTTAAGATTGTGCCTTCGAAGTTGGGACGAATAATTACGAGTATTTTATAGATATCGTAGTATAACCCCACGGAACACTGAAAGATGTTAGAAGGGGCTTATACGATATGACTCGTAATTGTTTATATATACGATATGTGTTAGCCAAGATCCAATTAAATAGCGTAAATTAATTGGCTAACTCGTGGATTTGATTCATCCTTAATTTTAACGGATGATTACGAAGTGTTTATAGATCGAGTTATAATCCCCCGGAACACTAAAGACATTAGAAGGGATTAAAACTTTGCTTCGTAATAATTTATGTGCACGAAATGGTTAGGCAAGATCCAATTAAATAAAGTGCAAGTAATTGGCTAACTCGTGAACTTAATCCGTTTTGATATTTGACAAATTACGAAGTGTTTATAGATCGAGTTATAATCCCCCGGAACACTAGAGATGTTAGAAGGGATTAAAACTTTACTTCGTAATATTTTATGTGCACGCATAATGTTAGCCAAGGTCCAATAATAAAAATAATTGGCTAACTCGTGAACTTGGGTCAAATATAATCTCCCCTTTGGAGATAAAGTACTTTTGTTTGTAGATCTTCTTCTTGAGATGATTTATGTGAAGATCAAGTACTTATTCGAATTCCGAGTTCGAATTTTAGTTCTCTTGAGAACTTTGTTTATAAGAGATCTTATATTAGAGATTAAGATGAAGTAGATAAATTAAGTACAAAGCTCAAATAAAAAGAACTCAAATAATAAGCTAAAAGTTACCACTTTTGAAGAACGGTCGAAAAAGTTCGCCTGAAAAATTCGTCGGAGGTTCGGCCGGATTTTGGCACTTTGGTCGAACTTGGGCATCCCTTCGGGAGGCCGGAAATTGGTAGTGGATGAGCTCACTTGGTGGGATAAAGCTTGGTTGGGTGAAGTTAAGCTTGGGTTTCAAAAACCTTGTATATATGTAAGTATATAGAAGAGAGAGAAGGTTTTTGAGAAGAAGTGTGTGTATAGAATTTGAAAGAGATGAAGAGAAGCACTTCTTGAAAAAATCCCAGCAACTTTTTGCCTCTTTAGCTTGAAGAAAATGGGTTGGGGTGGGGGTTTATTTATAGGAGAAGTTGAGTGGATTGAATGGTGGAGATTTGAGGAAAATGGATGGTGGATGGTGTATATCACTTGGATTGATGACATGGCAAGTAGGTTGTGTTTCTTTGACATAGCCTTATAAGATAAGCAACTTTATGGGCTCAAAAACCCAGCTGATATATTTGAATATATATGTATTTTCGTTTTCTTTTAATCATTGTTTAATCACTTTAATTAAGGATTAAATACCATTAATTATGACCACCTTAAGAACTCCTAAATAAATACCATAAAGAATATGATAATTACTTAAATAATATAAAATGATGTCCTGCAAGTTTTGGTCAACTTTAGTCAATGGTAGCTAGGTCAAATGTGATCAACTGTGTGACCAACTGCCTCGATTTTTGTACCCGGACAAAAATTCTCTGAATGCTACGAAATTTTTACCATACTTAGAAAATACCATTTAAATGATCCATACCAAATTTCAAGTCATTCTAGCATGTGGAAGTATTTTATCTAAAAATAAAACTGTTCTGTCAGCCTTTCTTCCGAATAAAAATATCATTGGTCTTGAAATAAAGGAGATGGATCTTTTGACCAAAGTTTTGACTTGTATAAATACTTAACATATATTTCCTAATTTATAAAATATATTTGGATGATAGAAAATGTGTTTGAGTATTTTTGAATAATTTTCTCCGAGAAATGCTGATTTTACGAAATGTGAGAAAATTACTGTAAGTATACAGAAATGAGTTGCAGAACTGGATATTAATATTCCAATCATGAATATTAATAATCTTTGAATAAAAAATCTTTTTATATATGTAGAGATATATTTTGGAGCGAAGAGTTAAATATTTTTGATATAGCACGAGACCTCTAAAGAATATTTCTGCAATATTTCTTATTCGAGTTTGTTGCTATATTCATGTTGCAACACAGATCTAAGAAATATCATATCTTGATGTTTCTTCTTTGATCATATTTCCTTAGAGATATATTCCATAAAGATATAGTTTTAATATTTTGCAAAAATAGAATATCTCTTTTATCTATTTAAAAGACATGATTTTGCTAGTTTGACTTTTTGACTCTGATTTGGATCAATTAAATTCATGTTGTAATGGAGAGGATCTACGTGTTCTTAATTTTATATTTAATCGTACAAATACCAAAATAAGTAATATATCTAAGATATCATTTCAAAACATATCATACCCATCATGATATAATCATAAAAACCAAATACTGAAAAAATCAGAAAATTCGAAATTAAATCTGATAACATTAAATCGTAGATTACAGGGCCTAAACGATGTCAAATGCGTTACAGATCAGTCGATGATAGCTTTATCTATCTGTTACGTTCAGACGCTCGATTCCATATGAAATAGTGTATTCATTCGCCAAAATCGGACATCAGACACAAATTTCAGCAAATCTGCTACATCCGATTCAGAACCGTATCAAATATGATTCTTGTAATAAGAACAAACACAAAACATATTTATATCAGTATATATACAAATTATATAATCATCATATGATTATACAACTCTCATGAATATCATATATTCAAAATATATATATACATACGCATATATAAACATAACAACATGTAAAACATACAAAATCGCATACATAATAGTCATGGAATATTGTATACATGTTATCATCATAAAACCAGTAGACACATAAACGAATTAAACACTTTTCGCAAGTAGCTCTGATGTCATTGTTGGGTTTCGAGCACATAAAGGCAACGGAAACAGTAATTAAAAACGTAAAAAATCAGAATTTTCGAAACCCACCGCAGGATCCAAGCGAAAAATATATATTTAATTTGTAGATCAGATTGTTTACCTTAAGAAGCTTTACCAATTGGTTGACTAATGGAGATCCAAAGCTTGTTCAATCACCACGCATCCCGTTCTCACGATCTACGCTCTATCGGTATCCACACGAATACTTGAACTCAAGGATTGAATGTGTACTAGCACAAACTCATTTCTTCTTGCTCTCTCCATCTTCTCCCTTGGTGGCTAGGGTTTTTAGTAAAAGTCTTGCTTCCACATTATAACTCTTAACTAATTAGGAGTTATTATTAATTCAAAATTCCTATTTGTATTATAATTAAGTCTCACTTAATTATTTAAAAATAAATTTTATAATTAATATTAGTAAATTAGAATATCAATATTTATCTAATTAAGTCATACTTAATTAATATTTTAAATGATTCGAATTACTTTAATATAATTTAAATCCAATTTAAATAATCCTTCAAGCATTCTTAGTGTGTGACCCTATAGGTTATTATTACATTGGCAACGAATTTTAAATCTAATTTAAAATCGTAAACAATGAGCGACATCTAGTAATACACCATTGCTACCTAGGTAATAATAATTGAATCAGTGATCGATTAAACCTTTCGTGAATAATGTACAATGTAATATAATCCCTTTAATCACATATTATAGATTAAACTAGAGGCATGTAATGTGTCATCATTATCAATGTTTAATCCAGGTTTCCTTGATCAATGAGTAGACTATCATATTAAATTAACATTTGAGCGTGGCCACGCATTTCGTAGTCTAGCTCACACAAGAGGCCAATAATATCACTCCTAAAATAGGAGGGTTAAATACCATCTAGATAATTCATATTTCTCATATGATTCATAATATACCCAATGTCCACTTTTATCATTACCCGGTCAAGGATAACTTTTAATGGAATCAATGTATATTAATTCTCGTATAGAAATATAATGACTTCAGGTCTAAGGACCATTACATCATTATCACTGAGAGAATTACTTATGACACAACAGACATATAGAATCTCACATTGGGTCTGTCCAGCACCATGTACATATACATATGCCTGTGTTTTTTACTTTAGTATCATCATACCTATGGTCAATGAGATGTGATCATCAGTCAACAAACACACCAGTCTTAATGCATTATTATTGTCCCTTAATAATAATACTCGACTAGGGACCTTTAGGAATATTGATACTATTCTCATAATCTCATTTCTAAGTCACGTACTTAGAGATATAGAATTGCATATCATATTTCAAGGACATTTATTAATCTAACATTTATATCACAGTAAATTAAGAATTAATAAACTATAAAGAGAATAATCGATAGAACATAAACATTAATAATCCTAATGTCTTAAAGTAAAACATCATAGTGTTGTCTCTAGGGCAGAAACACTAATACTTAAAGCATGTAAACTCAATGATTGGAACTTTGTCTGTTTGGTTCTTGGTAAATTAATTTTATTTTGGAAAACTTTCATAAGGAACAAAAATACAACAAAACTATTGGAAGGATCCATAATTCAATAGATATAGAGTTGAGAAAGAAAGAATGAGTAATGATTTGAATATGAATGAGCCAGCCATATTGGTACTTAAAATGGCTAGTCTTTCATACTATATAGCATACAACACATGATTAGGTGGCGTCCCACCCGACTCTTCGTCATTCTGACAAAGCGTCTCACCATAACACTGCTTGCCTCAATCAGAAAGCAAAACTTGAGGGGAAAATGATTTTTGAAAGGAATACATTAATCTTCTTCTTCTTATCGCTCTATAGAACTTATAATGATTATTCAAGAATTAGGAAAATTATATACAAGAGTATTATAGAAAAGAATGATGTGATTGATCACCGTACTCATTTCACTTGTGTATACCTTCATAGCTCGTTTGATCAATAGATCCCATTTGAGTCATATAATAACTTCAGAAAATCCGCTGGAATGCCTTCATAATTTAATCTCTATAATAAATTCCTTTATTAAGTCTTGTACCTTTAGCGTCGTTCCTCCACGTTCAAGGGTTTAATAACTTGACCATATTTGCGTTATCACGAAATTTACATTCATAATTTCAAATTTCTTCTGTACGACTTGAAATAACCACTGATCATTCATAATATCAATTTTTTTGCTAATAATGGTCTTTCTTTAGAAAAGACTGGAAATTTGCTCAATATTCTTAGATCATGCTCAGGCTTCTTTTAAATCAACGAACTCTTTAAACTTTAATAGTCTCAAAAATTGGATGAATAGTTTCTTTGTACGCCGATTCTATTGATAATCTTATCAAACAAGATTTGCACTCTTCTGTTAGGAATAATTCAAAACTTCTTCGTAATAGCGGGTCCAGTTGGCAATCTGAATTAACCATACTAATTTTTGGAACACGTATTTTCTAAGTAATTTGGGCTTATAATAAACAAGAAACTCAAGTAGTAACTCGACAACCAGTTTTCTTAAAACTTATTTTATTCAAAGGATTTTTGGAAATTTTGTTAAGAAAATAAATCTCTTTCGAAAACTTGTTTAAAATTTTTGAAAATCGCATATTTGGTCATCATAACTATGTGAGTTGGTTGTTGTCCTTCTTAACCAATATTGAAGAAACAATCACATGAGAGTCCATTCACTTCAATCTATCTTCTACCCCTTATTGGGTCCATTCCACCTTCCTTAGTCGATGAAAATTTCAATTATCGTTGCATATTATCTTATTTGTGACTTCATTTTAAGGCTTCCCTACTGGTAATACTTCCATCATCATTTTTACCATCTTTAAGTATAACAAGTCTACCCAATAAAACAAAGTCTGCTAGTATCACATCACATTGCTATTATACATATCACATTTGTCATAACACCAACATCTAATTCCAAGAAAACCCTGGATCTCCAATCTTCTCAAACTCCTTTAAACCCCATCTAGCCCACTCCACCAAATAATCATGGGTGGCATGCTCACTAGCGGCTCCATATAACCTGTTAGCATCTATCCTCCTGATCACATGAATTCTCTCTCTAGGTTTCTTCTCACCTTCCTCAATTTCTTGTGTACTAACAATATGTTGTAGCTCTCAAATCCATCCTTGTAGGTGTTGTTGCTCCATAAGACAGGTATTAAACTAAGGGTATAAAACAGGGTGTAGGGTAAACGGAAAAGATACACTCACAGCTGAATATCCAGTAGAACAAGAATAAGCAGATGGAGGTTCTTGAATAGGCGGTCTCACATCGGGGGGTGGTAGAATAGCGTAGAATAGCTTGAAGAGGTGCAGCTATTATAACAGGAGGTAATACAGTTAATACTGGTGGAAGAACAAAGTGTGGATCAAATCTAGGTGAAGATGACGGCCCTCAAACGGAAGGCTCTGAATGATCAGATGATATAGGGAAAATAGGATCTGCCATTGCCATTATTTGGAAATCACATTACAAGATAAGAATCTTGAATCGCAACAAGATAAGAATCTTGAATCGCAACAAGAATTGTACCAAAAACCTACTATACAGTCGCACTCAACCTCACGAAGTCCTATCTTTCTATTTCTAATTCCTAATCCTAACCTTTTACACAATCCCGACAATCAAGGCTTGTTTCATTGACTTATAACTTGTAGCTCTGATATCAACCTGTGACGCCATCCAAACCCGGGTCAGAAGTTTGGGGCTCATAACTCACATACAATATATAAATCTGTATATAAAATATTATAAGCAATGACCCTTCTTTACATAACCATGGATCACAACAGGTTAAAGTATGAAAACAAGAAACAACCTTAAATTTTGTTACAATGTACCAAATCCCAACTAGTTTTACTTACAATTGACAATAAAATTATTCTTACAATCTTGCATAACTCAACTACCATATAAAGCTCCTGCTAGCTCAATCCAACTCAACCTGGAATCCTAGCTCGTACACTGGACTGAGAAACCTCACTATCAACCATTTCCATTTTAACTATATAATACATAAAAAGATTCGCAAGAGTGAGCTAACTAGCTCAGCAAGTCATAATAGCAATAACTGGGGTTAAATACTAATCAATTGAAATGATTTAAAGGATTCAAGTTTCTAGTTAAACAAACATTAGAATTGGATATTTATTTTAAATTATAAAACCAAGGTTAGGCTACTGATCAGTCACGCGCTAACCTCAAGCAAGGCACACGACTTTGCTCTATAAATACGATCCAAAGGCACACATTGGCCTAATTCGACCACGAATATGGTCTGACTACGAATCTGGTCCACATAAAGAAAACTATCCAATTCTAAAATAGTTCAGTATGATAAACAATATAATTCAATAAAACGGGATCATAATCAACAGTGATAAAACATCTGTATAAAAGCGGAATGCAATTCATGAGTATCACAAGGGTATATCAAGGTATGTATGAGGAATGGCTTCCAGCCTATAGAAGAATCAGGTATTAGATGAATAATGATTTCACTAGGTTTAGTTCTTTGATATTACAAGGTATGATAGAGTATAAAAGTTTCTGTATGTTCAAGCAATTATGTTCCAGTGTTTGGTGTATGGTGGATATGTATTTATGGAGTAATATCGTATTTGTGTGGTTTAGTATCTAGTAAATCAACAATGGATGGTTTACAAAGAATAAGGCTTACAGCTCAAAGATCAAATGATGTGATTAGGGTTCAAGGCTGAATGATTCAAAGCACTTACAATATAATACACAACTATTTTGAATACTAACAATATGTCACGAGAGAGTTTAAAAATATTTGTAATATATCTCGAGAAAGGTTCAGAAATACTTGCCTTATCACAATTGATTCTAACTTCACTGGTACTTGTCTAATGATTCTATTCAACAACCACTTGTCTACTTTTTCTATGCTTCGTGTAACAGCCCAAATCCGGGGTCAAGATTTGGTGTCACAAAAACAATCTTTACATAAAATACAAGAATGTTCAATTAAACCCTTTAATCCGGATCGTTTACTGGTTATGGTATGAAACAAGAATCTAATCTTCTACAACTTTCAACAACTAAAATACAATTGTAAATACCTTTGAACTAATGCTCGTATCATATTCTTCTAACTTCTTTAACCTCTCGCAGCGGAGATTTCTCGAACTTTTGCTGTCTATCTAAGCTATTCATTTTTATCTTTATCTGTTTTTGGCAGAAATAAGAATTGACAAAGCAAGAGTGAGCCAAAAATGCCCAACAAGTATATAATTTGAGTTTCAAACATTAATATCAAAGAAAACTTCCGGACAAAATCTCAAAACAATTTTAAATAATTCTATTTTGAATGAGTGGAGCGAATAAACGTTGGTTGTCACCAGCCTTTAATTAAAAATTTAAAATCAACAAGCGATTCCCCGATTCATCTCCTGAATCAGGGTTTTGTCCGGTTTTGGAATCATAAAACCATTCGAGAGAGAGTGCCGTTAACGGCGATCAACAACAAATTAGACTGGACACTAGTTCGCATCTATATTCTGCTGATCAGTCAGAATATAATGCAGATCTATATCTCAATATATAGATCCAGTCGGGTCCCCAGGCACTATGGCCCATCTCGAGGCACCAGTTATATCCCGGTCCTCAGGATTAAGACACACTTAATCCCCAAAACATCATCATTATCCAGCCCATGGAGTATTTTGATGTCAAATCATTTTGAATTCAAAACATCCCAACTCAGGGTTCGCAAATAACCCGAAAGAATGGGTATTTGCTGAAGAGAGCAATCGAATTATAGGAACAATAATAAAAAGAACATGCGTAATCAGAGTAATTGCAGCGAAATATAAAACATTTAACTATTCTAAACTTAGAATAGGAACGAATAAATATTTGCAGTAATTTAAAAGAAAAATCAGGAATACTTGCAGTATTTAAAAGAAACATTCAGAATACTTGCCTCAATAAGCTTTAACCACTATTATCGGTTGATTTTGGTTCGACTTTGATCGTTCGACTTTATCGTCAAACTACTATCCTATTCTGGATACGATCCCAATATTCAGACCCTTCGGTTGGAACTTCGTTGATCTCGACATTTAATCCCTAGATCGTTCCTAGTCCGATTTCACGTCTCGGGTCTTCCATCTAAAACCTACAAGGTTGAAATACCCTAATTCAGATAACCGTTTAATCTTAACATCAAATCGTTATACTATTCTACCCATACGATTTTATAACTGAATTCATATTTATATGTATTATCGAAATACACATAGCAATTATGGTTCACATCTTCGAAAATCGGTTCGGTATTTAATTTCGTAAAATACGTATATTTGTCGATTGAAAATAGGGTAATCGATTATTCACAAAATATCTTGTCACGTCATGTAAATAGGTTTCATAAAGTTCAATTATATCCTCGTTCGACGTTTCCGACAATAACAAGTTACGTTTCCGTATTTTTCGGAATTAATTTCCCCGAAAATCGGGCAGCGTTTCCTCTATTTATCGGTCTACCCGTCGAATCATCTCGACATCAAATTCACAACACAACAACAACCAATCATCCACAACTACAATTCACAATTCTCAAACACCATTATTTTCATGGTTATTCGTATTTTATTCGTATTTTATGTTTCATTTCATTTCAAAATTAGTGTTACAACTAATTTTTATTTGATTAATAAATGTAGGACTCAGATAAAAATCATCATCGCCCACCGTCGGTTCCCCGAGGCTCATCGCCGACGGCGGTAAAATTCACGAGTTCCCGTACGTAAATTTCACCGATTATATAAAAATCATTTTCCACGCGCATTAAATTTTAATATCACGAAATATAAATCAACATTTTCTGCACAAAAAGGAAACCAAAAATTAGAATTATAACATCCCAAAATAACAACTGCACACACAAACAGGCCGACCAGGCCCAACAGAAAGCCCAACAGAAGGCCCAACCCAAGAACCACAGCCTTAGCGACACGCGCATACGCGCAGCACAAAACCCCACCGCCTCACCACGCCGGAGTCCGGGAGGCGGCAACGGGAAAAGAACAGGCAGCAAGAACAAAACGGAACATCCACATCTACACTAACACGGAGAAACACACGCACATACCCGGACACCCGGAAAAACACACACACGCAGAGAATCACACACACACGAACACCGAGAAGAAGCCGAATAAACAACAGGAAAAGAAAGGGGAATAGGGGTGGCGATTCCGCCGAAAGAAGGAGAGAAACGGCGGTTGTTACCGGAGAAATAAGGCGGCGATAAGCGGCGGCCGGAGCCCAGAGAAGAGAGAGAGATCGATGGATGACAGATTGAGAGAGACAAAAGAGATTAGTCGGTGAAATATTAGGGAAGCAAGAACACAACACGCTCAAAGTTTAATTTGTAGTCGCGTGTCTATTAATTGACACGTGGCCTGATTACTTAAAACTCGAATCTAACATCACATTATAAATTTAACGATACATTTTGCGGATATAAATACATCGGAATAAATCCGAAATAGTTTTAAATTTCTCGAAGTAAATAAAAGCTGATAAAATAATTTTTTTCCTAAAGTTTAAATCATTTTTGGAATTGCTTATTATATCTGTATTTTATATTTTAACGAACAAACGTGCGGTCAAACAAAAGTCAGAAAATTTCCGAAATAATTTTAAAATACTCGAAATTTTTAAAAGTTAATAAAATAAAATTTTCATAATTTTTGAAACATTTTGGAATTAATTACTGATTTTACAATTAAATAAAATCAGAAAATTATTTAAAGATAATTAATTAATAAAATATTAATTTCTAAATTTTATAAACTCTTAAAAATAATAAATAAAATTATAAAACCATAAAAATAATTTTGGAAATAATTTTAGCATTTATAAGAATAAATATTCAATGAAATTACTTTAAAAAATGAATTACGTTCATAGAGCTCGATATTTAATTACAAAATTAATCTCCGCATCCAGCAAATCACAAACAATAAATAATACAGCATCATATAGCAGACGGAACCATCACATATTTTATTTGCTTACTAATTCGATAATTATATTTACATATCAGATCCGAAAATAGGTTACTTAGCCGCCAAGTAACTAAAAAGACGATATGATTTTAATACCGAATTTGGATAATTATCAAAACAGAGCTTCCTATAAAATACTTTATACGAAATTAAGGTGATAATGTCTCGCCTTTTGAGAATATGGATTCTTATCGATATATAAAATGATTTGCGTATCGAAAATTTCACACCGGTACTCGTACAGGTCAAACCGTACCCCGGATCGAAAAAGTCAAAACACGGAAAGCGTTCAGAATTATCAGATTAGGTTAGAAAGGAGCTTTCGGAAGAGTTTCGGGTTGTAAAAACGCAAAAACGATTGAAGCGGAACAATTTCTGATTCTAAAAATTAATTTTATAATTATGTAAGAATAATCATTATTAATTCTATAAATTCCTATAAATTCATATAATAATCCAAAAACAATTACCAGAAAAATACCAAAATTATCTATATTTAATTCTGGATAATTAAAAATTAAAATGTCCAAATTTTTATCAGAATAAACATCCAAATATTATTATCCATTATCCAATAATTCACCAAAATTCACATAAAAATCACATAATAATTATTTATAGATAAAAATAATTACATAATATTTCCCAGACCTTACACTTCGCTTACATTCACTGATCATTTGCTTTCTTTTCCTACGCCTCGCTTACTCTGCTAGGCATCATAAGTATCTATCAATATTCAATATCATATTATTCTAATCATCACATAGACGTCATAAGGTTTCATCTACCCTTCGTTTCACCCAAATCCGATTTACGAATTGAAAGTTATGACTAAAACAGTCAAACAATTAGACACATAGGCATATATCACATTAATCAGATAGCACATAGCACATAGTATGCAAGGTAATCGATCAGAATAATTTTTCAATGAAGATTCGGGGTTAAAATGATTTTTCTAGTATTTTATACGAATTTTTAAACATTTTTCGGAATTAAAACATGTCATTGAATCATTTAAAGATAAATAACAGGGTTCGATTGCCCGAATCTAGCTTCAAAATCATTTTATAATAATTATCGAACCTTAAAAATAATTTAAAATAATATTTTAAAACTCGAAACTATTTTTTAGAATTTTTAAATCAAAATAAATAATTAAATCTAATTAAATAATCAATATAAATTAATTGATAATTAATTGAATCAATAAATCAATTAATATTCGAATTAATTGACCAATTAACTAATTAAATATCCATTAGAATTAATTAATTAATTCAGATTTATTTTTGTATTAAAAATAATTTTGGAAATTAAAATAATGATTTTTGGAATTTAAAAATAATTAAAATGGTTTTCTGAAATTGATATATAAAAGAAATATCAGTTTTGAAAGTTTTTAAAACAGCAATCCAGAATTTGCAAAATTCAGAAAATTCAGAGGACTAAACTGCAAAGACACAATTTCAGAATTGATTTTGAAATCAATTGGATCAAAACCCGGTCAGAAACCGGGTCGGGAAACGGGTTGCCGGATCACCAAGAACACCGGACGAACCCAGAATCCGGTGACCCTTTCCGGATTCCGGCGATCTCAATTCGACCCTAACCAAGGTCGTTTGAACAGAGTTTTTCATGCTAACTCATTCTAAATCCTTCCAGGAACTCAAATCAGGTCACAAACAACACAAACAATGATCTCTGTTCAATCTCCGTCGAAAATCGAAGCAAAACCGGCGAGGGTCCGGCGAGCTTCGATTTGGCCACTCCAGGAATCGTTTGTTGATAACCCATACATGAATCGATTGCAAATCTAGTAAGGAACACAATCCAATCAACAAAATCAGTCAATAACCCTCAGGGCAAAAACGCCCAAATCTCGATTAAGAACATTCAAACTAATAAAAACCCTAATTCTGAAATTCGAGAATCTAACATCAATTTCAACATGTTATTGAGCTCCAAATCAGTCATATGATATACCAAAATGACCAGGAAGAAAAGATCTACAATATTCAAGCATCAAATCACACAAACAACATCAAGAACAAAAATTTATATTTTAATCCAAAAATAATTCGAAATTAAATAAAATTATAGAAAAATAACCTTTGATTCTGCAGGTGTATGGATTACAGATTCTGAAAGTAGGTTTCAAGAGCTTCATTTTGATTACTAGAACTCTAGAATCCGATATCGCTAACGCCTTCAAATTACAGTTTGATTCTCAATAACTTATATGAATATACTGATTTTCTCTGGAAAATTATATATTTAACTATTTGAAAATGATTATCTTTACAAAATAAAATAAAATACGGTAAAGGCTATTTATATTTACAGAATATTGGTACCCCGTTGGATCATACCGGATATAAAATATTATGTTTATTTGATAAAACAGATCCAAATCGGTACCAGTTTTAGGATCCCAAATCTATACATTTTGTACATACAGACTTGGTCTCAGCGCTTTGGTTACACATATTACGAGAAGATAATATAATAGTTTAATCAAAAGATCCCGTTTCTCGAAAGTACGGGTTTTATCGATTTACCAAAACGAATCTTGTATCGAAATTTTTTGCGCCGGGAACCGCACGGGAAAAACCGTACTCCGGATCGAAAAAGTCAAAATAAGGAAAATGCTCGGAATATTGCAATTAGGTTAGGAAGCAGTTTTCCTGACACTTTCGGGTTGTAAAACATAAAAACGATTGAAGTTGGTTGGTTCCCGATTATACAAAATAGTTTATAAATACTCGGATAAAAAATTTATTAAATCCATAAATCATTTATAAAATCATATAACAACATAAAAATTAATAGGAAAATATGACAATTATCTATACTTTATTTTGGACATATAAAAATCAAAATACTCAAATTTTATCATATTTACACATCCAAACACAGATACCACTTAAGAGATAATTCACTAAAATTCATATAATAATCACAGACTATTTATTTATTGATAAAAAAAAATAATTACACGATATATCCCAGATATTACAAAAAGCATTCGTGTGGATCCCGCAGAGCGTATATCGCGAGAGCGGGATACGTGGTGATTCAACAAGGTTTGGAACTCCGTTAATCCTCCATTAATGAACTCTTAAAGCTTCTTTAAGGTAAAGATACTTACTACGAATTTTATATTATTTCCATTGCGTTTATGTGCTTGAAACCCTTCAAGAAGATTATATATGTATTATGTATTATATAGATATATCTCTTTTCCCTTGTGTAAGCAATCCTCTATGTTTATATCCTCTTCAGCAGCTTCCTACGTTTCCTATTCTTCAACCTTCACCTTGTTGAACGTTGCTATAAAGTAGGGAAGTAAGTTCCATTATCTGCCCTATTTTCATGGATGGTTATTTGACTTGGTTTTCATGATACACAATTGTTGTTCGCATGTCTCTGCTCCTGTCCATTGTTAGTCTTCTCGTTCATTCTCATTTTTTCAAAGCTTCTTCTATATTTCCTTAGTATCAGCAGCGAGTCTTCTGTCAATGATGTTATTGTCTTGTATAGAAATCTTCATGTCCTGACAGGTAAAAATCTGGTACTAACATTTGCCCCTAATTTTATTGGGAGTGTTCGACACCCAATGAAATTATATTCATACCATCTTTATGTCGATTTTGATCTTGTAACACCATTAAAGAATAACTTGTTATTATACGTACATCAGTCGCTTTGATTGCAGATTGGTTCCTTGTCTAATCGGGATGCTAAGCAGTGAATATTTTGTTATAGTTCGGTTTAATTGTAGAGTTTTGACTTGTGTTAATTTGTACATGAGTGGTTTTATTTGTATGTATTTTAATTTTGATGTCACATTTCATATGTTCAATGAATTGCTGAAGTAGTATGCATATTTTCTTGATCTATCGTTGTAATGTCTTGATGTTCCTAGGTCACGTAATTGTTGCTTTGATAAGTTTGTACCTTCGAATTGACTCGTTATCCTGAAGAAATAATCAAATCTTACTGAGTAGGATTACTGGGAGATAAACTTGTTATCTATATCATCATAGACGAATTGTCCAACCATTGTATATGTATTTCCATGATATCACTGTTCTTAGTTGTCAGGATTGTGCAAAGTTGCATCCAAGTTGTCATGCTGCAATATTGGTTCAGTAAGTCTCTGTGTGTATACTCTTATGTTCATCATTTATTGTAATAACTCGTATTTTTTAGACTTTGTAAAATGTTTGATGAATAGTAACCCTGACGATCGGGGAAAATGTTTTAGCCCACACTGTGTTGTGCATGGAAAATTTAGTTTCTGAGTCGATATCGTGATTATATGTACCAAATGAGTGTATGTAAAAGCCATTAGTTTTCGAAAAAAATGAACTTTGTAAAGCGACCGTATCTACGAACCATCAAGAAATATAAGAATCACAATACAATTACAAATCTAGAATCCTACAAATTAAAACCCAAGTACAAGGCTTCAAAGCGTAAAGGACTTATAAGAAAGGATTTACCCCGTGAATCGCTTACGAAGATTTATTACGAAAACGAATAAGCGACCAAGTGAATGTGTAAGAGAATAAGTAAAACGTATCAAGCCATGAAAACTAACTAGTAAGAAAGTAACCAAGGATTTGCAACCAAATAGTAACCAATTTAAGATGCATAGTAACCTAGCTAGGCAAATAGTAGCATGAATAGTAGATGAAGTACTTAAGCTACCAACCTAGCTTTGAAAATAACCAAGCTAGAAAGATATGATGAGATTTGCATATCTAAAGATTATATACACAAAGATTATATCACTTATTCAAGAAGCAGCACAAAGAAGCAAGCAAAAATTCTCTCTCTCTCTCTCTCTCTCTCTCTCTCTCTCTCTCTCTCTCTCTCTCTCCCCCAAATAGCTTCATTCGGCCCCTTGAAGAAAAACAAGGAAATCAAATTCCAAACTCCAACTTCTAGCCATGGATAAATTCTCCAATTAATTCCTAAGCTTCCTACATATTAAACTAAGGTAATATAAATGCTTCAAATCATTTCATTAAGGTTTGGATGGGTAAATAAATCCATGAAAGTGATGATGAATAATGCCAAATAGTAACATTTCTTGATTCCTTGATTTTCATGGAAAGATTGAAGAACCTTAAACACACCCAAGTCTCACCAAGCTTCATCCATCAAGAAGAACACCTTCCAATATTTCAAGAAATGTATAAATCTTTACCCTAACTTTGTTTAAGGTTTAAGTTTCAAGAAAATCATGGATCTTAGTTGTAAACCTAGTTTTTATGGTTGATATGTTGTTTTCTTGATGATTAGTTAGTTAGTTATTAAGGTTGACATTGAGGCCTCAAGAACTTCATGTTCTTGAGAGAAGTAAGTGTTAAAATTATTATAATATGATGGTTAGCTATCGATTAGTAGTTTAGAGCGAAAACGAAACTTGAATCGCGAGCGTAACGTCGATAAAATGAGTGAATCATAACTATTAAGTTTCTGCAGAAAGAAAGAATGTATAAATTGTTTTTTGTTGACATAAGGCTTGAAAATGATAGAAATTTTTGTAAGGATCGTTTAGGCGCTTGAATCGCTTGACTTCAATTTATGGTTCAAAAGTTAGGCCCGTTTTAGGGAAAACGATTTACGCGATAAAAACTTCTACGAATTATGAACTTTGGAAATAGAAATTATCGAATTAAAAATATTCAAAAATTGCTAATGTCGTCTAACTTCCTTCTCTTTCGAGGGACGAAATGTAAAAGATATTAACGGACGTAAAGGATTATGAAAAGAAAGCGAATTTAACAAGTACTCATACTTATTGAAATAATGAGAGTAAACCGAGTCACGTAAATGAATAGTAAGTATTGTGTATTTATAAAGTGACAATAAATACGAACAGGATCAAACATAACGATAATTATTCTTGATTTTAGATTTTCGAACGAACCCTAGACCACCCCCCACCTCGAATCACCCAGGAAAGTTTACGAACCTTCCTCCATATACTGTTGTGTTGTAAAGATTTTTTTTACTATTTTTATATGAATGTCATGTTTTCCAAGATAATAAAATACGATTTTTTACGTATCAATAACAATTGAGTTTACGATGAACAGATCGTAGAATATTTTAACGCTATAGTAGAGCGTGATATATAAGTTGTAAGACCAAGAGTCGGTCATTTTTTACAAAGTATAAACCCGGGAGTCATCCCGAAGATGTTTTGGATGATTAAAAGTCCGTAGTTATTTTATTCCAAGAGACTCGATATCCTCTCACGAAATATTAAAGTACCTCGAATTTATTTAAAACGATTTCCAAAATCGTATTCCCTCAACTATATTTAATTACTCGATCAACGAATATTATTTTAAATATTCATTTAATATAGGAGAAGTATTCTCCAACGATTGTTTATTTCAAACTCAATAATTTTATATTTATTAAAGATTAATTTAATTTATTTAAACATAAATTAGTTGAGGAATATTATTTCAAATATTTTTTTAAAATATAATTATTCAAGGTTTAATTATTTAATAATAATTATTTAATTATAAAATATTTATTAAATTATTTAATATAACTTAAAAATCATAAAAACTAATTTAAATATTTTCTGAGTTTCATAAAATCATTTTAATCCTTTTGGATCGTCGAAAATATTAACTCAACATATTTTAAATATTTTGACTAGTGTCAAAATAAAATCCCCCTTAATTATTTATCCGTTGACAACGGTCAAAGACAAACATATTGCATACTTGTTGAAATAAAATACAAAAAAGAAAGTAGTTCATAGAGGAAAATACCGTACTGGAGTACGAGATTGTCCCAAGGATGTTACATATGATAAATCTTCAAGTGTATTGCATTCCAACTTCACGGAACTTGTTTGGAGATGTCAAGGACTTGTAGTTGTTCACTTTTTTGTATACATGGATTTTTGCCAAATTAAGTTGAAGTCGTTGGACGCTTCCAAAGGTACCAAAAACTTTGCTCAGCTGTTGTACTAACCATCATGTTAATAACACGATAAATTTGATCTCCGTCCATGGATGCATGTCCTCTTTGTATATGGAAATATCGTCACTCTAAGCGCACTCTTGTACAAAACTGACATTTTCCTCTTCATGTTTGCCCCTAGAGTAGGGCTTGTAGTCACTTGACTTGTGTGTTGCCCAATTCTTCTTAAGATGAGATTTGGTGTTCGAATCTTCATGTATATATTCTTCATGTCTTATTTATACCATAGTTTTGACGCATACGTCCTTCATTGCCTTTCAGGTGTACTTGATCAACTCGTCGTTACAAGATGAATCCCTTGTTAATATTTGTAAAAATAACTTTATATTCGTAAACATGTCACAATTGTGTATTGACATATTCTGTTTGTTGAATATGCACAAGTACTCCCTTAAGGTTGTCTATAATGTTGCATAATAAGATACAATTCACTTTTCGTCTTCTCTAGTTGTCGGCTACTCGCAAACTACAGACTGAATGAGTCGATTGGGTTGATGTCATTAGAAAATGGGAATCAGTGTAGCTTGCAGTGTTGAGCAACATCAATTCTCTTTATTATATTATTCATCTCTTGTTATTCCTGCTTTTCATACTCTGCAACATGTCCCTGTGACTTGGAGATGCCTTGGCTTTGTGTTTTACTTCTCAGGATTTGCATCTCGTCCTTCTTATTTATCCCCGTTGTATGGATCTTCAGTATATGTTGCATCCATTGTGATTTTTCCATTCCTGTCCATGATCATCACATTCCGTCTATCAGTCTATTACTTCATTCATGTCTAATCGTCATATCACGTTATTCTTCCATTTGATGGTAATTAAATCGGTTCTCAGTGTCTTGTTCTCCAATATATTACCTCCATGAAATACTGTAAGTTTTTGAGAGATGCCATCATCTCCACATTTTTATCCATGTTATCCACCACGTTGATCATTGTCACCCATTGTTGTAAATAGTATAGATACTTAGTTAATTTCCCACATACGATGTCAATTATTTTTACCAAAATTTGAGGGTTAAAAGCTAAATTTAAAATGGTTTAATGTGTACGTAATTCAACTAAGAAAGTAAAGAACAAGAACGGTAAAAGTAAACAACACAAGCAAATGGTGACGTGAAAAAATTCGTGAAAGGGTAAAAACCGCGAGTGGGATGGTGACCAACCAAAATGATTCCATTAAGATAATATGAAGATGATTACAATCAATGATATAATAAGTAAATGTAATAGAAAACTCTTTCTTCGAGTGTGTATTTTGGACAAGTGTTGAGAATGTTCTTGGTGTAGAATAATTGTCAAGTTGTTGATCCTCCAGCATCCATATTCTTTCACTTTGGCCTGTCTTTATAGGTGATTCGACCTATTCTGCAATAGCTAATATTCTTGTGTATAGATGTTGTATTGGATGATGCCCCAAAGAGTTTTTTGTATGGAGAATATCATTTATGTATTATGTATTGTATAGTTGTATATCTCTCCCCTTGTGTAAGCAATCTTTTATATCCTCTTCACGTCTTCCTACGGTTCCTATTCTTCAGCCTTCAGTTTGCTGAACGTTGCTACAAAGTAGAAAACTAAGTTCCAAGATCCACCCTATTTTTATAGGCGGTTATTTGACTTGGTTTTCATGATACACAACTGCTATTCACATGTCTCCGAACCTGTCAATTGTTAGTCTTCTGGTCCATTCTCGTGTTGTCAAACCTTTTTCTTTGTTTCCTTAGTATGAGCAGCGAGTCTTATGTCAATGATGTTGTCATCTTGTCTCGTAATATTCATATCCTCACAGGTGAAAATCTAACTATTGGTTCGAATCCCACGGGAGGAAAATTTATGATTATGCCTCTTGAGCCAGAGCCTGTCACTTAAATGCGGTTTACCTTAATTCACGTGGTTCGCAGGCTATTGCGTGAGCCCATAGGGTTTACCTAGTGCGCACCGGCAGGGTAGCGGCTGCGGGTTATCTACGATAAATAAACAATAAAAAGAATAATACCAACAACCCTCCAACGTGAGGAGTGGAGTTACTTGACTTTTATCGTAAATAATGTAATTTATTTTCCGGTTAGTATATTAGATAGTGTTAGGTCACACAACACTGTAGAAGGGGGTTGAATACAGTGTTTAATACAATCAAATCGATTTCGAACACAAGTAACAGTAAACAGATATATTCAATATAATAAACTGTGTTACAATAGAACTGTTCTCTCTTAGTGATAAACAAATATCACGAGAGCTGCTAGGTTACAATGTATGATCTTCTCGATAATGATAACACATATAGTGTAAACCTATGTCTGTGTTTATATAGTATACAGTTACAAGATAACTTCTAATTGATATGGAATATAATTATGTCTCCTAAAATATATCAATCAGATATCTTATATAATTTTTCTTATCTTCTAACTCTTTCCATGCATATCTTCTTTTGTATTAGTCTTGATCTTTTTTCATGTAAATCAACTTCCTTAACTGTAAGTCCTCCCGTACTTAAGTTCTGATATCTATCTTCTGATATTTATCTTCTGATAACCTAAGTTCTGATATCCTTAAATTCTGACTTCCAGTAAGTACTGATTCTAGTAAATACTGATATATCCTGTTTGTTAAGATCTGAAAACTAAACATGAAACATATTAGACATGACATCTCAAATATATATAACAATCTCCCTCAACTTGTAAATTGTGCAAAAATATACAAGTTAATAGATTTGATAATATCAAAAACATTTAAGTTCAAATGCAATGAGAGTTTAATAAGACTATTAACTACAACTTACAGTCCTTATAGCTTTACCAACATCAATGGATCAATCTGAATCCATAATGATTCTTAACAAAATCTTTTACCAGCTTATCTTCAGCTTTTCTCAGAACTTCAACTAACTGTGCTTTGACCTGTATCAGTTCTTCATCTTTACTATCACTAATTTGATAAATGGCTGTTCTGAGAGCTTGAATTGATGTTCTTTCAATTTCATCACCAAGTCTGATAACTCTAGGATGTGAAGAGTTTTCAATATAACATAAGCATCTTCCTTTCAGAATAACTTCCACCTTAGCAGAGTTCTTCAGCATAGGAATTTCTCTTCCATCACTTTCAATAATCATTGGTACATACTGAAAAGTCTTTGTACCAGAGATTCTAAGTAGATCTCTTATAGCCTTCAAAATGTATTCTGACCATCTTCTTGTAACATCAGATTTTACTTCCAGAAGATAATGAATATGTTGAAGTTCTCTGACAGACTTCTTTAGCACATCAGTATCAGCTAGTTTGTAAGTTAGTCCATCATTGAGAAATAAGATCAATTTCTCCTTTAGATTATCCTTATCATGAGCATCTATCACAATTTGAGCAGACAACACTTTGTCAAGGTGCTTTTGTTTGATTTGTTCATATGGTTTGTCTGTCAACAAGAAAGGATCTCTTAGAGTAATTTCTACTGCTGTTTGTATCTTCTCTTCATCGGAACCTAATCTAGCTCTATCTCTAGGTTGCTTGGCTCTCAACCCAAATGTTGCGAGTTGATTAATCATAAGATTAGATTTTGGTTCAACTGGAGTAGATTTCTTCCATAACAGCTTCTTCTTATCAGCAATTGTCATCTTTTTCAAATCAACTTGATCAGAATTTGTTGTTTCTTCTGTAACTTGTTGTTCTTCATTCTGAATAACTTGAGCAGTGTCAGAGGTTATTTTAGATTCTTCATTTATTTTATTCTTTTCAGAATTTGAACAGTTTCATCTTCTATCAAATCATCATCATGCATTGTAGTTTGATAGACTGGAACGGAAGAACTTATTTTTTTCTCAATCTTTAAAGGTTCATCAACCTTTTCTTTTCCTTTTGACTTAGGATCAATCTCAGTTTGTGATCTAGTCTTGAACTTTGAAGTCTCGGAATTTGACTTTTCCCTGATCACAATGTCTTTTTCCTTAGGCCTTGGAGATTTCTTTACATCAGAAGCTTTAGACTTTAGATTTGTCTTCTCAGCTGCAAATTTAGCTTCTTCCTCCTTGAGAGTTTCCAAATCCATTCCTGGATTTTGTTTCAGAAATAATCTTCTAGCTATCTCCTCATCAAGTGTCTGGATTTTAGGATCTTTGTAATAAATAGTAGTCTGCTTCCCTTTTAGCTTCAGAGTTTATAAAAACTTCTGAGACTCTTTAGATCTTGACTGAATCAGAATATCAGAACTTGACATCAGACTTTGTTTATCAGAACTTGACTTGTTCTGTGTAGAAGATTTGCTAACATCAGAAATTATTTTCTGTGAAGATTTTCCTTGAACTTTTCCTTGACCTCTGCTCTTATCAGAGTTTCCCTGGTCATCACCTTTGTCATCCTTCTTCTTCAGTATTTCAGTAGGTGAGCATTTGGACTTAATTACCTTCTCCCCCTTTTTGGCATCATCAGGAAGTAAGAGAGAGAGAGAGAGAGAGAGAGAGAGAGAGAGAGAGAGAGAGAGAGAGAGAGAGAGAGAGAGAGAGAAGAAGAAGAAGAAGAAGTTCAACTGAAGATTGGATTTCATCCATTTGAGCTTTCTGAGAAGCTTGGTTAGCCAGGACCTCATCAATTTGGGTCAGTTGCTTCTCTTGAATCTTCTCAATGGCTTCAATTTTTTTAAGAGTAGGTCTGATATATCTATTCTTGTCAAGCTTGATCTGTAGATCTAGCTTATCAGTATGTTCCTTTAGTGTATTAACCTTTTCATATAAAGAAGAATATAGAACTTGAACATGTTTAGTAGATAGAGCAGTGATCTTGAGTTGTGTCTTTAAATCAGCATGTGTGAGCAACTCATCAGCTTTAGCAATATGCTCATTCAGAATTTTAGAGCTTGGAATGAAATCAGTGTCATTCCACTTCTTGGACCACTCCACACCTCTATGAGTATCCTCCCAAGGAATAGGTGCATCATGTTCAACAAATTTCTTTACCAATGCTTCCTTGCCTAGTATGGGTATTGGAGTCTCAACAGAAACACTGTCTTCAAAACTTGATGAAGAATCATTATGTTCTGACAGCACAAGAGTGTGTGATGCTACTGGAGATTGAGGAATAACATTATCTAAATTCTGAGCATCAGAATTTATCTCCAGAGCTAGTGTGGTTGGTGTAGATGGTATCTCAGCATTTAAAATTGGAGAGTTGACTGTAAATGGCTGAGCTTCTATAGATGGAGCTTCCAGATAAAGAACATTTGGTATATTCAAATTGTGAATATCTATTTCAGAAGTTGTAGCTTTAATAGGAGAGACGGGAGGGGTAACCACTGTATCATTAGCAGTATCTTTGGCTTGAGCTGGAAGGGCTTCAATGATAATTGGTTTTGTGAGATCAGAGATTCCTGATCCCCTTCCTCAGCTTTTTCAGTATCTTCTGATGGAGCCTTAGCTAAATACCTCATAACCTTCATTTTCTTCAATCTCCTGGCCAATGAGAAGTTGCTTCAGCAGCAACAGAACTTACAGATTTCTTTATTTTCAAAGTATCAGAATTTGAGCTGCTATTTCATTCTGAGAAGTAACATTCTCAGCTTCAACTATCACAGGGTCTGATGCATGAACCTGTGCTTCAATTGTCTCTCAGATCATCACAATTTATTATTGACCATAATTTTAATCAAAACATTCATCAAAAGATATAGTTCAAATAGATGAAGTGAAGACTAATAAATTACAATTAGAACATTCACAGTCACATAATATGAGAGAAACAGAGACTAAATCTTGCAATCAAAGAAAATTTCATTAATATATCAAACGAGTACAACTCATGAAATTTATAGATTACATGCAAAAATTACAAGATAGTCCTAGTCTAAGATGGTTAACATCAACGGTCTTAGTCCTAGAAGAAAACCTATCGACTAGTTCCTCCTGCTGCTGACAAAGAGCACTGCAAGACGGATGATCCATTCTTGCTGAAGGAGAGCCTCTCTCCTTTCTTCTTCCAATCGATCAAGATGGAGCTGATAGTCCATCGAAAAGAACAATAGGTCTGTGTGAACCTCTTGTGGAACAGAGTTCCAGATCTCTTCAGGTTTGGCGGTGACATGCCACTCCTGTTGCCAGTGATCACAACTCAACTCTACATTGAAATTTTCATAGTTCATGAACAAGTTGAAAATAACCATTTTTGTTTATGAAGAAGAAAAATGATGAGAATTAAGAGAGAGAGTGAGTTTGTGAGAAAATGGAAGATGAATTAGCTGACATGAATTGTCGGTTTAAATAGCCATCAGAATACCAAGGGACTCGGGACTATTTAACGATTAAGAGTAGAAATAATGATACCTCATCTCCCTAGACCGATGTGTAATAATAACTGTCAGTAAAAAGTTAAAGCAGGAGTTAATGGATACTGGAAATAAGCAATAATTACCGTGCACATGCAATTTTTAAGGACTTACACGTTTACTACTAACACTTAATGATTATGATTGTTTTTATCTCACCTAAATATATTCGGATTAAATATGACTGTTTCAGTTTTTTACCACAAATAAGTCAAGTAAAGAATAATGTCACGTAAGCATCAAGGATTCCATCAGGATTTAATATCAGAACTTTAACTTATATCAGATTTTAACAGTCATCAGAATCTGGCTTCTGGACTTAAAAAGTGAATATCTTTTTCTATGATTCTTCATACAAATACTGAATTGATTCTTCAGAGTTTAATCATCAGAACTTTCATCAGAACTTGTCCTCAGAATTTTATGCAAATGACACTTAACTGTTTGTCAAAAAACAACTTAATCACCACAGTAATTTTCATCATTCATATGGAGTGAAAGTGTGTGCATTCAGCAGAATATCAGATAAAGAGTAAAGTCTGATAAACTTCAGTACATCTTAGAAATAAGGCATAACTAAGAAAAGTGCTTAAAATCTATCATCAATCATGAAGTCTACTATAGAACAAATTTATGCAAGAGTCCACCTCAACTGTTTGTGCTCATTTTATGCATCTTTTGAAATTTCTTTTGACAGTGGCTTCTCAGTGTAAGTGAGTCACAACTGCTTATCAGAATTTATGTTATTATCAGAGTATTTCTCCAGTAATCAGAGAATGTGAAAAGTCACCAAGAAAAATTTATTTGATTTTTTAATGCATATAACTTAATACCAACAATGCACTTGGGTCTTCCCTTCCACATATTTACTCTAGATCTCAAAGGAGTACCTGACCTTTATTTTCTTTTCTTTTCTTTTGATAAGTGAGGCTTATCAGCATTTAGTTCATTCTTAAGATTTACTATCATCAGAATTTGACAGATAAGAAGCAAGAATCTAGTTTGTGACTTAGTAATAAGATACACAAAGTAAACTTGACTAAGCTCAAAATCAGAATTTGCCTGTGTTAATGAGTTTCCACATAAACAACTAATTCAAACATGGGATTTCTAGTATGTTAAAGACTACTAGGTCAGCATCTAGCACAGTTATCCTCATTTGATTGAATAGTCACAGAACATTTAAAACACTATTAGAGTTTAAAGATCCACATCAGATAACAATCAGCATTTAATGAATTTCAATTAAAGCACAGATTATATGAAAATTAAACAATATGTAAACACTGATCATAAAGTCTGATGCTTGAGAACAAACACTAAACAGATTTAGAGAAAGAACCTGAAACCATTCCAAGTTCATTTACCAGTCTTGTAAATGTAGCTTCACATAATGGTTTTGTGAAGATATCTGCTAGTTGTTGATCTGTTGGAACAAAATGCAATTCCACTGTACCTTCCATCACATGTTCCCTTATGAAATGGTACCTAATGCTGATGTGCTTTATCATTGAGTTGAACTGGATTACCTGTCATAGCAATAGCACTTTGATTATCACAGTAAATAGGGATTTTAGAAAATTCTAACCCATAATCCAGTAACTGATTCTTCATCCAAAGAATTTGTGCACAACAGCTTCCTGCAGCAATATATTCTGCTTCCGCAGTTGATGTGGAAATTGACTTCTGTTTCTTGCTAAACCAAGAAACCAATCTGCCTCCAAGAAATTGGCAGCTTCCACTAGTGCTTTTCCTGTCTATTTTGTATCCTGCAAAATCTGCATCTGAGTAACCTATTAGCTTAAAATCTGATTATCTAGGATACCACAATCCCAAATCAGTTGTACCCTTAAGGTACTTGAAAACTCTTTTCACGGCTATTAAGTGAGGTTCTTTTGGATTAGCCTGAAATCTTGCACAAAGACAGGTAGCATACATGATATCAGGTCTACTTGCAGTTAAATAGAGTAAAGAGCCGATCATACCTCTTTAGTTAGTAATATCTACTGATGAACCAGTATCTTTATCTAACTTGGTTGTAGTGGCCATGGGAGTGGATGCAGTTGAACAATCTTGCATTCCAAATTTCTTCAGTAAATTTCTGGTGTACTTGGATTGACAGATAAAAGTACCTTCGTCATTTTGCTTGACCTGAAGTCCCAGAAAATAGCTGAGTTCTCCCATCATACTCATTTGATATCTTGACTGCATTAGCTTTGCAAACCTCTCACAGAGTTTGGCATTTGTAGAACCAAATATGATATCATCAACATATATCTGTACCAAAAGTAAGTCCTTTCCATGGTTGAGGTAGAACAGTGTTTTATCAATTGTACCTCTGTGAAATCCACTTTCCAGAAGGAATTGAGCTAAATCTCATACCATGCTCTAGGAGCTTGCTTAAGGCCATAAAGTGCTTTGTCAAACCTGTAGACATGATTTGGAAATTTTGAATCTACAAAACCTGGAGGTTGTTCAACATAGACCTCTTCTTCCAATTCTCCATTGAGAAAAGCACTTTTCACATCCATTTGAAAGACTTTAAACTTTTTGTGAGCAGCATAAGCCAAAAAGATTCTTATGGCTTCTAATCTAGCAACTGGTGTAAATGTTTCATCATAATCAATACCCTCCTGTTGAGAGTAACCCTTAGCAACCAGCCTTGCTTTGTTTCTTGTAATTATGCCATCACTATCAGTTTTGTTTCTGAACACCCATTTTGTGCCAACAACTGATCTGTTCTTTGGTCTTGGCACTGGGGTCCAGACTTTATTTCTTTTGCGTTGCTTGCACCCAATCATCATCTTGAAGAGCTTCTTCCACTTTCTTTGGTTCAGTCTGAGATAGAAAAGAATGATAGAGACATTCATTTGATGTTGCAGTTCTAGTTCTGACACCTGCTTCAGGATCTCCAATAATTAAGTCAGGTGTATGTGATTTGGTCCACTTCCTTACAGATTGAAGTTGACTTCTAGAACTGGATCCTCCCCCATGATCCATGTTGTCTCCATCAGCATTTTCTGATGCTCCCCCTGTAGTTATGCTCTCTGAGACTTCAGAATTTGACTTGGATCCTTCAGGATTTGAAGTATTAGAGTTTCCAGAATTATCAGAATTTGGCTCATCAGAACTAGATGAATCAGAACTTGAAGAGCTAGTGACAGATTCTGATGTTTCTTGAGATTCTTGAGATGTGGTAGGATTTCCAGCGTGCTCCCCCTGGACAGGTGTATTTTCCTTTGGAGTTGTCACCACAGATTCAATGACATCAGTACTTACAGGATCAGAGTTTAAGTCATCAGAATTTAAGTCTTCATTTTTAAATCTTAGCTGATCGTGATCATTGAAATCTTCAAGTCCAGTAATCTTCTTATCATCAAAAGATACATTGATAGATTCCATGACAACCCTTGTTCTTAAATTGTAGACTCTGAAGGCTTTTGTGGAAAGTGGATATCCAACAAAAATTCTTTTATCAGCTTTTAGATCAAATTTTGATAGTTGTTCAGGATGAGTCTTAAGAACAAAATACTTACATCCAAATACATGAAAGTATTTCAGATTTGGCTTCTTTTTCTTCACCATCTCATATGGTGTTTTTCCATGCTTGTTTATGAGTGTTGCATTCTGTGTAAAACAAGCAGTCTGCACAGCTTTAGCCCAAAAGTAGGTTGGTAGCTTTGCTTCATCAAGCATAGTTCGTGCAGCTTCAATGAGAGTCTTTTTCTTTCTTTCTACAACTCCATTTTGTTGTGGAGTTCCAAGTGCAGAAAATTCATGTTTGATTCCATACTCTTTGCAGAACTCTTTCATGATTGAATTCTTGAACTCAGTGCCATTATCTCTTGTTATAATTTTAACAGAATCTTTGACCAACTTATCCAGCTGTCTGACATGATCAGTTAGAGTAGATGCATTTTCATTCTTCTTGTGCAAAAAATACACCCAAGTGTACCTTATGAACTCATCCACTATAACCATAGCATATTTCTTCTTTGCAATGGACATGATATTGACTGGACCAAATAGATCAACATGCAGTAGGTGATAAGGCTCAAGAATTGATGACTCAGTTTTGCTCTTGAAAGAAGATTTTCTTTGTTTTGCCTCTTGACATGAATCACAAAGGCCATCAGGAGCAAATACTGATTTTGGCAGTCCTCTCACAAGATCTTTCTTTACAAGCTCATTTATATTGTTGAAGTTTAAATGAGAGAGTCTTTTGTGCCAATTCCAGCTTTCGTCAATTGATGCTCTACTCAACAGACAGATTGCAGAACCATCAGAACTTGTTGAAAGTCTGGCTTTATAGATGTTACCATGCCTGTAACCTTTCAGAACCACTTTTCTTGTAGAATTGCTTACAACTTCACAGTATTCTTCAAAGAAATCCACATGATAACCTCTGTCACAGATTTGACTCACACTCAGCAGATTGTGTTTAAGTCCTGAGACAAGAGCTACTGTTTCAATGATGACATTCCCAAGATTAATATTGCCATATCCCAGAGTTTTTCCCATGTTGCCATCTCCATAAGAAACTTCTGGGACAGCTTTCTCCACAAAGTCTGAGAGCAGGGCTTTATATCCAGTGATATGTCCTGAACATCCACTATCCGGTACTAGGATGTTTTTCCTGTTGCCCTGCAATCACAAAGACCACTAATGGTTAGTTTTAAGGACCTAGACTTGCTTGGATCCTTTGGCCTTTTTAATTTTGTTATCATTTGCAGCGGATTTAATATCAGAGTTCATGCTAACATGCTGTTTATCAGAACTTATATCAGACTTTGCATCAGACTTTACACTTGAAGGAAATATAACAACTTTCTTCAAAGAAGGTTTTATTTGATAATATTCATAGTACAAACTATGATATTCCTTACAAGTATAAATGGAATGCCATAAACTACCACAATGAAAACAAGGATTTTGTGGCTTAAACCTAACAGACTGACTCTTAACTCCTGACTTAGGAGGTAAAGAGTTTATATTCTTATTCTTCCTGCAAAAAGAAACAAGATGGTTAGAGTTTCCACAGTTTTAACATTTCTTTCTAGGAGCATTAGGAACAGACATATAATTATTGCTTTTATTCACACCTTCCTTTTCATTCCTATTTTTCCTAGCTGCCTTTACCTTGTTGACATTCCTTATTTCTTTCAGCTTATGCTTAAACTGCTTCTTTGTCATTAAGCCTATGTTAACTTCAACTGGTTTATCCTGTTATTATTTGTCAGAAGTTGACTTCTCCTTAACTTCTATCACAGACTCTTTCATCTTTTCAAAATTAGACTTTACAGTTTTAGCTACAAACTTAACAGGATTTACCTTTGGCTTAGCAGTCTGTTTAACAATGATTGGCTCAATTTATTCAGTTCCTTTTTCACTTTTATCATCTCCATAACCTAAGCCCTCTTTCCAGTTTCCACTACTTAATAAATTCTGAGTTGTTCTGTCAGAGTTAGTCCAAGTCCTGATAATCTCTTTTTCTTTTTCTAACTCAGTTTTTAGAGATTGATTCAATTTTAGCACTTCATCTCTAACATAAAAATCATCATCTCTTTCTTTCTGAGTTTGATGGAACACAACTAACTCCTTTTCTAAATAGTCATTCATTTTCTTATAAGCAAGATTTTCAGAAGTTAATCTTTCACATGTTTAAGTTTGATCTCTGTAGCTAATAAACATGGTTTTAAGATATAATCTCAACTCAGTAATATCATCAGTATGAAAAGCATAAGTTGTTTGAGGTACCTTCAATTCAGCAGTTTCAGGGCTGCCATCAGCATTTGCTATTAAAGCATAATTCACCTCATCTTCAGAATCTGAAGAGTCTGTCCAGCTTTTCTTCTTTGTGACAAGTGTCTTGCCTTTGTCACTCTTTCCTTTCTTGCAGTCAGGAGATATGTGGCCTCTTTCACCACAATTGTAGCATTTGACATTTGAGTTGTCTCCTCTGTCAGACTTTGCATGTTTGCCTTCATACTTTCTGAACTCTTTCTTATCAGTACTTCCACCTTTCTTGGAAAACTTTTTTCCCCTTCTGAATTTCCTGTAGGCTATCTTTCTGATACCATTCACCATAAGAGCACACAATTTCATCATCTCTTCATCAGCATCTATTTCAGGTAAACTTTCAGTTTCAGTGTCATCATCATCAGAACTTGATGATTCTGAATCAGACTTTATGATGAGAGCTTTTTCTTTGCCTTTCTTTGAGACAGCCACTTTGGGGGATTCCTCCTCGGCCTTAAGAGCAACTGTCCTTGACTTTCTCCCATACCTCTTGCTCCTTTGATCCATCTCAAGTTCATAAGTCCTGAGCATACCATAAATTTCATCAAGAATAGTTTCATCAAGAGCATAGTTGTCTCTTATAGTAGTAGACTTCAAATCCCAACTTTCAGGAAGAGCTAAAAGGAATTTTAGATTTGAATCTTCAAGATCATATTCCTTGTCCACCAGTGACAGATCATTCAAGAGTTTGACAAACCTGTCATATAAGTCGGTTAATGACTCATCAGCTTTTGAGTCAAAGTGCTCATACTCTTGAGTGAGTATAGTCCTCCTGTTCTTCTTGATTGCATCAGTTCCCTGGCATCTTGTCTCCAAAGTATCCCATATCTCCTTTGCAGTCTTGCAGTGAATTACCCTGTTTGACATGACATTATCAATGGCACTATGCAGCAAATGCCTTATCTTTGCATCCTTGGAAATAGATGAGATATCTTCAGCTGTATACTCACTTTTCTCCTTTGGTATGGTCTTTGTTGGCTGATCTGCAACTACAACAGAGAGCTTGGTTGGCTTATGTGGTCCTTCATTAATTTTGTCAAGGTATTCTGGATCTGTAACTTTCAGAAACATAGTCATCTTCACTTTCCATATGGGATACTCATAAGGTCTCAGTATGGGAACCCTAATAGTCTCATATCGACTGTGGATTTGAGTGTTTTTAGTTTCTTCAGTTTTGGTGGGCTTGGTTGGATTTTCTACTTCTTCAGACATGATTGTTTGGATCTTTACTGTATGTGTGTTAACAGATAAGCTCTGATACCAATTGTTAGGTCACACAACACTGTAGAAGGGGGTTGAATACAGTGTTTAATACAATCAAATCGATTTCGAACACAAGTAACAGTAAACAGATATATTCAATATAATAAACTCTGTTACAATGGAACTGTTCTCTCTCAGTGATAAACAAATATCACGAGAGCTGCTAGGTTACAATGTATGTTCTTCTCGATAATGATAACACATATAGTGTAAAGATGTTTATATAGTATACAGTTACAAGATAACTTCTAATTGATATGAAATATAATTCTGTCTCCTAAAATATATCAATCAGATATCTTATACAATTCTTCTTATCTTCTAACTCTTTTCATTCATATCTTTTTTTGTATTAATCTTGATCTTCTTTCCTGTAAATCAACTTCCTTCCTTAACTATAAGTCCTCTTGTACTTAAGTTCTAATATATATCTTCTGATATTTGTCTTCTGATAAACCAAATTCTGATATCCTTAAGTTCTGACTTCCGGTAAGTACTGATTCCAGTAAGTATTGATATTTCATGTTTGTTAAGATCTGAAAACTAAATATGAAACATATTAGACATAACATCTCAAATATATCTAACATAGTCAACTTATTTTTAACTTATTTGAGAAGTAATTATTTTTCCTGCCTAAATAAAAGAAACATTAAAATAGGATATAAATAATCAGCTCTGTACATTTTAGATTATCTTCTTTTCTGAACGAATGTTCAGTTTCTATTTTTATGCATCTACATTTGTATTGCTATTAGTTTCTTTATTGTTTATTTCTTGATTCGTAAAACATGAACACAACTTTTATACATATTGCAATCCGCACATCAGATGTGCAAAATTGTTGTAAATTTGTAATCTAAACTTTTCCAGAATCTGCAACTCAACGCCACAACTAGATTTGAATCAAATTATACGTGGCTGGTATATATTACTTCCATTTAAGGAAATCGAGCAACACATATAACATTTTTTATATAATCAGATTTTGGATTGTAGCATTATATTTTAGATAAGTATAACAAGTTGGTCCAACAGATTTGTCCTAGCCCCGCACTCCAAATCCTCTCATCCCCGTCTCCAACGATGATATAAAAGTAAGTGTAGTTATTATTATAGTTTAGCATTAAAAAATTATTTTTGGTGTTATAATAATATTTTGACTCTAATAGTTAGTTCTGTATTTTATTCCAAATTTCAACTTCCCAAATAACTCACTATTTTAAAGACAATTAATTTTTCTAGTTAAATTTTAACTGTTTGTTAAGCTGTAATGAGATGTGAATTATAGTTTCATCTGTCTTTTATGCTATATTTAGTACAAATTAAATTATAGTATTATACTAATTTAGGATAATATATAGAACAGCATTAAATGATAAATTTTAGTTTTTATTCTATAATAATTTAGGTATAAAACAAGAGACAGTGATAGAACTTGCTCTTATGACCTTTCATTTAAGCTAACACTTCAGAAATCTACATGTATACATTAGATTGACTACATGCCTGTATAAAATATACAAGTAAAATTATAGTAAGTTTTATTAAACAAATTTATAATTATTATATATTGTTCAGTTTCAACAAAATGAATATGTTATTATTTGCAAATATAGGGTTGAGATAGTAGTATTAGTAAGGACAAATAATCGATGTACAGTATATGAATTGATAATTTAGCTACGGCCTCAGCGATGCGATTTAATACTAATCTATCAGGAGGCCCAAGTATATCTATTGATTTTGTCCTTATTTTTCGCCGGCCCAACCATCATAACGTCATATAGACCTTTTTTATTATTAAATGAATATGGAAGTGAATTACTCCGTATTTTAGTTATTAGAGTAAATAGGATATTAGAAAAATTATTACCCTTTCAATCGGTAAATCCTATAAACTAACATTTAATGCCTATTTGCAGAAAAGGATTCTATTTAAATCATGGATTTGATGAAATTGTGTTTGGGAAGTAATATTATAAAAATCGGACTTCGGAAGAGATCGGTACTGATTTAGGATTAATCGAATAATTGGTAATTAATTGGAATGATTAATTAAATTAAAAGTCGGATATATTTTATATTTTAATTATAATTAATTTTATATCCTTATTTTAATAGTAATTTATAAGTCAATATGTATTTATAAGTAAAAATATATTTATTAAATTGTAAAATTTGTAATTATTTAAAATTATTTGAAATTTTTTATTATATATAAAAATTTATTTACAATATACCGATCAATAAAAATATATAACAATTAATCAAATTTCAAAAATCATATCAATCACATGACTTTTAAAAAATTAATAGGAAATTAATCCATAAAATTGTGAATCTTTAAAATAGTGGGGAAAGTAGTACACAAGAGCATGAATCTCCTTACAGTTATGTAACATAAATTATGAATTATATTTTTGAATATTTTTTGCTAAATATTTCTTTCCCGGAGACACCTGAAAATTATTTTTGGAAATTTATTTTCCGACACAACTTCTTACCTAGAATTTATTTCTGAAGAAATTCTATTTGGGAATCTTTTCCAAAAAATTTAAGGGCATTTTTTTCTAGTTAAAACTTTTTCTCGACAAATTTTTTGTCACATGTAATTTCTTCCACCAAGGTTCTTTTTTAGGCAATTTTTTCCCTAAATTTTTCTTAAAGAAAACTTTATCCGGAAAAATTATTTTCCCCAACATTTCTGTTCAACAAACCTTTTTCCGGGGAAAAAAGTTACAGCTACATTTTTTACTACAACTTTATTCCTAAAAATGTATGAATTTTTTTTGGCAAAAAATGTATGAAATTTTAAAATTTTATTTTCATCTTTCTCCACAAACCGTGTTCAAACCTAAAAATTTGTGCTTACAAATTCAAAATTCAAAATTTTGGCACTGTCAAACTGAAAATTCAGATTCTAATTCTTGATAAAAAAAAATACCTGTTTATAATTGTGATTGAGTTAGGCTGGTCCATTTCATTAAAAAACAGGCAGTTGGGAGTTACCACTGCCTGCTTTATTCGTAGGGGCAGGGGCACATATATGGTATATGGACTTTAATTTAGTAGTTGGGGGTCGACAACATGGCCTGGTTTTTCAAAGCCAAAACTTTATTATCGAAAACGAACCTGACCCGTTTTTGTCAATTTTATTTTGGAAAATTAATTAATCCATTCATTAACGGACGGACTGTAAGCTGTATTATAAAAATCAAAAATCGTACTAGATCGGTGGACCTACCGATTTGCGATTTATCAAAAATCAGGGATTTATCGAAATAATAAATCGGATCAAAATCAAATATATTTTAATATTTTTTTTTAATATAAATAGGCTAAAATATTACCGGGTCATATATATTATGAAATCTATAATTGTATTGGGCCTTGAAATGGCCCATGTACTACTAAATACATAATTGCTAAATGCAGTAAACTTTTACTTCATGCAGTAATCAGAAATTACAATAACATCCTTACCTCATTTTTTGTGCATCACCGATAACTTAGCTTCTTTAATGCATTCACAAACTGATTTACTAACGTTTATTAATGACACCTTATTATATTAAACTAGCTTAAATTTCGTACGATGGACGGGTTCCCGTTTTTATTTAAAAATTTATTTATCTCTTCATATTATAATTTTAAAATATTTATATAAATATATATAATAAATACAAAGTTATAATAAAAATAAGGGATCTTTTCATAAATACCCAAGTTGTGGAAAATATTTGCAAAAATACAGATTAACCTCATATGCAACCACATATGCAATCGTTGCAACCTCATATACAACCCACGTCCGTATTTTTGCAAATTTTTTGCTAAAAAGTGGTATTTTTGGTAAATTCCCTAAAAATAATAGTAAAACATGGGGTTGTAGTTTAGTAAAACAAGTCAACTAATGTCCAGTAGTTTAAAATTTTAGTTGTTTAGCGGATATATATCATTTTTATTTATTTTTTAATAATATGATAAGTAAGTCTAGTAGTTTAACAATTTAGTAGTTTAGAGAATATATAACATTTTTTTTAATAAGTAAAATTAGGGAATAACCGTTGAACCAAATTATACCCTATTTCGGTTATTATAATATAGTATAGATATGAACAATAATAACAAATATGGTAAAATGAATTACTTTATTTATCATACTTTTTTCAAATTTTTAGCATTTGTTTCATATTTAATTTAAGAAAATATATGTACCAAAAATAAGAAAATATGTAATAACATATTAACTTCAAAAGAAATATTTTATGTCTACATGAAATTTAAATGAATTATTTTCATTAAAAAATGAAATTAAATATAATAATTTTATATTCATATTTGTTAACTCTCTTACAAATAAGGTTTTAAACATCGGAAATCAGACCGACTTGATTTTGTTCTAGAAAAGTGAGAACTCGAAAGTTGGAGAATACGCGGAATGAGTACTCGAAAGTAAAAACTGAATTTTAACCCTGAGTAAAAGTCAAACTCTCGAGTTTGATCTTACGTAGTCGAAGTCAAACCGAATTTAGACTGACTTTTATTATAAAAGCATTCTTGGACCCGATTACTTGAAAATCAGATCAGACTAAACTTCGAAAACAACTAAATAGAAGTAACTGGTTTTTAGAATACTACTTACAAGTATAAAAAATTATCTACAAAGAAAATATTATTATCAATTTCAAACTTAATAACTAATAGGGAATAAAATAAATCCTGATTACGAAGTTGATATTGCATTAATTACACATGATTTGGGCTACAAGGCCCAATTAGAAGATGTATGACATTCAGACCAAAAAGGTTAACACATTGATCAGGCCTGATGGACCAGATCAGGCCTGATGGAACAAAGAAGGCCCAAAATGCTGAATATTAATTAATTTCGTAATTAATTAATAAGGGAGAAAAACAGCTATTAAGATAAGTTCTAGTGGGGATATAAATCTTTGAAGATTGGCCTCCAAGGAACCTCATTGGATAAGGAATCAGCTTCCTACTTCGTAGGACTCCAAAGTCCATTCTAATTCAGAGACTAGACCACCAAGTCTCTTATACCAAGTCCAATTCGAGGACTCCCAACATCTATATAAGGGGCCTCACCCCACAAATCAGAACTACGTTTTTTGACTTGATCCTTGGCAATCAGCAAGGTACGTAGGCATCTTGTTAAGGTAGATCGAGTCACGAAAAACAAGAACAGTCAAATCGAGCCTCGAAACTCACGTTCCTTAGTAATAAATACAACAATCATATACCTTAGTTTTTAATCCATAACATTTGATGTTGTCTGTGGGAAAGCACAACAACAATCATGGCGAGAACACGGAGAACAATTAAAGCTCTTGAGGAAGGAACACCATTGGGGACAACCCAAGTGATTTCATCAGCCGCGGAGATACCTCCTCATTCAACTTATGCAGCCACCCAAGGAGAAGCCCAGATTGGGGTAACTGAACCTCAGCCACAAGGGACGATTCTGTCGGCTATTGATAAGTGGCATTGTATACCACTTAGAACGTCTTATAATAGCTTAAATTGATGTCTTGAAATCAAGTATTTTGTGTATTTGATGCGTTTTTCTAGTGTTTGTGCATTTCAGGGTATTATTTGCATTTCTGGAGAGATTTCATCAAGAATAAGCCTTGGCATGTGTTTGGCATTGCAAGTGGGAAGATGGGAGCAGAATGCAGCAAAGAACGAGAGCAAAAACAGAGCATTTTCCATAAGGGGTCTGAGCGCCCGCTCAGCAGACCGTTCAGGAAGCTGAGCGCCCGCTCAGGAATGCTGAGCGGCCGCTCAGGGACGGAAATTTAAAATAATTATTTTAGACTCCTGATTCTGTTAAACTTCCAACTTCAGAGTTAGCTGGGTTTTATGAGACTCCTATATAAGTAGTTTTCAGAGACGTTTCACATAGTGTTGAATCGTAGTATTAATCGAAGAGCGAGGAGATAAGGAAGAAGACCGTTTTAGCACACCGCAACGAAGAGGAAGCATATTTTCTTGTGATTCTTTATTTCGTTGTAACGTTGGATGCTAGTTTTCTTTACTTTGAACCTATTTACTCTTGTGACATACTCTGGTTTAATATAAGTAGTTTTAATTATTCTCGTGTGTTATTATCATGTTTTCATATGAACCCATGGTGACGATGAGTTCTATCATGGGCTAATCGTGATCATGGGGTCGTAACGGATTTACTATGGAATTCTTTAGTTAGTTGTTTAATACCTTAGTGTGTGATGATTGTATGATATCTAGTATTGGTTGTGCTTATTCGTCTTATGTGTGTCGCGGACATATAAGATAGGGTGTTAATCTCTTGTGAAGCGACGGTGGATCTTGAGGTTTAGAACTTGTCATGCTAGCATAGATTCATATATGTGTATGCATGATTATTGGGTAATTCTAACCGTATTACTTGCCCTGTGTAATCAATAGGAATAACTTGTGCTTAAATCGTTATGTTGTCAAATTCTGTAGACATATAGGGTCTCAACATAATTGATGCCTATTCAACTTCTGTCTTAATTGGGGATGCTTGGTAGAATGGTATTAGTATAATGAAAGTGGGCTTTTATCAGTTTCGTGTTGTTCGATTAATATCATCACTGTTACATGCTAAGAGTAATAACAATGACTATTGAAGGAAGTAGTAATGAAGTTGTGATCTCATGTGTGTTTTAATATTGTTAATTCAAGTGTCAATTAAGTGCTTAATTCTCGTAGTTAATTGTAGTTAATAATTAGTTAATCAAATCTAAGTGTTATTGTCTTAACATTGAGAAGTAATTATACATTGGTGAGTGAGTGCTAATTAAACATAATTAGTCTGAGTCTCTGTGGGAACGAACTAGAGAGTATTCTATATTACTTGCGAACGCGTATACTTGCGTGTATTATTTGCGCGTGTTTCCGCCCTAACAAGTTTTTGGCACCGCTGTCGGGGACTCGGCGTATTTGTTTAGTTTATGTACTTACCATCAGTGGTCATTAGAACTCATTGATTAAGACGTGTTACTTATTGTTTCCGGTTGTGTTTCAGGTACTTTAGCGAGCGTTTATGCAAACACATTCTCGTACTCGCAAGAGGACTTTAGATACGGCTGAGGAGACAGACGAAGTTCTTGATATTCCGGAGAAGATAGATTTTGAAGATTCGGATTCAGGAAGTGAGCAGAAAGAGCCAGTAATCATGGGTGATCGTATAGTTCCGGCAGATCCAGCTTTTATGGACTTTTCTCGGCCTAAAATTGATGACATTCAGTCTAGCATCATGCACCCGGCTATTGAGGCCAATAACTTTGAAATCAAGTCGGGCACTATTCAGATGGTGCAGAATTCCGTTTCTTTCGGAGGTGCTGCGACTGAAGACCCCAACATGCACATAAGGAATTTTGTCGAGATCTGTAGTACTTTCAAATATAATGGTGTGACTGATGAGGCTATCAAGCTGAGGCTTTTCCCATTCTCACTGAGGGATAAAGCTAAGGACTGGTTACATTCTGAACCAGTTGGGTCCATCACTACTTGACAAGATCTTGCGCAAAAGTTTCTGGTAAAGTTCTATCCAATGGCGAAAACTGCGGCTATGAGGAGTGCTCTTACTCAGTTTGCGCAGCAACCTACAGAATCCATGTGTGAAGCTTGGGAGCGCTACAAGGAGATGTTGAGAAAGTGTCCACATCATGGTATGCCTGATTGGATGGTGATCACTGGTTTCTATAATGGTTTGGGGGCCCAATCTCGGCCCATGCTCGATGCAGCAGCTGGAGGCGCCTTGTGGGCCAAAAGCTATACTGAGGCTTATAATATGATTGAGACTATGGGTGCAAATGAGCATCAAAACCCAACTCAAAGGATGATGCCTGGGAAGGTAGCAGGTATTCTGGAAGTTGATGCAGCTACAGCTATTGCAGCGCAGTTCCAAGCGCTGTCTATGAAGGTCGATTCTTTAGCCACCTATGGAGTCAATCAGATAGCTATGGTCTGTGAGCTTTGTACAGGTTATCATGCTACGGATCAGTGTTCTCTTGTTAATGAATATGTTCAGTATGTGAACAATTATCAGTGACCGCAGCAGCCTGTGCCAGCTACTTATCATCCTAACAACAGAAATCATCCAAATTTCAGGTGAAGTAATAATCAAAATGCTATTCAGCAACCATATCAGCAAGGCGTAAGTAAACCGTTTAATCCACCTGGATTCCAGTAACCACAGCATTATGCTCAAAGGCAATCATATCCTCAACAAGGAGGTGCAGCTCCACCTTCCAGTGCTGATTTCGAGGAACTCAAGCTGTTGTGCAAAAGTCAGGCTGTTTCTATCAAGACCTTGGAAAATCAAATCGGTCAAATAGCCAATGCAGTGCTCAATCGTCAACCTGGCACACTTCCTAGTGATACTAAAGTGCCAGGCAGGAAGGAAGCAAAAGAGCAAGTCAAGGCTATTACCTTAAGGTCCGGAAAAGTTGTTGATGCTGAAAAAGCAAAAGACGGAGAAGTTGAAGTTGGTGATGAAGAAGCTAAGCAAGGGGATAAAGCGGCAGAACCAAGGAAGACTACTGTTGAACACACTCTGCCTGAGGGTAATACAGGGGAGAAACAGCTCTATCCTCTACCACCTTTCCCTAAGAGATTGCAACAACAAAAGATGGATAAGCAGTTCGGTAAGTTTCTGGAGGTGTTCAAGAAACTTCACATCAACATACCTTTCGCTGAGGCTCTGGAGCAAATGCCTAGTTATGTAAAATTTATGAAGAGTATTCTTTCAAGGAAGGTGAAACTGGATGACCTTGAGACCGTTGCTCTAACGGAAGAATGCAGTGTTGTGCTGCAACAAAAGTTACCTCCAAAGCTTAAAGATCTAGGTAGCTTCACCATTCTTTGCACCATCGGCAAGTTGTCTTTTGAAAAGTGTCTGTGTGATTTGGGAGCAAGCATCAATCTGATGTCGTTGTCGATCTTCAAAAAGTTGAATTTGCCTGATCCAAAGCCCACCTACATGTCTCTACAATTGGCTGATCGTTCTATTACATACCCACGAGGCATAGTGGAGGATGTGCTAGTAAAGGTGGATAAGCTCTTCTTTCCTGCAGACTTTGTTATTCTGGATTTCGAGGAAGATAAGAAGATTCCCATAATCTTGGGGAGACCTTTCTTGGCTACAGGTCGTACCTTGATAGATGTGCAGAAAGGTGAACTTACTATGCGTGTGCAGGATCAGGATGTGACATTCAATGTATTCAAAGTGATGAAATTCCCTACAGAAGACGAGGAGTGCTTAAAGGTGGATTTGATTGATTCTGCGGTTACTTCAGAACTTGATCATATGCTAATGTCTGATGCATTAGAGAAAGCCTTAGTGGGGGATTTTGACAGTGAAGATGAGGATGGCAATGAGCAACTACAATATCTAAATACTTCTCCTTGGAGGCGAAAGCTAGACATGCCATTTGAATCTCATGGTACTTCTGACCGCAAAAATGCTGAAGGAAAGCTCAAACCATCTATTGAGAAAGCACCTACCTTGGAGCTTAAACCATAGCCTGAACACTTGAGGTATGCTTTTTTAGCTGATGCATCTACTTTACCTGTTATTATTGCATCTGACCTTTCAGGAAGTGAGGAGGACAAGCTCTTGAGGATCTTGAGAGAATTCAAATCGGCTATCGGATGCACTACATCAGACATCAAAGGGATCAGCCCTTCATACTGCATGCATAAAATTCTGCTAGAGAAAGGTAGTAAGCCGACTGTTGAGCCACAGCGAAGACTTAATTCTATCATGAAAGAAGTAGTGAAGAAAGAAATTCTGAAGTGGTTGGATGCAGGAATCATTTATCCTATTTCTGACAGTTCTTGGGTGAGCCCCGTGCAATGTGTACCTAAGAAAGGAGGTATTACTGTGATAGCAAATGAGAAAAATGAGCTCATCCCCACTCGAACAGTCACAGGATGGAGGGTATGTATGGACTACAAAAAGTTGAACAAGGCCACAAGGAAGGATCACTTCCCTCTTCCATTTATTGATCAGATGCTTGACAGGTTGGCCGGTCATGAGTATTATTATCTTCTGGATGGTTATTCGGGGTATAATCAGATATGTATTGCACCAGATGATCAAGAAAAGACTACCTTCATGTATCCATTTGGCACGTTTTCTTTTCGCAGAATTTCGTTTGGCTTATGTGGCGCACCGGCCACTTTTCAGAGATGTATGATGGCTATATTCTCTGATATGATTGGAAATAATGTCGAGGTGTTCATGGACGACTTCTCCGTCTTTGGACATTCGTATGATGAATGTTTGAATAATCTTCGTGCGGTGCTCAAAAGGTGTGTGGAAACTAATTTGGTGCTCAATTGGGAAAAATGTCACTTTATGGTGCGTGAAGGCATTATTCTTGGGCATAAGGTCTCTAGCAAGGGTCTTGAGGTGGACAAAGCCAAGGTGGGAGTCATTGAAAATCCCACCACCTATTTCTGTGAAAGGAATCCATAGTTTTCTTGGTCATGCGAGTTTTTATCGGCATTTCATCAAAAACTTTTCGAAGATAACTAAGCCGTTGTGCAACTTGCTCGAGAAGGATGTGCCTTTCAAATTTGATGATGAATGCTTGACGGCATTCGAGACTCTCAAGAAGAGTTTGATAACTACACCAGTTATTACGGCATCTGATTGGACAGAGCCTTTTGAGATAATGTGTGATGCGAGTGATTATGCGGTGGGCGCAGTTCTTGGGCAGCGCAAGAATAATCTCTTTCGTGTGGTATACTATGCTAGTAAGACTTTAAATGGAGCTCAAATGAACTACACCACTACTGAGAAGGAGCTCTTGGCTATAGTCTTTGGTTTCGAAAAATTTCGATCTTATTTGCTTGGGACAAAGATGATAGTGTTCACTGATCATGCGTCCATCCGCTATTTGGTTTCCAAGAAGGATTCGAAGCCTAGACTCATTCGTTGGGTGCTCTTGCTACAGGAATTTGAGTTAGAGATCAAGGATCAAAAAGGTACTGGGAATCAAGTAGCTGACCATATCTCTCTAGATTGGAGAATCCCGAGTCTACTTCACATGATAAGACATTGATCAACGAATCTTTTTCGGATGAGCAGTTGTTCGCAGTTCAGGAGGAAGAGCCATGGTTCGCAGATATTGTGAATTATCTTGTCAGCAATATAATGCCTCCTAATATGAATACAGCTCAAAAGAAGAAGTTTCTGCATAAGGTGAAGTGGTATATGTGGGATGAACCGTATTTGTTTAGACAGGGAGCTGACCAGATCATCAGGACATGTATCCCATTCTGTGAGATGGAGGGGATATTACGAGACTGCCACTCCACAGTTTATGGTGGACATTATGGTGGTGAGAAGATGGCAGCTCGTATTCTGTAAGTAGGTTTTTTCTGGCCTACTTTGTTTAAGGATGCTCATCAGTTCGTTTTAAGGTGTGATCGTTGCCAAAGAGTGGGGAATCTCACGAGGAAGGATGAGATGTTGTTAAATATGATGCTTGAAGTCGAGGTCTTTGATATTTGGGAAATCGATTTTATGGGGCCATTTGTCTTGTCCTGCAATAATCGGTACATCTTGCTGGCAGTCGATTATGTCTCAAAATGGGTAGAAGTCAAAGCTCTGCCGACGAATGATGCAAAGGTAGTGTTGAATTTTCTTCATAAGCAGATTTTCACAAGGTTTGGAACGCCACGAGTAATCATAAGTGATGAAGGGTCACATTTCTGCAACCGTAAGTTCACTTCTATGATGCAACGCTACAATGTGAATCATCATGTTGCTACTGTCAATCATCCGCAAACGAATGGTCAAGTGGAAGTGTCTAATTGAGAGATCAAGCGCATTTTAGAGAAGGTTATTTGTCCGTCAAGGAAGGATTGGTCTTTAAAGCTCGATGAAGTTGTTTGGGCTTACAGAACACCATACAAGACTCCACTTAGGATGTCCCCGTTTCAACTTGTGTATGGTAAGGGATGTCATTTACCTACGGAGCTTGAGCATAAGTCCTATTGGGCGTTGAAGAAGTTGAACCTGGATCTAGATGCAGCTGGAAAGAAGCGAATGCTTCAGCTAAATGAACTTGATGAATTTCGAATTCAAGCGTACGAGAACAACAAAATGTACAAGGAAAAAGTGAAAAGGTGGCACGACAGGAAGTTATATCCTAAGTCATTTACGCCGGGGCAGCAAGTTCTTTTATTCTACTCTCGTCTCCGACTTTTTCCTGGAAAGTTGAAATCAAGGTGGTCTGGACCTTTTATTGTCAAAACTGTGTTTCCACATGGAGCGGTGGAGATTTTTGAGAATGATCCGGACCAAGCATTCAAGGTTAATGGTCAGCGTTTAAAGCATTACTATGGGGACACGGAAAACCGGGAAGTGGTTAGTGCAGTTTTATTGTTAACTTGATTAAGGTACGCTACGTCAAGCTAATGACGAAAAAGAAGCGCTTCTTGGGAGACAACGCATGATTTATTGTTCCAGGAACCCTTAGAAGTTAGTAACCTATCCAAAACCACAAAAAAATCAGAAAAACAGGGCAAGAAAATTATTTTTCCAGAAGACCCCTGAGAGCCCGCTCAGCTCTGCTGAGCGACCGCTCAGCAAGCTGAGCGCCCGCTCAGCTTTGCTGAGCGACCGCTCAGGGCCCGACTGGCAGAATTTTTTTTAAGCCTTATAAAAATCCAAAAAATCAAAAAAATCAAAAATCAAAACACAGCTCCACTACCCACAAATTATCTTCCCATTACCCACGTTTTTAACCCTCAAACCCACTCCTAATCAAATTTTACCCTAATCTCTACCCTATATATACATACAACTATTCCATATACTCCCCCATACACTTTCAAACCTTAAAATCTCTCCCATATTCAAAAACACAAATTTTAAACACTTTTTCTCAGTTTCGAAGGCACCCAAGAGATCCAGGACAATTGATAGCAGCAGCATTGTTCCTACTCCTGATTCTTCGAGGGATACTGCTGCGAGGCCTCGTTTGTTTGTTAGGGCTGCTGAGAAGGAGTATACTAGGCTTCTGGGTAAGCCGATTTTGAAGGAGGAGGGATTCTTACCATCGGGGAGGGATGGTGAGTTGTTGCCAATGATTACTGAGAAGGGTCGGATTATTTTTTGTGAGTCGTCAGAGGCAGTTCTGATGAGCGTTGTTTGCGAGTTCTATGCGAATGCGAAGGCTGAAAAGAATGGGTTTTCTGTTGTGCGGGGGATGACGGTGGATTATCACCCTGAGGCGATTCGCCGTGTGATTGGGCAGCGACAGAGGAAGCCCATGGAGGAGAATTGGAATGAGAAGACTTCTGAAGATTTTGACTTGGATTTGATTTGTGCTACTCTCTGTAGGCCGAGCACGGTTTGGACTTTCAAGACTGGGACTAACGAGTATTGCCATTTTTCGGTAATTGCGATGAATAGGTATGCCCGTGCATGGAATGCCTTTATTTGCGCTAATATTCTGCCTACTTCACATGCACATGAGTTTACAGTTGAACGAGCACAGTTGTTATGGGGTATTTTGAATGAGGAGTACTATGTGGACCTTGGTGAGTTCATCTACCAAGGAATTCTGAAGTTTTTGAGGGGAGCTAAGCACATGAACATCCCTTATGCATCCACGGTTACAAAGCTTTGCCGAGCAGTGGGAGTTCAGTGGCCGTCTCACGAGCAGTTGCGGCTGTCGGCCGCTCCTATTGATTCCGGGACTCTGAATGTGATGCAGGAGTGGACTAGCGGAGAGCCAGAGGAGCATGGGCTGGGTTATCGTCTTCCAGGAGGGCGTCCAGCACGTGGTGCTACCATGGCGAGACCAGGGCGTGATGAGGCAGGTTCTTCTAGAGCTCAGGAGGGTGCTGAGATGACTGATGCCTAGTATAGGAGGTTGTTGAGGACGATGGATGCTATGTACAAGACGCAGAGCAGGTTTGCTCAGGAGCTCACTCTTGCGCTTGGGACTGCTTTTAAAGGCCTTGGAGCTGACATCCAGTGGCCCGTTTTTGGTGAGGACTCTGCGTATCCGCCTCCTGATACTCCACCCTCTGAGGGTGATGATGATGATGATCTCTCCGAGTAGGTATACCCTGTGTTCCTTTCTACGACCTTCACTGGGGACAGTGAAGATTTTAAGTTTAGGGGTGGTAGTTAAGGAATATTTTGTGTGTGTGTCATATAGTTGCATATTCATGATAGTTTAGTTCATATAATTGCATATTTTTGCCATATAGTTTTTTTTATTATTTTATTTTATTTATAGCTTTATTTATCATGTCATTTAGCTCATGCATATACCATGATCCCTTTTGTGTTGCTTTTACCAATTGATTTGTGATGTTGATGCGAGTGTATTGATAGCGTTAAAGTGATGTTGAGTCTTGTAGGTTGACGTGCATGCTAGAAACACTTGTAATTTCACTAAGTCTTAGAGAATGATTAAGGACTAGATTATTGTTATGGTTTGATGATTTTTAAGGTTAATCTATTGATTATGCTTAGAATTTATAATAGGTTCTTAGTGATAAAAGGCATGAAAAGAAAAATTGGAGTAAAAAGTGGAATTCATTGCTAATTATAACTAGGCGTCAAATGGCTAGTAGCCGGCTCGTATTTTTATGTGAGTAGTCTAGGGTTGAGCAAGAGGGAGCGAAACGCACTTGCTCAGAAATTTTGAAAAAAAATATTGAAAAAATATAGAAAAAAAGAAAAAAATGTAAAAAAAAGAAAAGAAAAAATAGAGAGTTAATGCATAATTGATCACGAGTGGGCTCTTTGGTATTCGAGTTATTAAGTTCTTAGGGGACTTTGTGCCTAGTGACCTAAGGGTTTTACAGTCTGGGATCCGCTAACCTAACGCTCGCTACATGGATGCCATTGCATAAGTCTTTTGTGGACCTCACTCATTGCACGGTCAAATAAGCATTTGTGTGTTGTGTTAAATAAAAATTATGATTCCGTAATAAACTCCAATAATCTTGAAGTGTTATAAGTCATTTTGTGCCTAGAATTTTATTCTTCGTATAATCATGTGATTACCTTGAGGATAGTCGAGTTATGATAATTGATCTAGTTTCGAAGCATATCTATTAAGCATCCGCACACACCACATTTCCGGCTGTATGTTGGTTTGCATGATTTGATTGATCTTTATTCGCCTAATTGTATTTGTTGAGATGTCGTAAGTTGGTTGGTTTGGTCGTAGTAAGGGGGATCGCTGCATTTCATATAGATTGCATTCATGCATGTTTTTGTTTTGTTTTTGAGTCTGTGACGCTTGAGGACAAACATCGATTTAAGTTTGGGGGTGTGATAAGTGGTATTTTATACCACTTAGAACGTCTTATAATAGCTTAAATTGATGTTTTGAAATCAAGTATTTTGTGTATTTGATGCGTTTTTCTAGTGTTTGTGCATTTCAGGGTATTATTTGCATTTCTGGAGAGATTTCATCAAGAATAAGCCTTGGCATGTGTTTGGCATTGCAAGTGGGAAGATAGGAGCAGAATGCAGCAAAGAACGGGAGCAAAAACAGAGCATTTTCCAGAAGGGGTCTGAGCGCCCACTCAGCTCTGATGAGCGACCGCTCAGGAAGCTGAGCGCCCGCTCAGGAATGCTGAGCGGCCGCTCAGGGACGGAAATTTAAAATAATTATTTTAGACTCCTGATTCTGTTAAACTTCCAACTTCTGAGTTAGCTGGGTTTTATGGGACTCCTATATAAGTAGTTTTTAGAGACGTTTCACATAGTGTTGAATCGTAGTATTAATCGAGGAGCGAGGAGATAAGGAAGAAGACCGTTTTAGCACACCGCAACGAAGAGGAAGCATATTTTCTTGTGATTCTTTATTTCGTTGTAACGTTGGATGCTAGTTTTCTTTACTTTGAACCTATTTACTCTTGTGACATACTCTGGTTTAATATAAGTAGTTTTAATTATTCTCGTGTGTTATTATCATGTTTTCATATGAACCCATGGTGACGATGAGTTCTATCATGGGCTAATCGTGATCATGGGGTCGTAACGGATTTACTATGGAATTCTTTAGTTAGTTGTTTAATACCTTAGTGTGTGATGATTGTATGATATCTAGTATTGGTTGTGCTTATTCGTCTTATGTGCGTCGCGAATATATAAGATAGGGTGTTAATCTCTTGTGAAGTGACGGTGGATCTTGAGGTTTAGAACTTGCCATGCTAGCATAGGTTCATGTATGTGTATGCATGATTAGTGGGTAATTCTAACCATTATACTTTCCCTGTGTAATCAATAGGAATAACTTGTGCTTAAATCGTTATGTTGTCAAATTCTGTAGACATATAGGGTCTCAACATAATTGATGCCTATTCAACTTCTGTCTTAATTGGGGATGCTTGGTAGAATGGTATTAGTACAATGAAAGTTGGCTTTTATCAGTTTTGTGTTGTTCGATTAATATCATCACTGTTACATGCTAAGGGTAATAATAATGACTATTGAAGGAGGTAGTAATGAAGTTGTGATCTCGTGTGTGTTTTAATATTATTAATTCAAGTGTCAATTAAGTGCTTAATTCTCGTAGTTAGTTGTAGTTAATAACTAGTTAATCAAATCTAAGTGTTATTGTTTTAACATTGAGAAGTAATTATACATTGGTGAGTGAGTGTTAATTAAACATAATTAGTCTGAGTCTCTGTGGGAACGAACAAGAAAGTATTATATATTACTTGCGAACGCGTATACTTGCGTGTATTATTAACACGTGTTTCCGCCCTAACAGCTATTCAAGGTACGAATCCCCAAGTTCAACAACTACATGCACCTGTGAATTCTCGACCCATTGACGAATATTCAACTATTATGACTACTAACCCCCCTTATGGAATGCCCCTTTACCCCGAGGTTGGAGGAAGTGGACATGCTGGACGGAGTGAAGCACGAAGGCGATCACCCCCTACATACGAGGTTTTCCTCCTATCCCTGAGGATCAGGAATTTTCTGGTCCTTACACTGAGAGAGACTCTGAATCTTCGGATGATGAAGTAGCCCCAAGAAGGAGACGTGCTGGCAAAGAGCTGATGGCTGATGGTAGCCAACATCCTAGAAGCAGCCAAGGGACGAATCCCCATGAAGTGCAGGAAAGGATCAGGGCTCACGAGGCTGAGATTTAAAGGCTGAGGCGCAACTTGGAGGCGCACCAGACCACCAGACCCCCACTACCCCCTAGGGGAAGAAATCCTCCTCCTATCATAGACCTGGATGGTCCAATACAGAGAAGGGCTGCTGTCCCAAGGGCTGATCCAAGTAATCTTCTTCCCCTTGGAGATCCTTATGATCCTACTCCGCCCTTCACTGAAGAAATAATGAATGCCCATATCTCAAGGAAGTCCAAGATGCCAACTATCAAAGTTTATGATGGCACGGGAGATCCCGCTAATCATGTTAGGACATTCTCTAATGCACTGCTGTTGTAGCCCGTGAATGATGTTATTAAGTGTCGGGCCTTTCCTCATACCCTGCCGGGTATGGTTCAAAGGTGGTATAGTCGTTTGCCCCCAAACTCTATTGGGTCGTTCAGAGAATTAAGTCAGGCTTTTATTAAGCAGTTCATCAGCGGGAGAGTGCATGAGAAAAGTTCAGCATCTCTTATGAGCATTGTGCAGGGAACAAAGGAATCCTTGAGAGATTACCTGAATCGTTTCACAAAGGAGGCTTTAAAAGTCCCGGACCTTGATGATAAGGTAGCAATGATAGCACTGCAACAAGGAACTAGGGATGAGTTCTTCAAGATGTCCTTGGCCAAGCGCCCCCCCTGAAAGCATGTTGCAGCTCCAAGATAGGGCCGGGAAGTACATCAAGGTGGAAGAGAGCATGAGGAAGACCGTAGTAAGTAGTGAGCCCACTGGAAGAAAGAAGCGAAAAACTGACCTGGAATATATCGCTAAGGACAAGTATCCTAGAATCGAGCAAAACCCTGATTCAACCCCCAAGAAGGGAGGACCTGGGCAAAAGTTCACTGAATACGCTAAGATGAATGCTCCTAGAAGCCAGATCTTGATAGAAATCGAGAAAGATCGAGATATTCGTTGGCCTAAGCCCTTGAAGGCTGATCCTGCCAAGCTAGATAAGAGCAAGTATTGTAGATTTCACAAGGATGTTGGTCATGACACCGATGAGTGTAGGTAACTGAAAGATGAAATTGAGTTCCTTATTAGAAAAGGGAGGTTGAACAAGTACACTGAAGATGGAGGGGATAGGAATAACAATGGAAGAAAGAACTTTGAAGATCGTAGGAGGGATCAAGATGATCAGGGGTGAAATCCTCAGCCTAGGGGACTGGTAATAAATACAATCTTCGGAGGACCACGACCCCGAGGGCCTGTGATAAATATAATTTTTGGAGGACCAACTGCTGCTGGGTTATCCAAGAACTCTAGGAAAGCGTATGCCCGAGAAGTTATGCATATTGTTGGGGAAGCCCCGAAGAGGGCCAGGACAGGAGTAACAATGTCTTTTGATGATTCTGATCTGGAGGGTGTGAAATTTCCCCATGACGACCCGTTGGTTATAACCCTGATAATAGGGAACAGCCGAGTGAGAAGGGTCCTTGTGGATAATGGTGATTCAGTGGATATCTTGCTCCATGACACCTTTTTGAGGATGGGATATAACGACTCCCAATTGACCCCAACCGACATGCCGATATATGGATTTGCGGGAGTGGAGTGCCCCGTGGAAGGAATAATCAAGTTGCCAACAACCATAGGAAATGAACCAAGGCAAGCAACTCAGATGTTGGACTTCGTGGTGGTGAAGGCTATTTCGACTTACAACGCTATTATGGGAAGAACGGGGATACACGCCTTAAAGGCAGTCCCCTCTTCCTACCATTCAATTATGAAGTTTTCCACTCGGGATGGGATCGGAGAAGAGAGAGGAGATCAAAAAATGGTTAGAAGCTGTTATGTGGCCTCTTTGAGGGCAGATGGAGTTGGGGGGGGGCAGGTTCTTCCTATTGAAGATCTGGATATCCGAGAGAATGATGAGAAAAGAGGAAAACCAACAGAAGACTTGGTTTCAATTCCTTTAGCCCCCGAAGATCCTTAGAAGGTGACTTTTATTGGAGCCACGCTCGAGGAGCCCCTTAGAGGGAAGTTGGTGAAATTTTTGCAAGAAAATAGTGACGTGTTTGCATGGTCAGCAGCTGATATGCCAGGCATAGACCCGAAACTGATTACTCACAAGCTGAATGTGGATCCAAATCAGAAGATAGTGAAACAAAGGAAAAGAAGTTTTGCTCCAGAAAGGCAAGAAGCTATAAAACTGGAAGTGGAAAAGCTCTTAGAGGCTGGTTTCATTGAGGAGATTCAATTTCCGGAGTGGTTAGCAAACCCTGTAATGGTGAAGAAGGCCAATGGAAAATGGAGGATGTGTCTGGACTTCACTGATCTAAATGATGCATGTCCTAAGGACTTTTTCCCGTTACCAAAGATCAATACTTTGATAGATGCCACTGCTGGGCATGAGATGCTGAGCTTCATGGATGGATTTAGTGGATACAATCAGATCAAGATGCATAAGGACGACATTCCAAAGGTATCATTCATCACTGTCTTTGGTGTTTATTGTTATCTTGTTATGGTATTTGGTCTCAAGAATGCAGGAGCCACCTATCAAAGGTTGGTAAATAAAATTTTTAAGGATCTTATTGGCAAGACTATGGAAGTCTATGTTGATGACATGTTAGTCAAGAGTCTAGTAAAGACTGATCATATAACCCATTTAAGGGAAGCTTTCGAGGTCCTGAGGTACCACAAGATGATGTTAAATCCTACGAAGTGTGCTTTCGGAGTAGGATCTGGAAATTTTTTGGGGTTGATGGTCTCCAAGAGAGGGATCGAGGCCAACCCCGATAAAATAAAGGCAATCCTGGACATGGAGCCACCAAAAACTGTCAAAGATGTTCAGAGGCTCACAGGAAGGGTTGCTGCGCTGGGACGATTCATCTCCAAGTCAGGAGACAAGTGTTTGTCATTCTTCAAGTCCTTAAAGAAGGTCAAAGATTTTCAATGGAGTGAGGAAAGCCAGAAGACATTCGAGGAATTAAAGAAATATATGGCCCAGACCCCGTTATTGGCCAAGCCAGCTTTGAATGAAGTCTTATACTTGTACTTGGCCGTTTCAGAGAGTGCCTTCAGCGCTGTGTTGGTTAAGGAGAAACTGAAAATCCAGAAACACGTATACTATGTCAGCAAAATTCTGCATGGAGCTGAGTTGAATTATTCAACTATTGAGAAGTTTGCTTTAGCTTTGGTGATGGCTTCAAGAAAGTTACGTCCTTACTTTCAGGCTCATCAAATTGAGGTGCTAACAAATCAGCCCCTGAGAAATATCATTCATAGTCCCAAGGCTAGTGGGAGGTTGATCAAGTGGGCAATAGAGCTGGGAGAATTCGATATCAAGTATAAGCCACGAACGGCAATAAAAGCCCAGGCATTGGCTGACTTCGTGGTGGAATGTACCATACCCAACCAAGAACTCGGGGGGCAGGGAGATACCATACCTCAAGACAAGGAAGTTGATAAGGGGGACAAAGAAAAGGATGAGAAGGAGAAAGAATATTGGTTCTTCTATTTTGATGGAGCATCAATAACAAATTCAAGTGGAGCAGGTTTGGTTTTACAAAACCCTAATGGGTTCTTGATTGAGCATGCCATGAAGTTAGACTTCCCGACCACAAACAATAAGGCATAATATGAAGCTCTGATAGCTGGCCTCGGCTTAGCAGGGACACTTAGAGTCAAGAACTTGAAGGTCTGTTGAGACTCGAAGTTAGTTATATCCCAGGTGAAGGGGGAGTTTGAGGCAAGGGATGATACGATGGCTAAGTATGTCCACCTAGTAAGGGCTGTGATGACCCATTCGATGAATGCCATATTGAACATGTTCCAAGGGAGGAAAATGCTAAGGCAGATGCATTGTCAAAGTTCTCTTCATCTGAGATAGAGAAAAGCTCAGGAAGTGTATACTTCCGCGTTCTGAAGACACGGAGCATTGATTTTAAGCTTGTAGCTCCTGTAGGACTGGGGACTTCATGGATAGATCCCATTAAGACTCATATTCAAACCAGATAGTTTCCAAGCGATGCTACTGAAGCACGAAAATTGGTTATTCGAGCACTAAGATACTCTTTGATAGATGGGATTTTGTATAAAAGATCTTTTGTGGTTCCTTACTTAAGGTGTCTCAGGCCCGATGAGGCACGTTTGACTCTTGAAGAAGTACATGAAGGTATTTGTGGGCAACACTTGGGGGCAGAGCATTAGCTCATAATATAACCTGTTTAGGCTTCTATTGGCCAGAAATGATGGCTGATGCCAAAGAATATGTAAAGAAGTGTGACCGCTGTCAGAAGCATGCACCTGTCGTTAGACAACCCCCCGAGATGATGACATCTATCAACTCTTTGATAGATGGGATTTTGTATAAAAGATCTTTTGTAGTTCCTTACTTAAGGTGTCTCAGGCCCGATGAGGCACGTTTGACTCTTGAAAAAGTACATGAAGGTATTTGTGGGCAACACTTGGGGGCAGAGCATTAGCTCATAATATAACCCGTTTAGGCTTCTATTGGCCAGAAATGATGGCTGATGCCAAAGAATATGTAAAGAAGTGTGACCGCTGTCAGAAGCATGCACCTGTCGTTAGACAACCCCCCGAGATGATGACCTCTATCAACTCACCTATCCCCTTTGCTATGTGGGGAATGGATATACTGGGGCCTTTCCCCATGGCCACGACACAAAGGAAGTTCCTGATTGTAGCCATTGATTATTTTAATAAGTGGATTGAAGCCAAACCCTTGGCCAAAATCATAGCTAAGCAGGTTGTACAATTCCTGTGGGAAAATATCATGTGCCGGTATGGAATTCCCCGCATCCTAGTCACTGACAATGGGACATAATTCAACAATGAAGAATTCAAGAAGTATTGTGAGGATAATGAAATCGAATTACGATTCACCCCTGTGGCTCATCCGCAAGCCAATGGGCAAGCGGAAGTGGCAAATCGGATAATCCTGGATGGACTAAAGAAGAGGATCAAGAAGTCAAGGAATAACTGGGTGGATGAAATACTCCCAATACTATGGGCCTATAGGACTACCTGTAGAGTCACGACTGGAGCAACTCCCTTCATGTTAGCATATGGGGCAGAAGCAGTTGTTCCTGTAGAGATATCACATTCCTCCCCCAGGATTCAAGCTTTCAATGCTGAGGAAAATGAGGAAGGGCAAAGGTTAGCCCTTGATCTAATTGATGAGGTGCGAGATGAGGCACATGCGGCGATAGTGGAATATCAGAAAAAGGCTTCGTTCTACTACAACCTAAGAGTTAAAGAAAGGTTTTTAAAACAAGGTGACTTAGTCCTGAGGAAGGTAGAAGCTTCTGGTGTAGGGCAGAAAGGGAAGCTTGCCCCAAATTGGGAAGGGCCATACAAGGTCAAGAGTGTTCAAGGTAGAGGAACCTACAAACTGGAGACTATGGATGGTTTTGAAGTCCTGAGAACTTGGCATGCACAAAACCTGAAGGTTTACTATGTGTGAAGCAATTGAACATGATTCTCACTTGTCAAGGTGACAAGTAGGTTGAAAAACACCTTGAAGCTTTGCTTGCTTAGGATTTACATGTTTTAGCTTTATTTTGAGGTTTATTAAGACTTGTGTAAGGGATGAATCCCAATAATTTATGAAGTTCAGAAAGTTTTTGAAATATATTTGAATCTCTATGGCAAGGCAAGTAAACTAAGTGCATGAAATGCAAGCATAAAAACAGATAAATAGAAATGGATCAAATAGATATTACAAAAGTTTGATAAACAAAGTCTCGAAAATAAGATAAAGTAAATAAGTCACGCAGGGCTGGAAAAGCTCTAAGGAGTCGGCATCCATATCGTCATCCCCTCCGCTCTCTCTAGAAGTCTCTGTCGTTGCGGAGGAGGAGGAAGAGCTGTCATCCTCAGCAGGCCTGGAAGATGACTCGGGAGGAGGAAGAAGCGGGTCCTGAGGGATGCGATCTGAGACAACTACTCGGGTACGAAACCTCTGCAGCAAAGCCTCGTCATCAGGGCAGACATAGTCCGCCGGGTTAATATCAGGACAAACCTTGTTCAAGGTCCCAAGGGCCGTGTCCCAACCAGTCCTAAAAAACCCAAGAAAGACTGAGTCATCCCTTACCCTCATGGACTGGGTAAACTCCTCCGAGTCCAGATAGTTATCAATCGCCTTATCTTTCTCGGCCCGAAGCACCACCAGCTCGGCGTTAGACTCTCGAGCTCTTCCTCCTTACACTTGAACTTCTTCTCTAGAGCAACATACTTCTTATGCTGCCTCCTGAGGGCATTGTCGGCTTTGTCAGAAGCCCTCTTCCATGATTCGGCTTGCCTCACGGCGCCTTGAAAGTAGGCGTTATACTGAAACGAAATATTAAGCAAGGATATAGTAAGGCAAGAAATGCTATAAGTAAAAGGAAAGAAAAACTTCAAGGAAGGGTCATACCGAGGCTAGAGACTGAGATCCCATGAGCTTTATCCTCTCCAGGTCAGGGGTGACAACCACATCAGTAAATTCTTTGGGAGTCACGCCATGGTAAGACCAATCCCGGGCGTGCTTCGTGAATCCAACCACGGTATCCCCTCAGCGGAATCCCCAGAGAGGCTGAAAGGCGCCCGTAGCAACCGGGACAGGGGGAGCAGTAGTAATAGGGGCACTGTGGCCCTCGGTTCCCTCAGCTGGAACCTCCGCCATGGGTTCCTTGTGCTTCCGTAGGAAGCTAGGCTCTGTAGCCTTTCCTCGAGTATCTAGGCCTGCAAGACGAGCCTTCTTCATTCTAGCAGTTTCCTCGATGAGGGGCCCATTATCCTCGTTGATCTCCTTAGCAACTGCAAAATAAGATAAAAAACAAAATAAGTGGTGTCAATAATGCATGAAATGAAATAAAATTGAGAAGGAAAGAAAAATACCCTGTTGAGAAACAGAGGATAGCCCCACATGGATGAGAGAGAACTCCTCTAAAAGAGTTCAGCTGGTAGCAGTGCCGTCATCCCGAGTAAGCTCATTATAAATAATAGTTTCCTCGAGGGGTTAAGTGAATGGATTTGAGGCTACCATCACTAACCTTCCCGAAGGAAGATTTGAAGAGTGTGCCCCAGTCGCCATTCTCCCACCGTAACCCGACAAAACTATTCCTCCAATTTTGGTAATTATCGGGAATGAAGGCGCTATTAAAGATATGCTTACACTTGGGCCTTTGTTTAACATAGACCCAACCACAAATACCGGAAGAGCTGTTATAACACTGAAAAATCTTCCTAAAAACAGCTACGGATAGGGGAAAACCTTCCCTAAGACAGCAAACCATAAAACATAAAATGTTCCTCCAAGCGTTTAGAGGAAGCTGACATGGGTTAATTTGTAAATCAACTAGAAGATGAGGAATGAAGGGATGAAAAGGGAACCTAAGCCCAGCATCGAGGGCATCTGTGTAAATAAAAAGAGTGTCGGGTTTCCAGTGGCAAGTACGGTCACCACCAGAAACTGGAACTAATCTAAGGGGAGGAAGAACATTATAACGTGCATTTAATTTATCGTAATCTATGTTGTGCCAAGTGTTACAATGATTAAAAGAGTTGAGATGTGCAGTGGAGGGATATTCGTCCCCCCTAGTGTTAATCATATCAATCAAAGACATGTAGGAAGAGCGAATCTCGATATCCTTACCTCGTTTTGAAGCCGAGGCTATCTTGGCCGCTCTCTCGGAATTCTTATCAGTCATTGATAGAACTTGAAAGACCTTGAAAACTTGGGAAGAAGGCCGAAAAATCTCTAGAGAGAGGATTTTTGAAGGTTGGAAAGAGTAGAGTAGAAAGAAGGAAACTTTTGGAGAGAAGAGGTGAGAAATGTGAAAGTGAAGTATGAGACTTCACCTCACTTCCCCTCCCCTTTTATAGCCACTATTATCCTTTAAATGGGCCTGAAAAAAGTCCATTACGCCCAAATCTAGAATATTCCAGAGAATCTAGAGAAATCTGGAGAGGGAATATATATATATATATATATATATATATAAATGATATATAAAAAGAATATAGAAGAATTAAGGGAACTCTAGAACATTCTGGAAAAACCCAGAAAAATCTGGATTTGGGATGTAAAAGGAGGCCCAGCCCAAATCTTATTGGGCCTAGAAATAAAGCAAGCCCAGCTCAGGGCCCAAGCTTAAACTTTTTAAGAGAAAATAAAAAAGAAAGAGGGGTGGAAGAGAAGCCCAGTTAAAAGCAATGGGCCCAATACAAGGTCCAATAAATCCAGCCCAGGTTTAGGGCAAAGGTCAGCCCAATAAGAGGTAAGCCCAGAAAAGGGCCTAATTAATTGGGGAATAAGAGCCCAAATGCAAAACCCAGATAAAGGCCCAGGAAAATAGGAATAAAAGGTTGATATCCTGACCCAATTCGATCAGGACTTGCATTACATTCCTAGTCGAATGGGTTGAGGTCGAAATTATGTGGACCAGGGATGAAGAAAAGGGTTATTTCGACCATGATTTGAACCTATCGACCAAGAATTGTATAGAAATCATGATCGAAACTCTTGAGGTCGAAATTGCTTCGATCAGGGCTTAAAAGGATGGCTAATTCGGTCAAGATAAGGAATTCTGACCCAAAATCCTGACCGAAAATTTCCTGCTCGAAAAAAAAAATATATATATACATATATATATATATATATATATATATATATATATATATGAAATCCTGGCCGAAATTCGACCAGGATTCCTGCTCGAAAGAATCCTCCTCGAAATGCTGTCGACCAAGGCACAATGAAGGGTAATTCGACCAGGATCCTGGTCGAACAGGATTCCTGGTCGAACGAGGTGTAAAAAAAAGGAGAAAGAAAAAAGAAGAAAAAAGAGGGAGAAAAAATGTTTTCTGAAAAAAAATTTTTATTCTGAAATTTTCAAAAATAAGGAAATTCCTTAAAATATTTTCTGAAAATATTATTATTTTTCAGAAAATAAAGGAAAAATCCAGAAAATTAAGGATAAATCCCAGAATTGAGGGAAAAATCCAGAAAATTAAGGAAAAAATCCCAGAATTAAGGGAAAAATTCCTGAAAATTAAAGATAAATCCCAGAATTAAGGGAAAAATCCAGAAAATCAAGGAAAAAAATCCTAGAAATCAGGGAAAATTCCTGGAAATTAAGATAATTCCTAAATAAAAGGGATAAAAGTAAATCGTTGTAAATGTGTAGGTCGCTCCACACTTTACGCAAAAACGATACCCTGTAAGGGAACAAATGAACGTAACTTCTGTGAAACCTAGTCACTGTTCCCCAAAAGTTGGGGGGCAAATGATAGGGAAGAAAATAAATCCCGATTACGTAATTAATATTGCATTAATTACACATGATTTGGGCTACAAGGCCCAATTAAAATATGTCTGACATTCAGACCAAAAAGATTAACACAATGATCAGGCCTGATGGACCAGATCAGGCCTGATGGAACAAAGAAGGCCCAAAACCCTGAATATTAATTAATTTCCTAATTAATTAATAAGGGAGAAAAACAGCTATTAAGATAAGTCCTAGTGGGGATATAAATCTTTGAAGATTGGCCTCCAAGGAACCTCATGGGATAGGGAATCAACTTTCTACTTCCTAGGACTCCAAAGTCCATTCTAATTCAGAGACTAGACCACCAAGTCTCCTATACCAAGTTCAATTCGAGGACTCACAACATCTATATAAGGGGTCTCACCCCACAAATCAGAACTACGTTTTTTGACTTGATCATTGGCAATCAGCAAGGTACGTAGACATCTTGTTAAGGCAGATCGAGTCACGAAACACAAGAGCAGTCAAATCGAGCCTCGAATCTCACGTTCCTTAATAATAAATACAGCAATAATATACCTTAGTTTTTAATCCATAACAATAACCTTAATTTTAAAGTGTACAAACTTTTCAACTAAATATTACTCCTTCCATACCTTTTTTACATCACATTTGACTTGCGTGCACTCAAAATAACCAAAATTTATTTAGCAAAAAAACCAAAATTTATTAATACTCTATAATTGAACAAAATAAAAATATTATATCATTGAAAAATATATTTAATCTACTATAATATATAAATTTCAATTTTTTAATGTACAAGAGTAATATTTAATATTTAATTAAAAATTAATTAATTTAATTAATAAAAAATGTGACAAATTTTTAACGAACAATAGAGTATAAAACAAATTTAAAATTAGGCGATGTTAATAACCTATTAAAGTAAAATTGGAATTAAGGATTAGCCCTTGAACAACGTCACTCCTTGTAATTATAAGTATATTTAATAGGCTGCCAAAATGAATTCAATTACTTTCCAAAGCATTTAATAGATAAAAGGATTCCGTGAAAATTTCTTATTACTGTGTAAAGTAAAATTTTAATGTAATACACAACTAACTATGGTAGCTCAAAAATGTAAAGTTTATCGATCTATGTGCCATTTTTATTAAACAACTGTGATTGCGTTTAGGTCATCTTCTTCCCCCTTCTTTTCTTTTTTCCACCGCCGTCGTTGAACTCCTTCTTCTTCTTTCTTGACAAATGTCAAGTTCTTCTCAATTTTTTTTCCTCTCTACATCCAACTCACTACGATTTCATTCAATTACACCGCAATCTTCTCTGATTTTTTTCTGGAGTTGACCCGATTTTCAACAATTTTGACCAATTTACCGGAAAACATTTTTTCCGGTGATTTTTCGTTATTAGATCGCCAGCTCTCCGATTACTGATTTGTCGGCCGTTTTATCAGATAAATCGTCGATTTTTAGAATTACGACTGTCAGCATTATATATTTCAATGAGAAAAGCTGGACATGAATGTCCAGATATTCATTGTGCAAGAATTATACTCCCTCCCTCTCCTGTTGCATCTCCTGTTGCATAAGTTTGATTTCAGATACGAGAATTAAGAAAAAAAATAATTTCATGAAAAAAATTGGAAAAATGGATAAAATACCGAGATAAAGTGAATAAAATAGTAATCGTAACGGATAGTTTGGTTCAAAAAAATGTATGAATTTGAAATAAGAAATCGGGTTAGGTTGATATAGTTTTGATAAACCATTACAATATCATGTGTTTAATTCGGTACTGGAATAAAATATGTTTAACTTAAATATTTTTGATTCATTGATTGAATCAAACTTTTATATATTGTATATATTGAATTTAAGTTGTTTACGAACAAAAATAAATAAAAATAAGTGATTAAAAAATTAAAATTTTAATGTTACTTTATAATATTTAAATAAATAAAATAAAATATTACTAATTTGTATTAAATAAAAATAAGCAACTTCTTTAAGATTAAATAATATAATATTTAAAATATATGTTTTAAGATTGTATTTAACTTTATAAATAAAAAAATAATAATGAAATTTAATTTAATACCTCATAAGTCATACTCATCTCTCAAACCCATCTCCTCTAAAATATTAAATCTAAGTATAAGTAATAGGTAAAATAGTCAACGAAACACCGTATGAGTTTGAAATGAACGAAATTCATACTTGAGCCAAATCAAATCACCTCTAAATGAAGTGGGATGTAATTATTTTATAAATTATTAAATTTATACTATTTTTAATAAATTTTAAAATATATAAAAATAAATGAAACATCTAAAAAAATATATAAAAATAAATGAGACAGCCTAGTATTAATTGTGCAAGGGGGCAGCCACTTTCTCTTCATTAGTAGTACTTTCTTACGATTGCTAATTAATCACCATCTGCGTCATCACTAATTCAGTTGGCTTCTTCTTTTGAACGATATACTTTCCTTTCAAGATTTTGCACTTTTCTCTGGCCAATCTAGACTCAAAGAAGGAAAATAATAATTTTATGACTGATATTATTTACAAAATAAACCAAGGGCATCCATTATTTTGCTTCAATAAAATACAACAGCACAAAGTATATATAATTTTTCTTGCAACCTTGGCCTATTTGGGCTGTGTCTAAACCCTAACCTCAAACTTAATACTCCATCCTCCGTCCTGTTGATTTTTATAGTTTGCAGATTTCTATAAAGTATAGTTTCATAATGTTTTTTTTTTAATTTTTTTTTTAAAATAAAAGCTTAAACATAAAACTTTTATTCAGAAAAAAAATATTTAAAAAAATATTGTGAAATTATGTTTTAAAGGAGTATTGAAAAATGTGCCGAAAAATAATGTATAGAATTTAATGAGATAGATGGAGTAGCTATTTACGGCCAGGTGTAGCTAACTTTTTTTAGAGGCTGATAACCTCTTCCCATTCTCTGTACACTTTTTTAAAAATGTTTCTTTCAATTTTATATATTTTTAAAATTATTAAAAATATAATATAAAAATGAATTATATCCACTATTTTTTTCCGTCATACCAATTTTATATTTTAAATATTGATTAAACTCATCATCTGATAAACATTTTTATATTTTCTCATTTAGTTACAAGTTTTTTATAAATTTCATTTTTAATATATATATATATATAATAACATCAATTTCTTCCTTAAAAGCATGTTAAAAAGAAAAATACAAGCTCCCGTCATATCTTTATAAATGGAACAAAGAAAGTTGAAATCAATGAACACAAAAAGTCAGCAACCTGCCAACAACCACGTTTCGAGACTCTAGATATAAATAAGAGACAAGGTGATATGAATGAATGAGGATTCCACGTGTAATTACTGAGTTATTAATTATTCAGTTTGAGCATTGAGGTAAAGCAATTAAAGCGGGCAATCGGTTTATCTCGTGTACTTTCGTGTCGTGTAATTTCGTGTTTCGTGTACGTAAATATGAAACTCATATCCGACCCGAAATGATTTCGTGTACCCATATGTGAAACTCATATCCGATTCGAATCGTGTCGTGTACTTTCCGTGTATATTAAATAAAAAATTAATATATATATATATATAATATATAAAAAATCTTTTTAATGTATAATTTAATGAAATATGGAGAGTGTATGTATAAATATATATTTTTTTACATAATATTCTATAAAAACTTGTAAATATTTATATTATATTTATATTATATATATATGCATGTGTTATATATATTAATTTATAAATATATTTATAAATATATTTATCTCGTATAATTTCGTTTACCTAAATTGAAACTCATATCCGATACTAAATCTATCATGTAATTTCGTACTCGTGTACATTCGTATTTCGTGTACCAAAAATTAAAACCCATATTCATATTTTTTGTATTATTTCGTGTCGTGTTCACGTGGATACCAAATTGTCCGCTCTAAAAGCAATGCAGAAAGTAATTATGCAGTAGCATGAAGAAAGACTAAAACCATAGTCAAAATTATCGGTCTTGACCAAATCAGTGAATAGTTGTTGAGATTATTATACAGATTATCCTTTTTGAAACGTACCAAAATTCGTATTTAAATCTGATAAGTTATTTTTTCTTCCAATGGCGTTGTAAAGAGTAGCATTTTCTAGAACAACTGTGTTCCCACTGAAGATATATAGACCAAATCATATTTTTTACTTGAAACGGTTCAACTTGAGTAGGTATTAAGTTAAAAGTGAGATGGGATTTATACACCAAATCAAATGGTTTACCAAGTAATTTCATGTAATATGCCTTTAAGAGGAGGTCAGTCAAGGTGCATGGCGACTGTACATAATCATGTACCTATGTTTTACCAGATTTGTAACAATAAATTGTTAAATTGTGATTTTCCTTTAGTGCGTTTAAAGCTCGCAATTCGTTCGTTTCGTGTACTTTCGTGTCGTCTACTTTCGTGTTTCGTGTCATTAATGCCTAATCCAAACCCGAACCATTAAGGATTCGTTTTTGTTTCGTATTCGTGTACCTTCATTTCGTGTACGTTTTGTGTCGTGTTTCGTGTAATTTAAAATTCATAATAAAAATAAAGATAAATAAAATATATATTTAAATATTAAGTTTTTACTAGTCGAGTTTTAAGTCAATAAGTTATATAGGCTCAAGTCTTATGAAATTTAGATTTGAATCTCTTTTGTATCTATTTTCTGTGAATATTATATGTAAAACATTATTGTAAGATATTTGTATTCATATAATTTTTATAAATTTATTTAAATATTTATTTATTTCGTGTACTTTCGTTTTGTGTCGTGTACCCAAGTATAAATCCAAAATCGACACTAAATTAAATTAATCCGTGTACTTTCGTTTTGGTATACCAAAAATGTCAAACCAAACCCGTTATTTTCGTGTCATTTTCGTTGACAAAACCTACCTTTCAATTCGACTTAACAAATGCTGTATGTGTGTTCACTTGCTACGGTTGAAATGGATTTTAGCAGAATTAAAATGATCATCTCTATTTAGAAAAAGAATTGATGATTTCAACGGGAATAAAAATTAAGTTCTTTACTTGGAGAAAGAAATGGATGAATCATTACCATATTCGTGTTTGGATGGGGATAACTAGAAAGGGAGTGAAAAATGATTTGCCTCATTGTCTTATAAAATAATCATTTTCTTTTTCCTTTTTACTTGCAGATTTGCCCATTTTTTCTCAATTCCATTCCTCACCTTTCTTTCTATTTTTTTTTTCATTTTCAATTATAATTTATATCTTAAATAATAAAAATAAATTAACATGTAAATCAATTGTATTATTATATATAATAAATATACTTGATTTTTAAAATTGTATAATTTCATTAAAATAAAATGCAAAAATAATCACGTAATTTTTTGTTTCATTTTCGGATCAAAATCAAACAGATAAAATAATTCACGATCATTCATTTTTTTTTTCTGGCCGTTTCCCTTCATGAATTCTATTTTATACGAACCAAACGCCCATTTCATTCCATAATCTTTGGGTTGAAATAATATATTTCTCACATATTCTTTTGACAAATATTATATTCCCTCTCATTTTATGTGACCTCCTTTCATTTTTTTGGATGTTCCAAAAAAAATTAACTTTGCATTTATAACATTCATTTAAATTACCATAAACACACATTTTGTTGTACAAGACATGCATTTACATAACAAGACTAAATCACTTTGACAATCTTAAGATTTAGTTGACTTGTAATCTTATGTAATATGTATGATATTTCTTTAGTCTGTAAAAATGTTTGTATAGAACTATACCGGATATTTTTCCCGTAAACAACCAACAAGTTATAAATAAATCTCTGAAAGAAGATCAAACCCGATCATAACTCAAAATGAAGATAAACTGTTTGGTGAATAATAAAGTTGTAGATTGAAAAATGTTCTAAGTCAAATGTCAAGAAGTCACAGATCAAGTTATATCAAGAAGTATATCGTGAAGTCAATTTGGCATGTAAAGAAGTCACCTCATTTGTAGAGAAGTGACTTTACTTGTAGAGAAGTCAATTTGACATGTAGAGTAGGAGATGTCGATAAGTCAGTTTAGCATGTAGAGAAGTGGAGATATCGATAAGTCAAAATACATACATGTAGAGAAATGTAGATATTGACATGTCAAAACACATGTAGAGAAGTGGAGATATAACAAGTCAAAACACCTGTAGAGAAGTGAAAATATCGGCAAGCCATTTATACATGTAGAGAAGTGAAGATATCGACAAGCCATTTTACATCTCGATACAGACATCTCTATACATTTTGAAGATCTCGATAAAAACTTCAATTGCAGAATGCATCAACCATGAAGATTCAAGAATATTTGTCAACAAATCATTTTATCATTAAAAATGAAAAGTCTACAAATGCATTTTGAAGAATGCAAGATCAAAGACCAAGATAAATTGGACAAATGAGGAAATTGTATGCATATTTGATAACCCTTAAAATAGAAATAGACAAAAGAATTTTAGAAAATGTGTTAGTCTATTTTAGTGCAATCTATGTAAATTGTGCATGTTGATCTATAAAACATGTAACGGATCCTTAGTTCACAAGTAACAAAACAATTCTTGAATTTCTTGTATTCTCTCAAGAAGTAGCTGTGTTCTAAAACATGTTGGAAGTTTTTGGAAACCATTCTTTCTAAACCCATATATGTTAGCAAACCAACTGCTTCATCCCTTGAAAAGAGTGGAGCTAGTAAAAAGAAGAGAAAGTAGATAAACCTAGATGTAGTAAATGAAAGTGGAGAGGGAAAAAGTGAGGAATTGATTCACCTGGTCAAGAAACCAAAGAAGAAAAAGATAGAGTTGACCACTCAATTGACCACCCTGCAACTTCTCAACAAGATGCAGTTGTAAATAAGAGATCAAAACAGACTCTAGTGGCATCTTCTCAACAAGATGCACTATTGAACAAAGCACTCTCCCAAGTGCATCATGTAAAGAGTATGCACCCCTTCTTGAGCACACCTAAGAAGGTGAAAGAAGTTATGAGGCTGACACACATCATTATGGCACATCTTTTGAAATTCCCTCTTCTACACAGGGGAAGTTTCTAACACTCAACTCTGAGCGTACTAATCTCATATCTAAAATTTCTTCTTCTTTCAATGGGGGAATTGAATCTAATTCTCAAGTACTGCCAAAATCAAGTGACACAATTCTTAAAATTGTGCTCACCGCTGAGAAATAACATTTAGATGGTAAGAGGCCAAATGCTGAGTGGGACCTTGATGACACCATCACAAACACAGAGATTTCATCAGTTTTTACTGAAGACCCTGTGTCAACATCTGTACCTTCATGTGCACAACAACCTTCACAGGCTTTAAGTTTTGAGCGTAGTACTCTTGAGGGGGAGCTACTCAAATCCTCTCCAATTCAATTGGAGCTTCCTCTAGCAGGAACAATTCCCCTCAAAACCCTGGCTGAAATTACTTTGACAATTGATGTCAAGAGTCCAACTGCCAATAATCCATCAAATGAGGAGGCAAGTACTCAAGCACATTCAAGTGACAATTCTTTGCAAGAAGAACAAGGGTTTGAGGCCATGGTACATGATAGTAACCTGGCCAACTCCCCTCCAATTCAGATGGAGGATCACTCACAAGGTGGTCAACACACTGTCACAACCATAATTCACATTGTGAGTCCAACTGTGACTTATGTCACAGGTGTTCCATCCACATACCATCCTCACACATCCTTGTCGACTAGCTTAAGGATACCCAAGCTCAACCTACATCAGTAGATGACATGCTTGTGGATCAAATAGAAGAATTTTCCAATATAGCACAACTACTCATATCTGACATGACTAACCAAGACTATCAAACCATTCTGCTATCTTACAGAGAAGAAGTTAAAGATCAACAAACTAAGATAGTAGATGAAACTGAGTAGGAAGGCAATGTTGATGCTTGGCTCTTAAAATCCTTCAGTATTAATATGGAGGAAGCTTTGTCAAGGTTCAGATAATAGTATGTCATCATTCTCAGCAGCAATGCTAGGGTGCTAACTCCTCAAGAAGTGTATGATATCATCACAGAAGTCTACAAAGCCAACTCAAGGATTTCAAATTTGTTATAAAGGCTTTAGAAAAGACTGTGGATGGTCATCATGATGATATAAGAAAGATGGTCAGCAAGAAGATTGATGAGCTCATGCCAAGTCTCAATGATATCAAGACCAAATTCATCAGATTTTTTTGATAAACTGGCTACTCTCAATCTCACAAATGTAGAAGATAATATCAAGAAACTCAAGGAGTCATTCGTAGCTCTTCATAATGTGATCCAAAATCAAATAACTCAAAATAATATGTAGCGACGTGATTAAGTGAATAAAGTATAATTCTTTGGTGAAATTATAAATTATGTGATTAAATAAAGGGTTAAATGGTTTTTTTAATTAATAGTCTTTATTGTATATTAGTAATTGGGAACGTAAAATGATCTGTTCCAGCTTGATGAGTCGGCTTAGGGGATAAGCTGTGTTGTCGGGCCATCGGGTAGAACGGAACCCGTCTTAAATAGAGATTAAGGTATTTAAGTGTGAACTATATGTTATTATGTGAAATAGGAATGTTTAAGTGGGTATTATATTCCCGTGATGTGCCGGCTGATATAAAGAGAATGATTGAGAAGCGTAATTGAAAACGCTCAACGTTGGGTCGTCAGACAGGACGCGACCCGTTACGCGAAAAGTGAATATGAATAAAAGAAAAAGGTTTTATGATAGAATGTGTTTCGATATGAGTCGTGATATTTGAATACGTGCTATTTCTTGAAAATATGGTTGATTATGTGTTTTGGTTATTTTTAAATGATTTTAAGGGATTTATTTGATTTAAAATAAGGTTTATTGAACCTTTAAATATTTTTATAAAATTATCCGAGTATGGTCAAGGTGTGAAATTTTTTTTTTTTTATCTTCCGAATAATCCTAGACTTTACAAAAATAATAGATGGATTTATTTCGTGATCGGTGTATTTTAAAATGATTTTATGGAGTTAAAATGCTATTTTCAGCATAATCTTGAAAAATCCGTATTAAATCAACCGTTCGTTCAAAAATTATTTTAAAAATATGGATGAAAAGATAATTTCAAGATCTACGTTCTAAAATTATTATTCTTTGCATTTCCATCTTTTATGAGAAAGTTATTCATTATTTAAATTCATTTTTAGAGTGAAAATAAAAGGAAAAGAGAAGAAGGAAATCAAAAGAATGGTGAAAGGACCATCTTACCCTCACCAAATCAATATATATACTCCCTTCCCTTTTCTCATTTTCCACCCGTATCTTCTCTCCCTCTCTCTCTCTCTCTCTCTCTCTCTCTCTCTCTCTCTCTCTCTCTCCTCCTCTCGGTACAACCCTCTTCCTCCATTGATCTCTATGAATTCCTCTATGAAAATTCATTTCTAATTCATATATGAGCTCTAAATCATATGCATGTGTGTGTAGGTGCTTGCATGCGAGCGTGTGTATATGTTTGGGTTCGGTGATGAACCGAAGGCCGAATTCTTGACTTTTTTGAATGATCGACTTGAGTTTCTGTGATTTCAGTGATGATTGTGTATTGCATGTGTTAATTGCTGTGTTTTTGGGTTGAAAATTGGAGGTTCAAGGTTGGAAACCCCCGAATGGGGGCACCACCGTGAAACCACCGCCACCGGTGATGAACTCCAGTGAACCGGTGGTGAGTAATGATGTACAAAATGAACTCTAGGTTATTAAAATTTGATTTTCAAAATTTGCATGTGCTGTTTTGCTTGAATCCGAATGGTTCTTGATTTTTGAAAAGATTAAGTTGAATTTTTGTTGATGTAAATGGTTTGTTGTTGATTGTTTTTAGAAATTAGATTGAGATGTGGTTTAAAGATCTAAAATGATGCATGCATGTGGTATTTTGATGATTGTAGTAGTTGTCACGAGAAATCATGATATAGTTAGTTAGATTAATGGATTAAATATCAAATTGATGTTTGCATGTGTTATTTTTGGGGAAATTCGAATGGTATAATTCGAGTTTATAGAAAATTAAGATGAATTATGTGCTCAAGGTGTTGCTTATATGTTTCCATGAGTTATAATGATGAATTGAGTTTAAATTTGGATAAATAGTGGTTACATGTTAAGGAATGGTGTTGTATTTGGAAAGATTAGGATTTAAAAGAATCGTTTGATTTCTTGCTCGTGTTTTGTGATAAAGTCGAATGGATCATAGTTGTAAGATGGTTTATTTCTAATAAAAGTGGTTGATTTGATCCTAGGATTCCACTAAGTGAATGCATGTAAGATTACTAAGAATTATTTGGTTTATTTGTTGGTTTTGGTTCGAATTATGTGAAACAAAAGAAAGGATTGAGTCGTTTTGATATAGGATTGTGCAATCGTTATTATAACTCAAGTATAGAGTTTGGGTATAAGGATTATATGCTATGTGTTATGGTTGCGTCGCAATATGTGATTCGATGATTAATTGATTTGAAGTATACGAGTATATTATATAATGTGCTATGCGAATATGAGCGAGTATATATACTCTTAGGGTATTGCGATCAAGGGTAATTGTTAAGTTTTGAATTTGGATTGTACATTCAGAGCGTGAAGGCATTCAGGCTAGGAAAGGGAAAGGTGTTCTAGGTGGCAGTATTTCAACCCTTGTAAAACAGGAAAGCGAATTCATGCAAGTAGCTCTGCCTACTTGTATAAGTTGTGTATTGAAAGGATATTGATGATGCCATGATAGAGTATTGATATTTTATAACACTTGTGATAACCTGTTATTGATTCTTGAACCCTGATATTGATTCTTGTACAATACTTGTTATTGGTTCCTTGAAACACCCTGATAGTGTTCTTGTGACGCCTTGATATGATTATTGTTTAAACCCTTACTGTAAACATGTTGATTCATACCCTAATTACCTATTGATTCCTTTGGATACCTTGAATTCTTTTTTACCTTATAAGAACCTTTATGAACTCCCTTGCATAATGATCCTTCATTCCTTTGTTTACCTTATTCTGTAATGATCCTCAGAACTGTTTTGATTTCCTAACTTGTATACCTTTTTTATCATTTGATCAAGATTTTTAGTATTGATCTTTTCTTACCTTTGATCCATTCACTTTCTTTGAATTCTTCAAATTGAACTTAAGAATGATTTTCGACTTAAAAGAGTCTGAATGATTTCATGTTCTTGGTAATGATAAAATGAACTTAGTAAATCCTTTTTTTCCAACACAAGATTTTCCAAATGAATTCCTGATGGATTGGATTGAGATGTAAGAGACTAGTGGGACTAGTCCAGTCATATAAGAGACTAGCGGGGCTAGTCCAAATTAAGGCTGAAATTATGTCATAGGTACCTTAACGACCAGATGGAGGTCGGTACAGGCTGATCACCTGTATTATTATTTATGAAAGTTAAAGTAGTCCAATCAAGGGTTCCCTAATCACTTTATAAAGATATTGAATACAGTGCCTTAAGCAAATTGCTTCTTTGAAAATGAAATGTTTTGAAATGATTAAAATGAGTTGATTGTGATATTATTTAGCATACAGCTTGAGAACCTTGATTCTTATTCTGATATTGTTATTAATCATATAATTGATTCCCGAAGTTGAATAGATTCTTGCTTTTCATTTGAAAGATCCTTGAGATCCTGTTGATGATTTGTGATGGATATCGGCTTTCGCCCTATCTTGAGCCTTAATTCTTTGTAGCCCAACTATTTCTTCATAACCCTTTCATAGCCCAAAGATAGAAACCTGCCACCTAGAGATCTAAAGTAGAATACCTTAAAAGTAATTGTGGATAAATGTTGAATATTGCATCTTAGAATTGTCATATAGTTACTTGCTGAGTTTTTATATTCATATATTTTGTTTTGTTCTAACCATGTCAGTTAAACAAGAGGATGGCCAGACTTAGGCGCACTGCTCGTAAGAACGTACCTGGTGGCCCCTACCGTGTTGTAGGCTTCCAGATGCCAGAGCATGTAGTACAAGTTGTGTGTGAGCAAGCGCCTAGTTGGAAAGTTTATAAAAATATAATGGGTTATATGTCGGTTCCAAGTCGGAATCAATTGTGTAAATTAAATATTATTTTGGGTTGTAATATATATTATATGGTTGGTATTTGAAATCTTGTCTCAAACTTAATCCTGTTTAGATCATGTTATTAGTTAATCGGGGTCTATACTTATCTATTATTAGTTTAATGGCGTGTGGGTTCTCATTTCCTAATCCCGGGATTGAGAGCGTCACATAATGACACAAAGGTCAAGGTGGATTAACTTCACAAAGCTAGATATAAACCATTTGCTTTGATAATGGAGGAGATAAAGAGGGCGGTGCAGGAAAGTTTTGGCAGTGGAGTCTCAATCAGTACACATTCTACTTCTCCAATCCACTAAATCCAAACTCTCCAAGCTCAAGTGACTGAACTTCAAACTTCAAACTTAAATCTTGTCACTCAAGTCAACCAACTCACAACACAAGTACAAAGCCAACCGAATGACATTAAATCCCTGATAGGCTCCGAAAATTATTTTCAAATGCAGACAAATGTGTCTTTGGGAGTTATCATGGGTGCACTCAAAGTTCCCCTTATAAAAACTCTACAAACTGTCAGAGCTCAAATATCTATAACCCCTATTCAACCTGATAACAAGCCTAAGGGGGAGATGGAAGCCAAGCTCGGATCTTTACATCAAGCAAAAGTTGGTATGGAAGAGAGACTCAAGATGATAGCTGAAGGTGCTTGTTTTGACAAGGAGTTTGATGAGTTTCTAGAATATTTTAGAGTCTCAGTGAACCATAACCATTATACATACAAGAGGGCTATTTATAACGACTAATGTATTTTTGTATTATTTAAATGTGTAATTATTGAATTATTAAATAAATAAAATTTGTATGTGGATTCTGTCAGCTGTGTTTTGTTTATTATTATTATTATTTATATGTGTTTGCTGGTTTGTGAGGATTATTCGTATAATTGTTTATTGAACCATATTATTTTTGTTTCACTTTTAAAAGTGGTTTTATAGCAAATTTATTTTCATGAATATTTGGATTGTCTCTAAAATTGTTTTTATAATTTTATAAATTCAATAATTATTTTTGGGATTTAATAAAATTTAGAAATCAATATTTTATTAATTATTTATCCTTAAATGATTTTCTGATTGCATTTATTTATAAAATCAGTAATTAATTCAGAAATGCTTCAAAAATTATGAAACTCGTATTTTATTAAGTCTTTAATATTCTGATAATTTTAAAATTATTTTTGAGATTTTTGGGATTAAATTCACTCGCGCGTTGTTTCGTTTAATCGTTATAATGCGGGTATAAATTATATTTCAAAACTTATTTAAAAATTACGAAATTTATGTTTTATTAATTTCAGAATATTTATAAAATTTTAAAACTATTTTGGTAATTATCCGGGTTTGTTTTACCCGCAACTTGGTCCGATACTTGCAAATTTTCGGAACAAATTCATAATTATAGGCACGTGTAAACACTCGGTTAATTATTGATTCATGGCAGCATATGGTAACTCGAGTGCCAGGTGTCCAAATTTTATTTACTTCTCATTTGTCTACACCGAGCCCTGTACTTCGTCTCTCTCTCTCTCTCAAAAATCTCTCTCGTCTATCTCCTCTCTTAAATCTCTCTCGCTCTCACTCTCTTTCCTCTCTGTCTCTCCTCCTGCCTTCTCTTCTCTCTTCTCTGTTTCCCCGTGTTTCCCCGCCGTTTCCCCGCCTGCGTTGCCACCGTTTTCTCAGATTTTCCGGTGTGTTTCTCCGGTGAATCATTCCTCTTCTTTTCGTGGCTTAGATTATATATATATGCATATCAATATATGTTTTTAGTGGTTAAGTCTGTTGATTGTTGTATTTCTGTTGGTTGTTGACGCCTGTTTCACGGCTGTGCGGTTGCTTTCCGGTTGGCGCGCGTTACACGCGCATTTTGCTAGTTATATTTGACTGAATTTTCATATTTTCTGCAGGGATTATTTTGAGTAATTTTTGTGAAATTAATATAATTTCATGCCGGAATTCAATTTAATTATCAGTGGAATTTTTGTGTTGGAACCCGAATAACCGGTTGCATCAAAAATTTTGTCACTGTTCGCGATAAATCTTTACGAGCGGACGGTGGACGGTGATGATTTTTATCTGAGTCCAAAATACTTAAAATAAATAAAACAATTCATATAAATTATTTTTGAAACGTAAATAAATATTAGTGTGGCGAGTCGTATTGAATTATAAGTTGTGAATTGGATTTGTTGGGATTTGGACATCAATGATGTTTCGACGGGTAGGCCTATAAATAGAGGAGTCGTTGTCCAAATTTTCTGAAAATTATTTTCAAAATGAGTCGGGCGTATATATTTAAATAAATACGAATCGAACCCTGATTGTTACGTGTATTATTACGTGTACAATATTATAAGAATAAGTACGAGTCTGGAATCATTATCGTTGGGTGATTTGTCTAGCGAGGATATGTCAAGCACAACTGATCGTCTAACCTAAGTTGTTTCGATTCTGTAGGTTCAAGTCGAAAGACTCGAGAGTTGAAGTCAGTGTAAAGTCGAGCTAGGAATTAGTTGAAAAGCTTTGCAAGGCAAGTAACCCTGAACAAATCTTTCACAGTTCAGTATATATGAATAATCGTTGATTTAATTTACGTACTGGGACATAACGTTTTAAGTTACGTATCCCCTGTGTTTAAATATGTTTTATTAAATTATGTTTTGGGGAAAAGTAACTTCTAAAAATTCCTATTTCTAAATTGTGATTAAAAGTGGAAAAGTTTTGGAAAGTGTTTTGTGATATAATTGTTTAAAAGAGATAGGTATAAGTGATTTTGGAAACTGGATAAAACGGCTAAGAGGCCCGTAATGGCCCATCGGGTTTGCGTAAGAGGCTAAGTCGGCTGCACCCCTTATTTTAACCTCTTAGTCCAGCGTGACAGACCTAGCTAGTCTCTGAGTTATGGAACAGGTTTGTGGTGGGATAGACTGATCAGTCGTCCCTAGGATTCGTCCAATTATAAATCTGATTTTGGTTTAGTGGCACCCGTAACGGAACAGATAATATTGTGTTTCATGTAATAGAACAGTGGATTTATAAATGAAAATAACATGCTAAAATTGGACTCTGGTATTCACACAGCACACAACTGTTGTTACGTTTTATAGAGCATGCTAATTATTGATATCCAGTTTATACCTGTTTTGCTTGTTTCCTTAAACGAGATATAATTTCTGTTCCTATAACTGTTTTCATATAACCTACTTTACTTGTTATTCATATAGTGGTACTGTTGAGCAATTGATTACTCACCCTTGCAGCTTTGTTTGTATTTATATGTTGCAGATGCCTAGAAGACCAGTCAGACCTTGGCAGAATAGAGTGGCAGCCCCCTCCGGTCCCGGCTCCACTGAGGTAGTTTGTATGAGACCTTGAGGTCTGATGAGTTTCTGTAACAAGTTAGAGTGTCAGTCTTGTGGAATAAGTAGTTTTGGTTATGTAACCTAAATAATACTTGAACCCGTATCAGATCTTGGTTTGGGGTCGTGTTTATATTACAATGTTAAATTAATAGTTTATATTTGTGGTTTATTATAATTGGCGACGTCAGCTCCTGACCCCGGGTTTGAGGCCGTCATAGTTGGTATCAGGGCTACAGGTTCAAGTCCCTGATTTAGGTTAAGGATTGAGTCAAAAAGGTATAGAAAGTGTATCCTAAAATGTGAGTCATCAACTCATTTAGAGGAGCAACCCTAAGAGTCAGTCGAGGGTTCCGACGCCGTTACCCTGACATCTATTGATGTTTTGATAGAATGACATTAACCTTGTTGTGTCTTTCCTGTATATTTATATTATTTGCAGTGGCCCATAGTGATTTCCAGTTCTCCATCTCGGGAGAACAAATCAGACTCAGACAGTTCAGACTCTGAGAGGACCTTAGTCGTTGTAGCTGAGGAGTCTCCTTTGCCTTCCCCACCAGTTTCTCCATTTGCACCGAGAGGTATATCAGGAATTCAGGACCTAGTGCCCATCCTCGTTGGGTACGGAGGTCAGTATCTGCTGTTAGGGACTTTCCACCAGGATGTGGTCCTAGGTCTTCTTCCTCTAGACCTCAAGTCCCTCCATCTGCTCCTTCAGGTGCTTCCTCCCCGATTCCGTACCATGTTCACCGGGCGGTGAACAGGTCCTTTATTAGAGAGCAAAGCTCGGAGCTGGCCGCACATCTTGACAGGATACCAGTTGGACCTTTTTAGAGCATCCATGCCCCTTCACCTGATATTCAGGCCCGAGTAAGGTTCATTGACGCAGATTGTTGTTGAGAGAGCTAGGTCTATTGACCCTTTTATTAGCTCCGAGTTCAGGGCCATTTAGTACCAGGATCTTGTTAACTGGTTGGTGTTCGAGTTAGGGACTATTGGTGGTAGCGGTAGTGCAGTGGTTAGAGCTGCTGTGCAGCAGTTGCAGACAGAGCTCAGAGTTGGTTTTCAGGAGTTCTGTAGTTATTTTATATGTATATTATGTTGTTGTAGCGTGTATTAGGCGGAGGCTGCTATGCCAACCAATTTTGTTATGTACTCAATTCTATTATTAGCGTTGCACTGTAGTTATTGGTTGGATCTTTGTACTGTTGTTGTATCGTAGTTTTTTTATATAAAAATTGTTGTTGGTTTTTATTTTTTTTGCAATGTCGTTATTACTGTTACTGTTATTGCTATATTTGTTGCTGGTTTGTTAAATTTAGCTATGCATCAAGGGTGAACCCCAAGTAAATAAGGAAGGGAATTTTTTATTGTGGCAGCGTTTTCCTGATGCATAAAAATGTTGCTACCCTGGGGCACCATTTTCATATAAAACTTTTGTTGTGTTTCAGAAGAATGTCGAAGAAGAATATCCCGTACAATTCCTCTAGCAGAAACTCTGATGGGAGCCCAGCCATGGGTGAATTGCTAGATTTGCTGCACCAACAATCTAATCAGATGGCTCAGCAGCAAGAACAATTCCAGCAGCAGCAACAACAATTTCCGCAACTGCAGCAACAATAACAGCAATTCATACAACAACAGCACCAACAAATCCAACAATAACAACTGAAGTTTCAGCAACAACATCAGCCGAGAGAGGCAAACCAAACTGTGAGTTTCAAGTCTTTCTAGTCAGTCAAACTCCCAGAGTCTAAGGGCGAGGTAGACCCGGTGGCCGCTAGAGTTTGGCTTAAGGAAATGAAAAAGGCCTTTACCCTTATTCAAGTAAGTGATGATTCCAAAACAAATTATGCTAGTTATTTTCTCAAGGGTGAAGCAAATTTTTAATGGGAATCTACGCGTGCGTTGGAAGGAGAAGGTCCTGTTTCTTGGACCAGATTTACGGAGTTGTTCCTTGAGAAGTATTTTCCAGATTGCTTACAGAATCAATTGGAAGTGGAGTTTTTGGAATTGAAACAAGATGAGAAGAGTGTGTCGGAATATGAGGTCAAGTTTACAGAATTGGCCCGATTAGCCCCTGGATATGTGAGTACTGAGATTCAGAAAGAAAGGAGGTTTTAACAAGGATTGAAGCCTGAGGTTCGTAGTGGAGTGGTGGCTTTGCAGCTTAAGATGTATATTTCCGTAGTCCAGGCCGTCCTAGTGATTGAGAGTGATTAGAAGCTGAACGTCAAGGAAAGGGCGACAAGAAAAGAAAGTTTGACAAAGTTACTGACAAGGCGGATCAAGAGGAATCCAGTCAGAAGTTTTCGAGGCGGTTTGGCCGAAGCAAGAACAAGAGATTCAGAAGGTAAGGTTTTACCCAGTTGAGACCCAAGTGTCACCTCAGTTGCTTATGCCCCAGTTCAGTCGACCAAGCCAATAGTGGAATGTAAGTCGTGTGGTAGGAAGCATAGTGGTCGATGCAGAAAGGACGTCCAATGTTTTAAGTGTGATCAGAAAGGCCATTACGCGTCAGAATGTAATTTATGGAATCCTGGAGTCACCTGCTTCAAGTGTGGCAAAGTTGGACACATTTCCAGAAACTATAAGGTCGCTACTCAGGGCAGCATAGGAGGTAGTGCATCTCAAGGAACCGCAACCAGCACAACAAGAGCCAAAACCTTCAAGATGACTAAGAGATATAATGCTCAGAATTCAGATGTAGTTGCAGGTACGCTTTCTCTTAATTCTGAACCTGTTAAAGTTTTGTTTGATTCAGGAGCATCTAAGTCCTTTATATCAAAGGAATGTGTAAATAAAATGGATTTAATGTTGGAAGACTTAGCTGATCCCCTGACCGTAGAAGTGGCCAATCAGGATAAAGTTTCGGTAAGCTAATTTTGTCCTAGGTGTCAACTAGAAATCATCGGGCATTCCTTTTCAGCGGACCTAATACCTTTTGAGTTAGGAGAGTTTGACGTGATTCTAGGAATGGATTGGTTATCCCAGCATATGGTAAATATTGATTGTAAGAAAAATAAAATTATGATGTACACGAAAAATGATGACAGGATAAGTTATCAAGGACATAAACAGGAAAAGAAATTTCTCTCGATACTGGAAGCAAAGAAACTGTTGAGACAAGGATGTCAAGCGTACTCAACCCATATTGTAGAAACTGAGAAAGTGGCACCTAATCTGGACGAGATTCCAATAGTTAGGGAATTTATGGATGTTTTTCCAGATAAGTTGCCAGGATTGCCACCAGATCGTGAGACTGAATTTTCTATTGACCTAATTCCTAGAGCAGAACCAGTTTTAAAGGCTCCCTACCGTATGGCCCTAGTGGAAATTAAGGAACTAGCTAAGCAACTTCAGGAACTTTTGGATGAGGGAGTAATTAGACCAAGTGTATCTTCATGGGGCGCACCAGTGTTATTTGTAAAGAAAAAAGATGGAAGCATGAGACTGTGTATTGATTATCGGGAACTGAATAAGTTAACCATCAAGAATAAGTATCCCCTACCCAGGATTGATGTCTTATTTGATCAGCTTAAAGGAGTGTGCTGTTTCTCAAAGATTGACTTAAGATCGGGTTATCACCAGCTAAAAATCAAACCTGAAGATATACCGAAGACCAAATTTAGAACCAAGTATGGACATTATGAGTTCTTAGTGATGTCATTTGGATTGACTAATGCACCAACAACTTTTATGGATTTAATGAACCAAGTGTATAAGGAGTACTTGGATAAGTTTGTTATTGTATTTATTGATGACATCCTCATTTACTCGAAGACTAAAGACGACCATGTCGAACATCTGAGGATTGCCTTGCAAAGGCTGAGAGAGAAGCAGTTGTACGCTAAGTTTTCAAAATGTGAATTTTGGTTGGATGAAGTCCAGTTTTTGGGTCATATAGTAGGTAAGGATGGTATTAAAGTGGATCCAGTAAATATTAAAGCTGTATCCAGATGGGAACAACCGAAGACCCCGATAGAAGTTAGAAGTTTTCCTGGACTAGAAGGATACTACCGAATATTTGTGAAAGACTTTGCCAAGATTGCCACCCCATTGACCAAGCTGACCAGGAAGAATGAGAAGTTTGTTTGGACCGAGAAATATGAAGGAAGTTTCCAGTAATTGAAGAAAATATTAGTGGCATCACCAGTGTTAGCATTACTAGATGAAACAGGAAAATTCATGATCTACAGTGATGCTTCTTTGAAAGGTTTGGGTTGTGTGTTAATGCAACATGATAAAGTTATTGCTTATGTATCTCGGAAGTTAAAACCCCATGAGCAGAAATATCCAGTACATGATTTGGAATTAGCATCAATAGTGTTCGCGTTGAAGATGTGGATGCATTACTTGTACGGAGAAAAGTGCGACATCTGTACGGATCTTAAAAGCTTAAAGTACATATTCACCCAGAAGGATTTAAATATGAGACAATGAGGATGGTTGGAGTTGATCAAGATTACGATTGTTCCATCAACTATCATCCGGGCAAAGCCAATGTGGTAGCAGATGCCTTAAGCAGGAAGGAAAGATTGAATGAGATCAAAGTTTCTGAGGAACTAGTAAGGGAATTGGAAAAGCTGGAAATTGAAGTTCGAGTGCCAGAAAGTAATAAAGAGCAATTGTATGAAATCACTTTTCATCCAGAATTGATGAAAAGATTAAGAAAGTGCCAAGAGGAAGTTATGAATCAAGGATTGGATAATTTGACTGGAGAAGAAGCTTGTACCCAAAAGGATGGCAAAGGTATGTTCAGGTTTTCTTCAAGAATATGGAATCCCAATGTGACTGAATTGAAAGATGAGATTTTGCGAGAGGCTCATAATTCTAGGTTCTCTATTCACCCGGGAAGTACCAAGATGTATCAAAACTTGAAGAAGAACTTCTGGTGTCCAGGAATGAAGAAGGAAATTACAAATTGAGTCAGCAAATATCATGTGTGCTAGATGGTAAAAGCAGAACATCAGTGGCCAGGTGGATTGCTGCAACCCTAAGAGATTCCACAGTGGAAATAGGAAGAGATTGCAATGGATTTCGTAGTAGGATTGCCAAAGACAAAGTCGAATCATGACTCTATCTGGGTAATCATCGACAGATTGACCAAGTCAGCACATTTCCTCCCTATCAATGAGAGATATTTTTTAGAAAAGTTAGTTAAAATGTACTTGGATGAAATAGAAACCAAGCATGGAGTTCCTGTGTCCATTGTGTTAGACCGGGACCTAAGATTCAATTTAAGATTTTGGACTAAGTTTCAAGAATGTTTAGAAACCAAGCTAAATATGAGCACTGCTTATCACCCTCAAACAGATGGTAAAAGTGAGAGAAAAATTCAGAAAATAGAAGACATGTTAAGGGTTTGTGCTTTGGATTTCAAGGGAAACTGGGACGATCACCTACCGTTGATTGAGTTTTCCTATAATAACAGTTACCATGCTAGCATCAGAATGCCATCATATGAAGCCTTATATGGACGTAAGAAAAAATCACCATTGTATTATGACGAAGTAGGAGAAAAGAAAGTGTTAGGACCTGAGCTAGTACAGCAGACTAAAGATGCAGTAACATTGATTCAGAAAAGATTGGAATCCGCCCAGGATAGATAGAGGAAGAATACGGATTTACATCGAAAGGATATAAACTTTGAGGTAGGGTCATTGGTATTGTTGAAGGTATCACCTTGGAAATGGTTAGTTCGATTCGGACAGAAGGGTAAGCTTAGCCCCCGATATATAGAGCTATTTGAAGTTTTGATGCAAATAGGAAAAGTCGCTTATGAGATAGCGTTACCGCCACAATTGTAGTATATTCATAATGTGTTCCACGTATCCATGTTAAATCCGTACATTCCTGATCCGAATCAAGTAACTGAATATGAACAAATCGAGTTTTAGTCAGATTTGTCTTATGTAGAGAGACCAATCCAGATCTTAGACTATAAGGAGCGTGTACTTAGAAATAAGTCTATCCCTATAGTTAAAGTACTTTGGAGCAACCCTAGGGTAAAAGAGTCTACCTGGGAGTTAGAGTCAGATATGCTTGGCAAATATCCTCATTTGTTTAGTTAAGTCAGATTCTGGGAACAAAATCTTTTTAAGGGGGAAGGATATAATGACTCGTGTATTTTTGTATTATTTAAATGTGTAATTATTGAATTATTAAATAAATAAAATTTCTATGTGGATTCCGTCAGCTGTGTTTTGTTTATTATTATTATTATTTATACGGGTTGGTGGTTTGTGAGGATTATTCGTATAATTGTTAGTTGAACCATATTATTTTTGTTTCACTTTTAAAAGTGGTTTTATGGCAAATTTATTTTTATAAATATTTGGATTATCTCTAAAATTGTTTTAATGATTTTATAAATTCAATAATTATTTTTGGGATTTTATAAAATTTATAAATCAATATTTTATTTATTATTTATCTTTAAATAATTTTCTGATTGTATTTATTTGTAAAATCAGTAATTAATTCAGAAATGCTTCAAAAATTATGAAACTCATATTTTAATAAGTTTTTAATATTCTGAGAATTTTAAAATTATTTTAGAGATTTTTGAGATTAAATTCACCTGCGCGTTGTTTCGTTTAATCGTTAAAATGCGGGTATAAATTGCGTTTCAAAACTTATTTAAAAATTACAAAATTTATGTTTTATAAATTTCGGGATATTTATAAAATTATAAAACTATTTTGGTAATTATCCAGGTTTGTTTTACCCGCAACTTGGTCAGATACTTGCAAATTTTTGGAACAAATTCATAATTCAGGGCACTTGTAAACACTCGGTTAATTGTTGATTCGTGGCAGCATATGGTAACTCGAGTGCCAGGTGTCCAAATTTTATTTACTCCTCCTCCTTTGTCTGCACAGAGCCTTGTTCTCTCTCTCTCTCTCTCTCTCTCTCTCTCTCTCTCTCTCTCTCTCGATCAAAAATCTCTCTCGTCTCTCTCCTCTCTTAAATCTCTCTCGCTCTCACCTCTCTTCCCTCTCCGTCTCTCCTCCTATCTTCTCTTCTCTCTTCTCTGTTTCCCCGTGTTTCCCCGCCATTTCTCCGCCTGCGTTGCCGCCGTTTTCTCGGATTTTCCAATGTGTTTCTCCGGTGATTCGTTCTAGTTCTCTTTGTAGCTTAGCATATATACATATATGCATATCAATATGTGTGGGGTGGTTGAGTCTGTTGATTGTTGTTTTTCTATTGATTGTTGCCGCCTGCTTCGCAGCTGTGCGGCTGCTTTCCGGTTAGCGCGTGTTACACGCGTGTTTTGCTAGTTATATTTGACTGAATTTTTAATATTTTCTGCAGGGATTATTTTGAATAATTTTTGTGAAATTAATATAATTTTGTGCGGGAATTCAATTTAATTATCGGTGGAATTTTTGTGTTGAAACCCGAATGACCGGGTGCCCCAAAAATTGTGCCGCTGTCTGCGATAAATCTTTACGAGTGGAAGTTGGACGGTGATGATTTTTATTTGAGTCCTAAATACTTAAAATAAATAAAACAATTCGTATAAATTATTTTCAAAATGTAAATAAATATTAGTGTGGCGAGTCGTATTGAATTATAAGTTGTGAATTGGATTTATTGGGATTTGGACGCCGATGATGTTTCGACGGGTAGGCCTATAAATAGAGGAGTCGCTGTCCAACTTTTCTGAAAATTATTTTAAATACGAGTCGGGTGTATATATTTAAATAAATATGAATCGAACCCTGATTGTTACATGTATTATTATTACGTGTACAATATTATAAGAATAAGCACGAGTCGAGAATCGTTATCGTTGGGTAATTTGTCTAGCGAGGATATGTCAAGCATAACTGGTCGTCTAACCTAGGTTGTTTCGATTCTGTAGGTTCAAGTCGAAGGACTCGAGAGTTAAAGTCAGTCTAAAGTCGAGCTAGAGATTAGTTGAAAAGCTTCACGAGGCAAGTACCCCTAAACAAATATTTCACAGTTCAGTATATATGAATAATCGTTGATTTAATTTACGTACTAGAACAGAACGTTTTAAGTTACGTATCCCCCGTGTTTAAATATATTTTATTAAATTATGTTTTGGGGAAAAGTAACTTCTGAAAATGCCTATCTCTAAATTGTGATTTAAATTGGAAAAGTTTTGGAAAGTGTGCTATGATATAATTGTTTAAAAGAGATAGGTATAAGTGATTTTGGAAACTGGATAAAATGGATCAGATATTGGATGGTTGTGTAAGAGGCCCGTAACGGCCCAGCGGGTTTGCGTAAGAGGCTAAGTCGGATGTGCGCCTTATTTAAACCGCTTAGTCCAGCGTGACAGAGACCTAGCCAGTCTCTGAGTTCCGGAACAGGTTTGTGGTGGGATAGACTGATCAGCTGTCCCTAGGATTCGTCCAATTATATATCTGATTTTGGTTTAGTGGTTCCCGTAACGGAACAGATGATATTGTGTTTCCTATAATGGAATAATGGATTTATAAATGAAAATAACATGCTAAAATTGGACTCTAGTTTTATAGAGCACAAAACTGTTGTTATGTTTTATAGAGCATGCTAGTTATTGATATCCACTTTATACCTGTTTTGCTAGTTTTCACAAACGAAATATGATTTCTGTTCCTATAGCTGTTTTCATATAACCTGTTTTACTTGTTATTCATATAGTGGTACTGTTGAGCAATTGATTGCTCACCCTCGCAGCTTGGTTTGTATTTATATGTTACAGATGTCTAGAAGACCAGTCAGACCTTGGCAGAATAGAGTGTCATCCCCCTCCGGTCCCGGGCTCCTCCGAGGTAGTTTGTATGAGACCCTGAGGTCTGATGAGTTGTTGTAACAAGTTAGAGTGTCGGCCTTGTCGAACAAGTAGTTTTGGTTGTGTAACCTAAATAATACTTGAAACTATATCAGATCTTGGTTTGGGGTCGTGATTATATTACAATGTTAAATTAATAGTTTATATTTGTGGTTTGTTATAATTGGCGACGTCAGCTCCTGACCCCGGGGTTGAGGCCATCACACTATTGACAGAAACATAAACTTCTTGAGGGTTCTTTTGATCACCAGGGACATGCAAGGAATAAGAGAATTATTGGCAACATTAAGGACACTGGAGTTGATAGGTGCATGTAGGTCTCACTAGCATTTCTTAAATTTAGGAGAGTCTCAGAACTGGATATCTTTATCAATAAAGTCAGGGTGATGATTCCAGAAGACACTCAATTGCTAAGGTAACTCAAAGAAGACCAAAAAAAAACTTTTCCTGAGGCATATCTCAAGCCTAATAATGGAGTGGCTTACCTATGCCCAACTACTAAGAAATGCAGACATTTTCTGATTCCTAAGCATTGTGTCACGATGAACAAAAATCTGATGATGGTGATTGAGATATCATTGAAGGTGAAGAAGATCAAGCATGATGATGATTTGGAAATGATCACCATCTTGGGGACATATATTCAAAATGCTGAGACCATGCTACCAATGACTCCTATCAATGACATAGATGATTACAATGATGATGATGATGAGCAAAAGAAATATGAACACAAATCTTTTGGCTCAAATCCAAGTAAATCCAATAAAAGTAGTGCAAGTCATAAGGATAAGATGAATGAGAGGGATAAGGATGAAGAAAAAAAGAACAGTAACAAAGATGGGAAAGATACAAAAAAATCCAGTAAGCCAAACATCTAAAACTCTGCAAACTTCAAACCAAACCCCTAGAAAATTAATAGATCAAACCACTTAAACCACTAAGTCTAAACACCTCTTTAGACTCACAGCCAACTCTATACTAAAAATACATGTCCTCGCCAATCAAACTGCCTTGAAGAAAGTAGCCAAATCTTCAACATTCAATCCACCGGTCAAAACACACTTCAAGTCCATTTGAAGAAAACTGAAGAAGAACAAGGTTAAAATGGAAACTTTGTGAAATTGCTTTAATCAAGATAACTTTTTACCAATCTCAGAAGATGATTACAATTAGCATCAAGCAGAATTCATAAATAAAGTTTATGTGGATAATTTGGGAGAAGTAAGAATCTACTTCAAAGATGGCTCAATCAACCTGCTCAATAAATAAGTGATTGAAAATTACTCAGTATTGGAACTTGAAAGGGGTGAGTAGTCTCATGAATAAGAATGACTCGACACAAAGTTGAGAAAGGTAGAACTGGCTACAAGGCTGAAAGACAGAGAAGAAAGAAGAGCAAAGGAGAAGGCTGAGAGGGAAGAGAGTACTACTAGAAAGGCTAAGGAGATGGAGATTTTTGAGAAAAGATCAAATGAGCTGAAAGCTAGAGGATTGAGCAGAGTTTCTGAAAATGGTGTATTTTTCAATATCAAGACTCACAAATTCTCAAGATTCAGAGTTAAGTATCTTGACAGTTACTCATTAAATTAATGGCTAAAGCTTGTGGAAGCACTTAGAGGGACTAAGATCAACTAGAATGTCTTGTAAGGCTTAAGGACTCGATTAGGTCTCAATCAGGTTTTGAAAATTTTAGCTAATTCTGTAGGCTCAACATTCATTGTAATTGTTAGATGACATCTATGTATAAAAGTTTGTACCTTGTATTTTTGTTTGTTTTTAATTTTAGCTTGGGATTAGTCTTGTTATCAGGCATGAATTTGTGACAAGTAATCTTCTCACAAATTGGGGAAATTATTGTGCAAGACATACCTTTACATAACAAGACTAAGTCACTTTGACAATCCTAAGATTTAGTCGACTTGTAATCTTATGTAATCTGTAATGACATTTCTTTAGTCTATAAAAATGTTTATATAAACTGGACTGGAGTATTTTTAAGTAAACAACCAACAAGCTAGGAATAAGTCTCTGAAAGAAGATCAAGCTTGATCATGTCTCATAATGAAGATAAACTGCTTGGTAAAGAATACAATTGTAGATTGAAAAATGTTCTAAGTCAAATGTTAAGAAGTCGCAGATCAAGTTATATCAACAAGTATATCGAGAAGTCAATTTGGCTTGTGGAGAAGTCACCTCACTTGTAGAGAAGTCACTTTACCTATAGAGAAGTCAATTTGGCCTATAGTGAAGGGAGATGTCGATAAGTTAGTTTAGCATGTAGAGAATTGGAGATATCGAAAAGTAAAAATACATGTAGAGAAGTGGATATCGACAAGTCAAAATACATGTAGAGAAGTGGAGATATTGACAAGTCAAAATGCCTGTAGAGAAGTGGAGATATCAACAAGTCAAAATATATGTAGAGAAATGAAGATATCGACAAGCCATTCACACATGTAGAGAAGTGGAGATATCGACAAGCCATTCTACATCTCAATACAGACATCTCTATACACTTTGAAAATCTCGATAAAAGCTTCAATGCAGAATGCATCAACCATGAAGATTCAAGAGTATTTGTCAACAAACCATTTTATCATAAAAATGAAAAGTCTACTCATACGGCTTGAAAAATGTAAGATCAAGGGTCAAGATGAACTGGACAAAGGAGGGTCACAGACCTAGAAGTTTGTATGCAGATTTACTGCACTAAAAATAGAAATACACAAAAGGACTTTAAAAAGTGTGTTAGTCTATTGTAGTGCAATCTTTTTAAACTGTGCATGTTGATCTATAAAACATATCACAGGTTCTTAGATCATAAGTAACAAAACAGATCTAGAATTTCTTGTATTCTCTCAAGAAGTAGTTGTGTTCTAAAATATTCAAGAACACAGATTTGTAGCACAACTAATTTTATTTTTAATATAAAGATCAAGTAAGTTTTGATAATTATTTTTTGTGTCTTTTACAATCAATTAATTATCACTGCAAATTTCATATAGTTTGTTGAGTTTCAAAGTTAAACATAAAACTTGATTTTCTTGAAAGCAATCTACAAAGTTTAGAAAAATCAGGAAACACACATTCACCCCTCTGTCTCCATTTCATACCTAACACATTCATATAATACACTTACTTTTAATAGTCACCATACCATTTCATTTATGTGATTTATGTGAGAGTCAATTTTTAATTTTTTTAAAGGCGTGTTAATCAAACCAAATCATATAAAATGAGACGTGAGGAATTAATAAATAATTATTGAATGTAGATAAAAGACTAAAACTTAAAAAAAATACTCCTTATATAGAAACTCGATAAATGAATATTCTTGGAACCAAATATACATATATATATATATATATTCATTTAGAGAGATTATTTATTTATCGATTAATGAATATTTTATTTATCTATCTATAAATGAATATTTATTTATTCAGATATTATTTTCCGACTTTTTTTCACAATTTTTTTAACAACATATTATAGTCAAATGTACCTAGAATATATAATGGTTATAATATTTGTGTAATATTTAATTATATTCATTTTTTTAACATTCTAAATTAATTTTACGTACATGTATGCATGGAATAGGTGCAACCATGTGTATTCACAAAGTGTGATACATAGTAATGAGACAAAAAGTTTAATATGCGTAGAATATTAAAAGGTAAGATATTTACCAAGTCATTTATAATGACATATACATTCCATATTTTATTTTAATATCAATATCATAAACTAATAATGATTAATCAAATGAAAAATATTCATTGTATCGATTGTATTCATATATTTATATAAATATATTATTTAAACTAATATAATTATTCATTTATATTTAATTAGGGCCGATAGAGACTTATTTTTTTATTCATTAATGCATTTAGTGAGATTATTCAATAAACCTGGCTCATTTGCCCAAATCGAGACCAATTTTTTTCTTCATTTGTTGAGATTATTTATTTTTCGAACTTATTTATCGAGGTTCTAGTGTATGTTGGGTGGTTTACTTTTACGTATAAAGATATTCAATTTGGTATTAGAACACGTGTACTATTTTTAGTGCCAATCCTTAATGCATTACATTATTTTGATATAATTTAAAACCGTTTTCAGCTGGGTTACATTATATTTAATATTAAAAAAATTACTTAATACACTAGAGCCCCTATAAAGTGATACTCTCTGAAGTGATAACCTCGCTAAATTAATAAAATATCTCGGTCCCGACTCGGGACTAGTATTAAAAATTAATAACCCCTCTATCGTGATAATTAATATTTTTTTCAGAAAATTTTAGTGTTAAATATCGGTCCCATTTTCGCATAAAGTGATAATTTCTATTAAATACATATATTTCATGTCCCCTATCAATCAGAAAAATATTTCATGATACTAGCTTGCTTTAGGTTTTTTTTGCCAAGGAAAGAAATTATTTTATTAATTCCCCAAATCATTCAATAATACATGCAGAAATTGGGAATGGACATCTCCAATCCTCCAGACGCGATCAGCTATAGAACAGCTGTGTCTCGCCAAATAATGGAAAACCTTGTTCGCTGATCGCTTTACAAAACGAATAAGCACATTACGAGCTTTCAAACTATCCAATAAAACTTGACATTCTTCTACCACCCTTCCCAGGTACGAAAAGCATTTAGTCGAGGAACATAAGGCTTGCACTAACTGTAAACAATCTGTCTCGACTTCGACCCCTGATCGGTGGGTGTCCTTGATCCAGCTTAGAACTTCTCTAATTCCAAAAGCCTCTGCAATTTCTGGAGACACTTTGCCTTGCAGACACCTTGACCTCGCTTCTACTAATTGTCCTTCATGATTCCTTGCCACAAATGCATAACTATAACTGGTTGAGCTTTCAAATATAGCAGCGTCAGTGTTAACCTTGATTCTGTTCTGCTGTGGAAGTCTTCAGTGTTCATGACCATCATCTTGAGTCATATAACCCACATAGATGTCAAAGGATTTATCTTGAACACTCCTCTATTGATCAAGGACAGATTTCGCTGACTCTACTACTTCACTCACCTGCAAGCTACGCTGATTCCAAACCAAATCATTCCGATTTTTCCACAACATCCAACAAACCATGGCAATTAAGTGGGCATCATTCCTTCTTTATTGTTGCAACACCAGCTTAAATCACTCTGCAAACAAGAAGAACTCACCAGAAAGCTCTGGGAGCCTTGTGTAAGTCCAACACTCCTCCGCCGAAGCACAGGTCACCAACGAATGCACCACCGATTCTGACACACTGGGCACCAAGCATTCACCTGTGACAGTTTTACAGATACAATTGATATACAAGTATCAAGAATAAAGAACACAGGGAATGTAGAAGATGACCATGATTATACAGTATATAATTTTGAGAGAATGAATGTTATATTATTTACTCACTAGATAACCTCACATATATACTAACTAATTCTATTCTGTTATAACAGAAATGCCAGCAACTTGACATCTTGTATTAGCTGGCTTCTGTTGCCACATCAGCTGTGCACTCTTCAGCAATCTCACTAGCACTAGTATCTGTAACAGCCCCCCTCAAGTTGGAGGTTTGAAAGAGGTTACAAACTCCCAACTTGCCGCAAAATAAATGCAGAGATGCAGAAGGCAATGCCTTAGTAAACATGTCAGCTGGTTGCAGTGTAGTAGAAATATGTGAGGTAGTGATTATGCCCTGTTGAAACTTTTCTCGAACAAGATGACAATCAATTTCTATGTGCTTCGTACGTTCATGAAACACAGAATTGGAAGCAATGTAGAGAGCAGATTTACTGTCACAATGCAGGGTGACAGGAGTGAGAGTGTCAATACCAAAAACATGAAACAGATTTAATAACCAGGTAATTTCACAACAAGAATCAGCCATACTTCTATACTCAGCCTCAGCTGAGGACTTAGATACAGTAGGTTGTTTCTTGCATTTCCAAGAGATAAGAGAATGACCAAACAACAAACAATATCTAGTAAGGGAATGTCTAGATTCTTTGCAGCCAGCCCAATCTGAGTCACAGAAAGCTTGAAGAGTACAAGGGTTGGAAGCAGGCATAAACAGACCTTGACCTAGAGTACCCTTAAGATATTTAACCACCTTGTATGCAGCATCTAAATGATCAGTCTTAGGAGAAGCCAGAAATTGAGAAAGTACTTGAACAGGATAAGACAAGTCAGGTCTTGTCACAGTAAGATATAATAATCTGCCAACTAATCTTCTGTAAGCAGAACCATCAGAAGGAAAAAGAAGAGCACTCTGAGAATCCTGTAAAGTATGATTTTGCTCCATAGGAACTTTGGAAGGCTTACAGGAAAGAAAACCAGTATCAGTGAGTATATCAAGAGTATTCTTGTATTGATGCAAATTAGCACCACTAGAGTTTCTGGCCACCTCTATACCAAGAAAATATTTCAGATTACCCAAATCTTTTAGCTTGAAGGATTTAGCCAAATGATCCTTAACTTGTTGAATAGGAGTAGAAGAGGTACCAGTAATAAGAATATCATCTACATATACCAAAACAGCCACAAAATCTCCTGACAAAGTGAATGTAAACAAGCTGTTGTCTGAGTGTGACTGAATAAAACCATATTATTTAAGAGCATCAGAAAATTTGGAAAACCAGCACCTGGGAGCCTGTTTGAGCCCATATAAAGATTTTCTAAGCTTGCAAACATAAGCAGTAGGATCAGAGATATGCTGAACAACAGGTAGGGAAGATAGCTGCAAATATCCTGGAGGTAATTTCATATACACCTCTTCATGCAAATCACCATGGAGAAATGCATTTGTAACATCTAATTGAGAAATGGACCAACCTTTAGAGACAACAATGGCAATGAGTAATCTGACTGTTGTCATTTTAGCCACAGGGGCAAAGGTTTCAAAATAATCCAATCCATAGGTTTGAGTGAAACCTCTAGCAACTAATCTGGCCTTATATCTTTCAACTGACCCATTAGGCAAATACTTTACCTTGAACAGCCATTTACAATCAACTATATGTTTATCTGTTGGTTTAGGAATAATTTCCCAGGTGTGATTGAGTTCAAGAGCACTCAATTCTAACTTCATGGCAGCAAGCCAATTAGTATCTGTAACAGCTTGTTTAAAGGTATAAGGTATATGTGTTTGAGCAGTAGCAGTTAAGAAATGGGAATATGAAGGAGTGAAAGCAGCAAATGAGGTGTATTTGTGTAAAGGATAAGAAGGAAGAGAAGTACCTGAAACCATGTGTGTGGAGGAGTCTTGAAGATTGGTAAGAATGTGAGATGGTAACCCTGTATAACCCTTAAGTCGAGAAGAAATTGTTCTTTGTCTTGCTGGTCTTGTAACTATAGTATCTGGATTTGTAACTGACTGAGTGACAGAAGTATCAGTAACAATGATATCTGGTGTAACAGGCTGAGTATCTGTAGAAAGATCAGGAACTGATAGAATAATATCAGTTGATTCAGAAGAACAAGAAGGAGAAGGAAACAGTTCAGTGTTTGACAAATCAGACTGTATGGTGGTAAAAGGAAAATCTGTTTCAACAAAAATGACATCTCTGGTATAGTATCTCTTTTTGGTGAGCAAATCAACAACAGTGTATCCTTTCTTATTGAAAGGATAACCTAGAAAAACACATTTAAGTGCTCTAGGAGCAAACTTGTCATGAGAGAAACTGTTGATATAGCATAAACACCCAAAAAATTTGAGATGCTCATAATCTGGAGGTTTTTGAAATAAAATCTCATAAGGAGTTTTATAATGCAAAGCTTTTGTAGGTGTGAGATTAATGACATGACAAGCAGCAGAGACACAATCACCCCAATAATAGATTGGAACATTTGATTGAAGTTTAAAAACTCTGGCTATATTCAACAAATGTTGATGTTTTCTCTCAGCAATACCATTTTGCTGAGGAGTATTAACACAGCTAGTTTGATGAACAATTCCCAAGCTATTCAGATGAGTTTTTAGATCATTATTGACAAATTCAGTACCATTGTCTGATCTGAGAATTTTAACAAGAACATTAAACTGATTGTGAACATATTGAATGAAATTTTTCAGTAAAAGAGAAACTTGAGATTTGTCATTGAATAGAAACAACCAAGTACATCTTGAACAATCATCAACAATGGTAAGGAAGTATTTACAATTATCACGAGTACAATGCTTGTAAGGCCCCCAAACATCACAATGAATTAGATCAAAACAAGTTGAACTTCTAGAATGACTAACAGGAAAACTAGGTATGTGCTGTTTAGCTAAATGACAAATATCACAAGTGTCAAGATCTATGGTTTTACTAGAAATGACAGGAAGGTGACTTAAGACTATAGCAGAAGGATGACCAAGTCTATTGTGCCACTGAAGAATATGATTCTTTTCATTTATCACAGCCATGGCAGAAATATGAGTAATTCTGTCAGTATGAAGCTTATACAGGCCACCATCTAACTCACCAATCTCCTTCATCCTCTGTGAAACATGGTCCTGCATAAGGCACTTAGAAACAGAAAATTGGACAGAACAGGAATTATCTTCAGCAAATTTTGATATAGAAAGCAAGTTACATTGAAATTGAGGAACATATAGCACTTGCTTAAGAATCAGCTCAGATGATAGTATAACATCTCCAATGTAAGTGACCTTAGTACTCTGACCATTAGGTAAATACAATTCTGAATTTAGTGGTTGAGCATTTATAAGAATGGATAGATAAGGTGTGATATGATTAGTTGCTCCTGAATCTATTATCCATGTATTCATAGGATTATTAAATCCCACTTGACCAGCTAGAATGATAGATGAGGATAGAGTGTGATTACCTGTCACAGGAGAGACCTCAGTGTGACTAGATTGTATCCAGGAAACATTAGCTGATGCATTTGTGATAGTACCTTGCTTAGCTTTAATTTGTGCCTGAAGCATGTTAATTATCTGCTGACATTGTTTGTCAGACAAAGAAGAATTGTCATCAGACACTACATCAGTTTTGACAGCATGAGCACTATTTATAACCACTGGTTTTTTACCATTAGACTTAGGTTTTGGCTTTGGTTGACCATACATTCTGTGCCATTCAGGATATCCATGAAGAGCAAAACACTTCTCTTTTGTGTGTCCTGTGAGATTACAGTATTCACACAAAACATTTGCATCTGCAGATTTCTTTGGAAGCTTGTTCTTATTTCCAACATTCTGTTGCTGAAACCTGACATTCATTGCCATACTCTCAGATACTCCTATTTTAGAGAAATCTTTCTGATTCTCTTCTTGCAACAACATAGAGTAAGCATGTCCAAGATCTGGCAAAGGATTCATAAGCAAAATCTGGCCCCTAGTATTGATAAACTGATCATTGAGTCCCATAAGGAACTGACTCAACTTATTCATCTGCTCATATTGATCAAGCTTTTGAGACACTCCACAAGCACAATTACTAGTTGCACAGATACATCTAGGAATAGGAGACAGAGTATCTAATTCATCCATTAAGCCTCTAAATTCAGTAAAATAGGCAGTTATAGACTTATTTCCTTGAGTTAAAGATGACAAATCTTTCTTCAACTGAAATAACCTAGGCACATTAGTTTGAGCAAACCTTGCAGATAAATCATCCCAAATCTGTTTAGCTGTGTGCATATACACTACACTTTTACGTATCTCAGTAGATATAGAATTCAATAACCATGAAATCACTAGATCATTACTTCTCATCCACAAAGCATACTGATTGGAAGTAGAAGCTGTTTTCAATTGAGTACCATCGATAAAACCTAGTTTCAATTTAGCAGACAAAGCAATTCTAACAGATCTACTCCACTGATGATAGTTCTGTTCAGTAAGTGCTTCAGTAACTAAAGCCAAACCTGGATGATCAGATGAGGAGAGATAGTACGGATGATTGATGTCGATTGTTGTAGACGAAGATGATGCCATTGTAGATGTAGATGCGGAAGCATTAGTAGTGGAGTTGTTGACAGCAGCAGCATAAGAATACATCGTTTTGATGTATGATCTTTATATCTCTGAATTGATTTGTAGCTTCAATTGATCTGTAATTTCATCAAACCTTGCTCTGATACCATGACAGTTTTACAGATAAAATTGATATACAAGTATCAAGAATAAAGAACACAGGGAATGTAGAAGATGACCAAGATTATACAGTATATAATTTTGAGAGAATGAATGTTATATTATTTACTCACTAGATAACCTCACATATATACTAACTAATTCTATTCTGTTATAACAGAAATGCCAGCAACTTGACAGCCTGTATTAGCTGGCTTCTGTTGCCACATCAGCTGTGCACTCTTCAACAATCTCACTAGCACTAGTATCTGTAACAACCTGCACTCTTTTAACTAACAGTTTATCTTTTGTAGGTAGATTTCCAGTCAGTGCCCGCCACAAGAAATGTTTAACCTTTGGTGGGATTTTCAGATTCCACAAACGTCTCCAAAAACCAAAGTTATCATCAATGTGATTACTTTCCTTGCTATCTCTTATGTGGCCAATAAGATTTACACTATCTAATATCTTCTGAATTGTCTTCACCTCATCTTTCTCCTCAAGCCATTGTTGTAGATTTTTTTGAGTTACATTAGGGTGGTCTTTTTTGCACTTGCATAACATAAGAAGATTGTTTAGGAGGCATATTTTCTAGAAGAGTAGATAACTTTTGATAAGGTTCTCTAATTTATACATGTAACTTTTAAAATTGAAAAGACTCAAGTTCATGAATGGGATTGAATGGTCATTAATTTTTATAGAAATTTAAGAAATTAGTAGTTTCTGGTTAGTTGAATATAGAAATGTATTGAATAATCCTTTTTTATAATTCTAGTTAATTGAATATAAACATATAAGAGATACAATGTATATTAGTAATTAAAATTAAAATTAAATTATTTTTACAATAAAAAAATATAAATTTCTCTTATGTGATAACCTCTGTAAAGTGATAATTTTTTTCAGGTTCCAAGGTATCACTTTAGAGGGGTTCTACTATATGTTATTCTGATAAGTACAAAAGTGATTTTTTTCCGGAGCATGGGTATAAAATTGTTTGTTTCACTCAATAATTGTGAGGGTGATGTTGATATTTTTTTAAAAAACTTTATAATTTGATGTAATATTTGGTATAATTAAAATGATGTCTTCTCCTCTTGGGTGTTAAAATAAATTTTTGGTGTTGATAATTATAAAGTTGTATAAGAGATGTTGCAAGAGATAATAAATAAATAAATGAATTTTTAACAAAGTGAATAATAATTACAAAAATGAAAGGCAGTATTTATTACATAATAATCTATACTATACTATAATAATTGGAATAAGATATATTTTGGTTCAACGATTATTCCCTAATTTTAATTATTAAAAAAATAAATAAATAATGTTATATATCCACTAAACTACTAAATTGTTAAACTACTAAAATATTATACTTATCCTGCTAAAGTATGACTACAATTTATTCTATTATTAAAAAATAAATAGTATTATATATCCGCTAAACTACTAAATTGTTAAATTACTAGATTTAGTATACTTATTCTACTAAATTATGACCAAATATTACCCTATTACTTTTGTTATAAATTTGTAATCAATATATATTTATATAAATATTTTAAAAATATAATACAATAAGATAAATAAATTTTTTAAATATTAATGAAAACCTGTACAATTTAAATTGGTATACTATGAAATAGAGAAACAATATAAAAGAGTTGAACATCTACACGTAGGGCTGCATAGAATTTCGGTCTGGACCTGAAACCCGGACAGGACCGGGTCTCCCGGTCTAAGACCTGGACCGGACCGAATATACCCGGTCCGGTCTCCGGTCCTTATAATTGAAAAAATCCGGTCTTCGGTCTGGTCCAAGACCTGAAAAAATCCGGTCCAAATCTGAATGGACCTGAATTCATCTTTATAATTATTTTTAGGGGTGAGCAGAAAACCGCACAAACCGCAAAAACCGCCCGCACTGCACCAATCCGTACCGCAAAACGCGGTTTTTAATTTTCGTGGTGCGGTTGCAGTTTGAATTTTTAATAAACCGCGCGGTGCGGTGCGGTACGAGTTTTGTTTTTAAATTTCTGAAATGCGGTTCAAATCGCACCTCAATATTTAATATATATATATATATAGTAGTTATATTTCATGATTTCATTTATTAAGTTTGATTCCATTTAACATACTAGGAGTGCTTACTTAGTGATCATCTTGTTTCTACAAGATCAATTGTTACGTGTTGATCATCCTATTTGTGTTTCTTCAAAAATAATGAGACACATGATATAAAACCACCTTAAATAGTGAACTCATTTAATTGTCGAGACAAACTTCTACGTTAAACTTCACAGTGCGGAATTTCTAATTTGTATTATTAAAGAATATTGACGACTTTGTTATATTATTCAGAAATTTAATTAATTTAAATTTTGTATTTATTTAAAATTTTCGAACTTTTAATGTACAAACCGCAGTGAACCGCACCACACCGCAACGTATTTTTGTGGTGTGGTTTATGCGGTTTTTGAGGGTACGCGGTGCGGTTGCGGTTTGGAAATTTGATTAAACCGCATGTGCGGTTTGGTTTGCGGTTTGAGAAAAAAACCGCACCGCCCACACCGCGTTCACCCCTAATTATTTTATCTTTAATTTATGTCTTATAAGATCATATATAAAGATTAAATATTCACCAATATCGTATTTTATTGATCCAAGTTAATAGATAATAAATTCATATAATAAAATAGATCGATACTACACTTTAAATCACTAAATTTCATAATTCATGTAATAAAATATTGATATTCATACTCTTAAGATTTTATATTTACTTTTAAAATAATAAAATGTGTACTTAGTTTTAAATTTTTATTGACTTACCAAGAACAAAATTTTTAATGTATATAAATTTGAAAAAATAAATAAAATGAAATTATATAAATAATTTTTTTAGATAAATATTAATTAAACCGGTCCAAACCGGTCCAGTCCGGGTTTTTCCGGTCCGGCCCGGTCTCAAGACCGGATAGAGCCGGTCCGGTCCTCGGTCCTTAATTCTGAAAAAATCCGGTTTTTGGTCTGGTCCGGGTCGGTCCGGTCCGGTTTTTGACCTTTGTGCGACCCTAACGTGTGTACACGGTTTAAAAAGATAAACTATCAAACATCAAAATGATTATAAATAGGAGCTTACTTTTTTGACATTGTCAATTGAGTCTTACAAGGACCAGCACCAAAATAATGATACACAAAGTGTCCGGCAAAACAGAAATGCATATACAAGTCCTATTGTCTTAAATGTTAGTTCAGCATGATTGTTAGAACAGATTTGAATAATAATACAAACACCCAACTGCAAAACAAAACTCTAGCAAAGTCAAAAACAGGCATAATGTCCCTGATGAGCAGTGATCATACATTAATTAATTCAAAACAGAAACATAGGTAGCTGCTGCTTTCTTTCATCACATCAACCCCCCACTGGTTTATACTAATATTTTTCCTCACCTGATCGCAGCAGCAAATCAAAATAAGCAAGTAAACTCCACTGTTTCTTCTTGTTTTAATTTATAAGAAATGTCGACTGAGTCAATTCTTTTATCCCCCTCAACTTGTACCTGTCCACCACCCTTCTTCTTTATTCTTCCTTCTTCAACCCCTGTCTTTTGTTCCAAGAACCTACAAACACAACATTTGAAATAATATGTAAACTTACATAATTTCTTGTTATCCACGTTCTTCTCTACTTGTTACTAGAACTTACTCGAAATCCTGGTTCCGTCACTGCTTATACAAAATAGTATATTTATTGGTTAAGAGAAATGGTTGATATATTTGGTGGACTAGAGATTGTTAGGATGCCTCCACTATCAAGAATTTTAATGTACAGGGGAGGTCCTTTGATTATGTTGTTTTGTTGGTCTCTGTTGCTTCTTGGAGCAAACACCCAGCCTCCAATAACCCACCCTCAAGAAGGTACCTTTTTTGCTTCTATATTTCATTCCTCAATTTTGTAGTCCATATGTGTCACATAGTTTATTTTTACAGAGCATAGAAGAAGAAAAAATACTTGCCTATAATATTAATTTTTCTGTAGTGTTTTGTCTAGAAATTTATTGATATTTGAATTCCCTAGTGAAATTCCCTAGTTATCCACTTAATAATTTTAAACATTTCGTTCGAGAAGGAGCTTAATAGCAGATAGACATGATGTACATGATAAGCCTTTTTAGTAACAAACAAAGCTTGTCGGTCTTAACAATGACTGTCAATAAGCAACGTTTATAATCTTGAAAATTGTAAAAATATTTTTGTACACTGTAATTCTAACTTTTAACTACTAGCCAGTGAAAAGTGATCTTCCTAGTATTTTGCAATTAGGCTTTGCTAATAGTATTAGATTTTGTTGTTTGTCTAATACATCATAACAGAGCTATTTCATAAGAACATGTTTTATGTTTTTGTTCTGGTGAAATATAATTTACATGTCAGAGTAATGAATGTTCCATCAATGTGAAAGTGACTTATATGAATAACATGCAGTTTCAGCATTGCGGGACATCAGGAAAAGTTTGGTTGATCCAAACCGGAATCTTAGTAATTGGAATCGTGGTGACCCGTGTACATCTAATTGGACTGGAGTATTGTGCTTTAATAAAACAATGAACGATGGCTATCTGCATGTCAGGGAGTTGTATGAAATAATTCTCACCCTAGTCTGATCTGATCTGGTGCATGATATTTTCTGAATAAATTTTTAATTATCTTTAAAAATGTCTGTAGCTTAATCCTGTTCACTTTGGCTTCCATATGTAGTTGAACCTTAAAATTGGTTAGTAATTGATGTTAGCTAGCTTAACTTCAAAGAGGTAGGAAAAGCTTTTTAAGGTTTGCAAACTTATCTCCGGAATGTAATCAAGAAGTGCTGGTTTACTTTGGTTGATGAGATGGGTTGTGATTCCAACTATTAAGTTGCACAAGTTGAGTAGATATATGCAACATTACAAACCTATATGATGCTGATACCTAATGATCAAAAGCAGAAAAATTAATTTAAAATGTAAATATGTTTGTTCTGCTGACAAGGTTATAGTTTACAAAGCCTGATAGAAAGCCCATTTGCACAATTGCACGTACAGAAGGGATATGTGGCGTACTTCCATGGCTGTTTCTTAATTTTTTTTAATTATCAAAAGGATAGCCAAATACAACTGCTTTGAATTAGTGAATACGATCCAATAATGATTATATTGTAGCTGCTGGCATGTGTTGGTAAATGTTCTTGTCCGCTTAACAATTAAGGCACACTACATTTCAGCTTCCATCTCCAATTGTATCAAATATGGCCTAATCAATATATTAAATCTTGGTCCTATCCTATTTTTCATGGCAGGCAACTACTGAATATGAATCTGTCTGGGAAGTTATCACCGGCATTAGGCAGATTATCATATATGAAAATCTTGTGAGTGCTTATTCAACTGCTTTTTTTATGGCTCACTCTTGGTATAAGTTGTACTGTATAACTCAGACGTATAGGTGGTGTTCTTATAGTTGTTGAGCTTTTGAAATATTAAGTTCAAATTGCTTAATCTGTTTTTATAATCTAAAATAAGCGCCCATCTTTGTTCAATCAGGGATTTCATGTGGAACAAGCTAAGTGGGAATATACCAGTTGAAATAGGCAACATTACGTCTTTGGAGCTACTGTAAGTTCAAGATTTTGATTTTGCACTTAAACTATGTAGATAATAAAAAAACATATGTACATGTCTTGACACATATGAGGTTATTGCTTACTTCACCGTTATAGGCTGTGGTACTTCTATAAGTTCAACGTCTTTTTATTGATGATCTTATACGTGTCCAGGCTGCTGAATGGAAATCAACTAACAGGGCCCTTGCCCGAGGAAATGGGTTATCTTTCCAACTTGGACAGAATACAAATTGACCAGAACCATATATCAGGACCAATTCCAAAGTCATTCGCAAACTTAAACAAAACTAAGCACTTGTAAGTACTTTTCCTTCTCGTATGTGTTGGTCAATTTTTTATAACAGTTAACACATAGTATCCATTTTTGTTCTCATGTCTTACAGATAACTCCGTTGTTTCTTCTTGATGTGTATGAAATATAATGTTGTTATTATGACCTCTGAACAGCCACATGAACAATAATTCAATAAGTGGCCAGATCCCTCCTGAGCTGTCTAAACTGGGAAGTCTTGTTCACATGTAAGTGGTTTTTGATTTTTTTTAAACTCGTGATGCACTGGAATAAGAAATTTCTTATTAACCATTCTTTTATGCAGGCTTCTTGATAATAACAACTTAACAGGGTATCTTCCACCAGAGCTTGCTAAAATTCCAAATCTACTTATACTGTAAGAGCTTTTTCCCAGTGTCTATATGCTTTGAATTCACTTTAGTAAAGAACGATTTATTATTTATGTACGACATATTTTCAAATTCTGGTATTCCTCAGGGTGAAGTTTTTTTTTAGCCCAACTTGCTCCAAATGCTACTCAGCATAATAATCGAAACAAACACTTACTCACCGCCAAATTATTTTGTCCTATTTAACTCTGCCCAAGAAAACCTAAAATAGCTTAATGACTGACCATTGTTGACATAAATACAAGCCCCAAAGTTTTCTTATTTCCAAGCAGTATTATCAGCTGAACGTCCTCGATGCTGGGTCCTAACTCCTAACTGTTCAAATAGACCTTGGAAAATGCATTATTTATCCTTTAATTTAGGATTAAATTTGGGTGATTCATGAAATACTGTTATACCAAATTGTCAAGTCCCTGTCTGGCCAATCCTCAAAGAATCTGTAGGGGACTATGTTTAATTCTTTGGAGTGAAATCTTTATTTTCTGCTAAAAGGAATTATTAACTGGAGTGATTATTTGTTTGACACCAGGATCCATTAACAGTTAAATTCTTTATTTGGATTAAGTATCCGCAATGGATTAGTTCAAAATTTGTACTTTGCTCATGTCACTTATTAGTTATTACATTCTCCTCCCATGAGATATGCAGTTTTGTAATTCTTTTTCAACTTTTTTGCAGTCAACTTGATAACAACAACTTTGGCGGGAGTGTGATACCTGCATCATTTAAAAACATGTCTAAATTGTTGAAGCTGTGAGTGGGTACAGTTCATCTTAATTTTGGTCTGTATAGTTCCCCTTGAGGCTGGGTTTTGATCTATTTTGTTCAACGAGAAACGAAGCTTTCGGGATGGATAGTCTGTTTTTACTGCTTCAATAATTTGAAACGCAATTACTATACGCATAATTACATGTGTGCATAAACAGAGTTGCACAAACATATAATATGGACTGAGTATAAAATAGGGAAGCATGTCTGCATGCGATAAGCTAGACAAATGTGTCACTGATGTTTAGCACTAGACTTTGTCAAACTTTTGTTAAATAAATGATCATAATTTCTTCTGCTTTAAGGGGATAATTCGAAGTGCATTTAACTAGACTTTGTTACACACAGTCAATTTGTTTCTTTGATAAACTATGCAGGTTCCAATTATGTACTCTTTCATGTGATTCTATTATATCTCACCTGTAGTTTTTTTTATTTGCTTGTTGTGGTCAGTATATAGAATCTATAAGATGCTGGTTGCTCAGACTCTTACGCTAAACTTTATAATGATCAAGAATAATTGGGAAGAAAGTTTGACTGGGAAGAAAGTTTGACTGATGCTTAGCTTTATATTCTGCATCAGGAGTCTAAGGAACTGCAGCTTGCAAGGATCAATACCTGACTTAAGCCCAATACACAACCTTGCTTATATGTAAGTTCAAGTGTATTTTAATGGACACTATTGTTTATTATTGTTAATGTCTATGTTCACTCAAAGATACTAATTTATACTTCAGTGACCTCGGTTCGAATCAGCTTCAAGGATCCATACCATCAAATAAGCTTTCTGAGGCTATAACAACTATGTAAGAACATTCAATCTTTATGTATTTCTTGTGTACCCCTGGTGAAGAATTTTTGAGTACGTTTTAAAGTTGAACACAAGATTTGTCTACTTTGTTACGTGATATTCCTTTTTTAACTGATACTAAAAATCTTTGAGACCACTAACCATGCAGTGATTTATCAAACAATAATCTTACTGGAACTATTCCTGCCAACTTCTCGAGGCTTCCTCGTCTTCAGCAATTGTTAGTATCCTCCAGCTTCAATTATATATATTTATTTAAACCATCTCAATTTCCACCTACGATACTTGCTAAGTTTGTTTTTCTGTAACCTTTGCCTTTGCAAAGTTCCCTTTTCTCCGCATCTTTTTTAATCCTGATGTGAACATATATAAATTTGCATCTTATCCCTGTTACAGATCTCTGGAAAACAATTCACTGAATGGTTCAGTTGCAAGTACTATCTGGACAAATCGAAAACTCAATGCAACGGAGACACTTATATTGTAAGAGCTAGATAACAAATATCAGATTTGTTAAGTATCTGAAGATTCATTTACTTTCCATGCTTATTCTTAGATCTATTAAGTTTCCATCTCAATTAGATAACCAATATCAGATTTGTGTTGGGAATTTTTTTGTTTAAGATATATAAAATAAAACCAACTCTGCCCTTTTACTGCAGGAACTTGCAGAACAACAACCTTTCGAGCATTTTAGGCAGTCCTAGTCTCCCTCCAAATGTCACTCTCAGGTCTGATATTCTTCATTTTTTATGTTCTCAAATTTAGTAAAAGTGAAAAAATTTATGTATTTCTACTAGTGTTGTGAACAAAAATTTTCCAGCAATCCCCCCCCCCCCCAAAAAAATATCTAGCAACTATGATAAGTGTGTGCTTTTATACACATGTTCAGGCTTCAAGGAAATCCTTTATGCCCAAATACCAATCTGTCTCACTCCTGTATATCTTCGAGTGCGAATGATACTTCTTTTACAAGCTCAAGGATCATACCTGATGATTGTCCTCAATGCCCCAGTCCTTATGAATATGCCCAGGGATCTCCTACACGTTGCTTCTGCGCTGCACCTTTAATTTTTGGGTATCGATTAAAGAGTCCTGGTTTCATAGATTTTCGGCCATATTTTAATCCATTTGGGGAATACTTGACCTCTGGTCTCCAAATAAAGTCTTTTCAGCTTAATGTTGATTCTTATGAATGGCAAAAAGGTCCTCGACTAGGAATGTCCTTGAGGATATATCCAGTGTACACTGGTAACAACTCTAACACCTTTAATAGGAGTGAGGTCTCTCGGATCCTCGACATGTTTACAAGATGGGACATACCTGATAGCGATATTTTTGGACCTTATGAACTTATCTACTTCACACTATTGGAACCTTACAAAGATGGTTTGTTTCCTGAACTTGAACTTTATGTTGAAATTAAAAAGTGTTTTTTTAAGCTTGCAGCATGTTACGAGGACAGTGTATCACATAGCGTAATCCCAATTAATTATTTTTCCACAGACATTCTTGATCTAGTGTTTGACCTAGTTCCTTTATGCAAATATCTTTGATCACAGAACTATTTCTTATCATAAATCATAAATGTAGGAATGAATGGAGTTTAGGTGTGAGCTAATCATTATGCTAATATGTTCATATCTACATCAGTCCAGGTAGTGTTTGTGGAACGCCCCTCATTAATTATACATAATCTCATGATGTTGTCTGTAAATATGATGTATATAATATATGTCTGTAAAAATATACCTAAATTTTTTATTTATTTATTTTATTAAATATTACACAAAAACACAATACCAAAAGTACACTGTACTGGAACATGCAAGTACGCGAATTCTAAATGGGTGGTCAGGTCTAGTTGTTGGGTCTGGTATGCATCGTGGTGTTGTGAGCTTAGATTGTAATAATTTGCCTTCCCAGTTTTAGAATCTATCTCGTTGTCTGAAAAGTAGCTTCGTGAGTGTAGGGTGTTTATGTTTTTAAAGTTTTGTCTATGCAAGGGAACTTCTATAGTTCTAAGCACTTTATGTTTCCAATTTTTGTCTTTGCAAGGAGAAGTTCTGAGAGACATTGGGCATAACATAGTTATACTGTTATAGGCATTTGGAAGTTATTCCATTCTGCACAATGAACTTATACAGTGTACTGTATATATAGTGAATACTTGTAATTTTGCGAGGTTATAATTGATCTGTTAAAGTTTACCATGTTACTTACAGTAGATATCTTTTTTGGGCATCACTTGCAGTTTTTCCCACCAAATCATCCTCAAGTCTAAGCAAGGGTGCACTAGCTGGCATAGTACTTGGTGCAATTGCAGGTTCAGTGACATTATCTGCAATTGTGACACTAATTATTTTGAGGTCGCAGATGAGGAAGAAGCGTTTCACTTCAAAGAAACGACAATGTATGTACAATATTTTACCGATGTAGCTGAAACAATATTGTTTCTGTACTTGCTGTTTTTATCTCCATTTTGGTCCGTGTACTGGAGCTATATGTATATATATATATATGGAAAATTATCCCCAACCAACTTGGTTTGGATACGCCATCCGCAATGTTTCATTGCAGGCTTTCACAATGTTTTATTGCGGCAGGTGAGTACTACCGCAATGAAACATTGCGGCAGCTGTATCCCAGCCATCGCCTATATATATATAATTTGAAACTGAGAGTAAACTAGAAGTCAGCTAATATTATAAATGAGATATAAGTGACAACTGACAACTGGTTATATATACAAAATTATATTTGTGATGCAGCGTCTCGGGTTTCAATAAAAATTGACGGGGTAAAAGATTTTACATATGCGGAGATGGCATTAGCAACAAGCAATTTTAGTAGTTCCAGTCAAGTTGGACAAGGAGGCTATGGAAAGGTTTACAAAGGTATCCTTGCTGACGGCACAGTGGTGGCCATAAAACGAGCACAAGAGGGATCATTGCAGGGTGAAAAAGAGTTTCTCAACGAAATAGAACTGTTGTCTAGGTTACATCATAGGAATCTGGTGTCACTAATTGGATACTGTGACGAGGAAAGTGAACAGGTATATTTCTATTTCACTAAACATTAAGAAACATGCATTGTCTTTATAATTTACCACAGTATTTCATCAAGGCAGCTCGACTATTGAATGTTATTTTTCCTTTAGAAACTTGATTGCATTGTGCATTGTTCATTTTTAGAGATACTATTGAGTTCCCAAATTGAATCTGTATTCTAATAAAGTATTGGTGGTTACATCTAATAGAATGATCCTACAGAATTACATATATTTGTGTAGTAATATATAATCAGCCGACATATGAATTATAGGAAAAGAATTATTACAATGAAGAATGTAAAAAGTTCCTGCATACTTTGTTAATAGTGTTAAACATATCATGAATTATATAAGAGAAAAAAAGGTACCGGAAGAGTATGTGTTATTTCATTAGATAACAACCTTATATACTACAAGGTTGTGGCTGTTGAGTTACATAACCACCAGGGAAAGAAGTGTTTCATTTTCCTGGATATTAAAAGCAGATTTATATAGGATAACTACGTCTTTAAAAACACATTGATTCTAACACTCCCTCCTAATGTGTTGTTCCTGAACTCCCAGCAGATTACGCAGCATCTGAAACTTCTCTTTTGGAAGTGCCTTTGTGAATATATCAGCAACTTGCTCCTCGGACTTGTAGTAGACTAATTTTATCTCATTTTCCTCGATCTTCTCACGAATGAAGTGATGTTTCACAGCAATGTGCCTTGTACGACTATTGTAGATAGGATTCTTTGCCATAGATATGGCTGACTTATTGTCATATAGCATCTCTGTTGCGTTTCTTTGCCTTTCATCAATATCCTCCAGAATTCTTCTCAACCAAATAGCTTGTGATGTTGCCAGGGCAGCAGCTACGTACTCAGCTTCTGCGGATGACTGTGCAACTGAATCTTACTTCTTTGATTGCCATGAAAATGCTCCTGAATCAAATGAAAACACAAAGCCTGTTGTGCTCTTCATGTCATCTCTGGAACCTGCCCAATCACTGTCACAAAAACCAATTAATTTTAGCTCTTCACCTTTAAAATATTTGATTCCATATGCCACAGTTCCTTTTATGTAACGAAGAACTCGTTTGGCTGCTCCAAGGTGAACCTCGCTAGGATCTTGCATATATCTGGACAACAAACTAGAAGCAAACATAATGTCCGGCCTAGTTGCCGTAAGATACATTAAACTTCCAACAATGCTTCTATACAAAGTCCTGTCTACTTTTCTTCCACCGTCATCTTTCATCAATTTTTCATTTGCTGCAAGAGGTGTTGCCATTGCTTTGCAACCATACATATTAAACCTTTTTAACATCATTTCAGCGTATTTGTGCTGACAAATAAACACTCCATCACCTTGTTGGTGGATCTCAATCCCAAGAAAATGGTGTAGCAGTCCCATATCACTCATTTCATACTTCTTCATCATATCACTTTTGAACTGATTTATCATATGCTCATCATTGCTAGTAAAAATCAGATCATCAACATAAATTGCAACGATAAGAATTGACATACCTTGCTTCTTCACATAGAGAGTTGGCTCACTCTTACTTTTGACAAATCCATTTTCCAGGAAGTAGTTGTCGATATGGGTATACCATTGACGAGGTGCCTGCTTTAACCCGTACAACGCCTTTTTCAACTTGTAAACTTTTCCTTCTTGTCCTTTAATGACAAAACCATCTGGTTGATCTACATAGATTTCCTCTTCTAAATCTCCGTTCAAGAAGGCTGATTTCACGTCAAGTTGATATAATTTCCATCCTTTTTGAGCTGCAAGAGCAATGAGGGTTCTGATTGTGTCTTTTCGAGCTACTGGTGCAAATGTTTCGAGGTAATCAACTCCTTTATGTTGTGAATATCCTTTGGCCACTAGACGCGCTTTATTTTTTAACCAAGAACCATCTGACTTGTGCTTTATTCTATAAATCCACTTCACACCCACAACCTCTTTATTTTTCGGTCTTTCAACGAGTTGCCATGTCTTATTTTTTTCAATCATGTGAAACTCCTCTTCCATTGCCTTCTTCCAAACATCTTCTCTAATTGCCTCCTCAAAACTCGTTGGTTCAGTCATGCAAAAATTACACGACTCATAAATATCAGCAAGAGACCTCATTTTCAGCGGAGTACTTCCTGAACTTGACGATCTTGCACTATCACTTGAAGGTGATGATGGATCAGTAGGTGAAGATGGATCAGATGGTGATGATGCTGGTGATGACTGATCATTATTTTTGTCTTCATTTTGAGCTTCTGCTTCAAATGTAATAGTTTGATTTTGACATGCTTCTTTCTCCCAATTCCAGCTAGCTCCTTCATCAAACAACACATCTCTACTTATGATTATTGATTTCTTCTTTAAACTATACAACCTATATCCTTTTGATTTTGAGCTGTAACCAAGAAGAATGCATTTTTCACTCGTGTCTTCCAGTTTATGTCTTTTTTCTTTCGGAATATGTGCATAGCAAATGCAACCAAATATCTTTAAATGGCTTACCGAAGGCTTCTTTCTGCACCATGCTTCTAATGGAGTCATTTCTTTAACTGCCTTAGTTGGACATCTGTTAATTAAGTACACAGCAGTATGAATTGCTTCAGCCCAAAATGAATTTGGCAACCCTTTCTCCTTTAACATTGATTTGGCCATATTCACTACAGTTTGGTTCTTTCTTTCAGAAACTCCATTTTGTTGAGGTGAGTAACCAACCGTGAGTTGTCTATCAATTCCTTCATCTTCACAAAATTTATCACTCTCTAGAGGTATATTCTTTACCCCTATCACTTCTCAAAACTTTTATGTAACAACCACTTTGTTTTTCTACAAATTTCTTGAATTTTTTGAAAATGCTAAAGACTTCAGACTTATATTTCATAAAATAAACCCACGTCATTCTTGAGTAATCATCAATAAATAAAACAAAGTACCTATTTTCAGCAAGTGAAGGAGTCCTTATTGGTCCACACACGTCAGTGTGAACAAGCTCCAGCAGTCCCCCAGCTCTCCACGATCCTCCTTTTGGAAAAGAATTTCTATGGTGCTTTCCCATGGCACAACCTTCACACACTTCATTATTATCTTCAACTTGAGGCAGCCCATACACCATATTTTTCAGTTCCTTCAGCCCTTGAGAATGTATGTGTCCAAGCCTTTTATGCCAAAGCAAGGATTCATCTTTCAGGTGTGCTTTTAAGGCCAAATCAGCATCATAATTGAACATTAGCTGAAAACTTCTGCCCCTTTTCATCTGTATTTTTGCAACCAATTTTCTGCCTTTATTTTTGTCAAAAATTGTGCAAGTACCATCCTCAAAATAAGCATCATATCCATTTTCTATGAGCTGACCGACACTAAGTAGATTCTGATCTAAATCAGGGACTAATAAAACATCATTTATGTATCGTATGCCATCTTTTGTTTGAATACATATCGTACCTTTGCCTCTTGCCTGAACCAATATGCCATTTCCCATTTTCACTTCAGCGGTAATACTTTTATCAATCTTTGTAAATATTGTGCTGTCTCCGGTCATGTGATTGCTACACCCGCTGTCCAATAACCAAGTAGTGCTACTTTTCTCATTTGTGACCTGACAATTTGCATAAAAGACTGCATATCCATCTTCTTTTTCTTCAGATACATTCACTTGCTGCTGATTTTTGAACCTGCAATCTTTTTGCAAATGTCCAAATTTCTTACAATGATGACATTGAGGCTTCCCTTTGAACCAACAATCCTTCTCTGTATGGCTACTTCGTTTGCATATTTCACACTTGTTTGATTGACTTGCATCACCTAAACATCTGTTATAATTACTTTTTCCTCTTCCTCTTTGGCCTCTTCCTCTTCCTCTATTGAACATTTCACCTCTTGATGATACTCCTCCATTATAACTCTGAGACGGTGATTCCTTTTTGTTTAAGTTGAGCTTACATTGCAAAGCACTTTCAATGGATTTTTCGGAGTGTCTCATCAATCTTTGTTCATGGGACTGTAATGATGCCATCAACTCACCAGATTTTAATGTGTTAATATCTTTGGTTTCTTCAATAATGAACACCATAGCATCATATTTATCAGTCAAGCTAATCAGAATTTTTTCAACAACTTTCTTATCGGTAACCACTTCACCGTACAAAGCCATTTGATTGACAATTTCATTTATTTTTGAATAATAATCCTTCAAACTTTCAGACTCATTCATCTTCAAGTTCTCAAAATCTCTCCTGAGGGATTGTAGCTTAATAGATCTTACCTTGGAATTTCCTTGGAATTCTTCTTGCAAAACTTCCCAAGCTTCTTTTGCCGTTGCAACCCTCATAATTCTGGGAAACAAGCTCTCTGATATAGCTTGTTGAATAAAGAAGAGGGCTTTTGCATCTTTCTTTTTAGTCTCCTTTAAGGCCTCCTTCTGAGCATTTGTTAAATTTGCTGATTCATCATATCCACTTTCCACTAAATCCCACAAGTCTTGAGATTGGAAAAGTGTTTTCATCTTCAAACTCCAATAATCATAGTTTTCACCATTAAAAATGGGCATTGTAGGTTGTTGAATATTCACACCTTGATTTGTTGCAGCCATTGTTGACGTGTTGTTTCCGCCTACTGCTGTTCTTTACGCCCAGTTTCTAATCGAATCTAGCTCTGATACCAATTTGTTAAACATATCATGAATTATATAAGAGAAAAAAAGGTACTGGAAGAGTATGTGTTATTTCATTAGATAACAACCTTATATACTACAAGGTTGTGGCTGTTGAGTTACATAACCACCAGGGAAAGAAGTGTTTCATTTTCCTGGATATTAAAAGCAGATTTATATAGGATAACTACGTCTTTAAAAACACATTAATTCTAACAAATAGTCGCAAACTGCACTTCAGATAAAAATGTAAGCCTTCAGCTTTCAGAAAAGAATAGTCCTTCCAGGACCACTTCGTTTACACATTTTAGTGATCCTATCCTCAGAAGACTTCAACTCATCTCCGAAATGAGAAATCATCAATAGTTGTATGCTTCCTGGGCTGTGAGTAAATTTAATTTTTAAGAAAAAATGATAGTTTATTCTACATATGTTTCTCGATGTATGTATTATATGTTTCCAAGTTAAACAATGTCCAAATTTTATTTTGTTCATGAAACTTAATACTTTTAATGTGATTATGGTCATTGTCTGCAGATGTTGATTTATGAATTCATGCCCAATGGCACCCTACGAGATCACCTATCTGGTAAAGATTCTCATTTTAATCAAGTTTGACCTTATTATTTCTAGCATTTTAATGCCTGCAGTAGAAATGATGGTGTATAATATGCTTAATTCTTTACAAGCATAATTCTAACCATAAAAATTAGGACTTTTTTGCGTGGGAATATTTCTGCCCTCGCTGAAATTACAACCTCTCCTGTGAACTGTCCAGATTTAGGAAAATCCAATAGTTGGGAGACGGGAGTATTCTTGAGAAGTCAAGAGGAGTTAATTCCCTTTGTGTAGAATATCTGTTTTCCTACTTGTTTTTCCTATACAGAGAAGAGCGAGTGTTGTTTAAAGCAAAACAAGTGTTATCTCCAAGAGCCTTGTAAAAGAACTATTTGTAGCTTAATAACTGAACGAACTGTTTGTTTTTTGTTTATGACAGTTATTTCTAAACAGCCTATGAGTTTTGCTATGAGAACAAGAATTGCACTGGGTTCAGCCAAGGGAATCTTGTACTTGCATACGGAAGCTGATCCTCCTATATTTCATCGAGATATAAAGGCCACTAATATATTACTAGACTCAAATTACATTGCAAAAGTTGCTGACTTCGGACTTTCACGACTTGCTCCAGTTCCTGATATGGAAGGTTTTGTGCCTGCTCATGTATCTACAGTTGTTAAGGGTACTCCGGTAAGATTTAATACTGTACTTAAATTGATAAAAGCTCATTACTTTACAGGATGTTAACATTGAACACATAGTTTAGCCATATGTAGCATTAGGCAAGCCCCGAGAACACTACTGCTTAGCAGGCCAAAACTTTACAGGAAATCAGAATTGGGGATGTTCACTACATCTGTAAATCCACATAAACAGTTTTTAGTCTTCTCCACGTCATCTAACAGCGAGAACTTGTTATCGGTACAACAATCTGATCAGAACTTAGTTAAGGACAATGACTTGCTGGCAAATGTAGACAGCTTTAGTTAGTTCTTTAAGATAACTCTTTGCTATTGGTCCGGGCATGAATCTAATGTACTATCTTTGCAGGGGTATCTTGATCCAGAGTACTTTCTTACTCATAAGCTGACTGACAAAAGTGATGTTTATAGCTTTGGTGTTGTACTTTTAGAGCTTTTGACTGGTATGCATCCAATCTCGCATGGGAAAAATATTGTTCGAGAGGCAAGTTCAACCCCTCCCTTTTCCTGTGTTTGTCGAACATCATATATAATGTACCTAAATAACGTTACTGGCAAAAACACAGCCAACCAATATATGTTGTGTGCTCTCCTGAATCTTGATTTTGATTTTGCATCTGCATCAGGTCAATAATGCATTTCGATCTGGCATGATGTTCTCAGTCATTGATAAAAGAATGGGATCATATCCTTCCGAGTGTGTGGAAAGGTTTTTGAGCTTAGCCCTCAAATGTTGCCAAGAAAATACAGATAGCAGGCCTTCAATGGCTGAAGTGGTTCGTGAACTTGAAGTTTTATGGCTGATGATACCCGAATCCGATACCAAAATAACTCATTCATCGGTCTCTGACCCTTCATACCCTGGGAAGGCTGTATCTTCAGAGTCTTCTTCGTCTGTCTCTGTTGGGATATCATCGTCAATGCCAAATCATTACTTTTCGTCAGAAGTCTCTGGGAGTGACCTTGTGAGTGGAGCTATTCCTACCATTACACCTAGATAATATAATAATCAAATCTTTTTGGTTTATACACATAGTCATCATGTAATTATGTATGGTTAGTATGTAGTGTTGAAACTTGAAACTTGTTTTCGTAGAAGTGCGATAGATATAATCTGCATGCTTACTAGACTGAACTTGCTGTGAAAATACTCAGATTTCATATGAATTATATAGGCAGAGACATTGCTTGTGTACGGGTTGTTTTGGTTTGTGTAATAGTAGATATTCAGGCATTTTAGTTGTAGTTAACGGTTAGCAAACGAAAACGAAAAATTGAAATACCTAAATCGGACTGAAAAATCAAAAAACTGCATCAAAAAAATTGGGAACGGACAAAAAACCATAATTAAACTGAATTGATGTAACGGTTCGGTAATGATTACAATTTTATCCCAATAATCAAACCGCTTATATAATATTACTACCATGTAACCCGTGTATAAGCTTATATAATATTACTACCATATAACCAGTGCGATACACAGACTGATTATAACATTTGTAATTTAATTGTTTTATAAAAAAATTATAAAAACGATAATTAAGTATTATTGAGATTAACAAAGTTAAAATATTTATTTTGTACTCCCTCTGTCCCAACCATTTCTTTACACTTTCTTTTTTATGATATCCCATCCAATTCTTTACATTTCAAAACTTACCAAAAATAGCAAATAGGTCCCACCACTTTTCCACCTTTTTTTTCCTTTTCACACTACTTTTACTCCACTGTCTCCTTTTTATACATTAAAAATTAATGAGTCTCGTTACTTCACTCAATTTTCTTTCTCTTTTTCACTACTTTATACATATTTCTTAACCTCCGTGCCCAAATCAAATGTAAACAAATGGTCGGGACGGAGGGAGTATGTACTAATTATTGAAGAATTCAAAATTTAGATAGTTAAAATCTTAAAAGTTCTTTCGTTGCGCAGATGCAGAGTCCAAGTGGAAGTTTTTAATAGCAGTGGTATATGTGGATGATTTAGTATTGTTTTTTTAATATTCTTTTTTTTTTAATTTTTTCTTGATTTAATTTTTTTTGCTATATTATAATTTGAATTGCTAAAATTAATTTTGGAAGTGTTTGATTTCCTACAAAAGTGGTAATAAAGAAGTTGGGTACGATTATAAATGTTAGGAATATGTTGTGCACTTGATGATAAGTTAAATAAAACATCTTAGTAGATTTAATTTAGTGAATTTGTAGTTTACAACAAATGATCACTTTAACATCCGTTAAGAGAGTAGCTTATGTATTAATAAGTCTTGTAACACATTTCTGCATTCTACAATGCCTTAAAGATTTAGAAGTTGTAGGATATTCAAAGTCATGTTGACTACTAGTGTGATATGCAAAATATGTTGGCTAATTGTAAATATTAGATGTCTTGTAATTTTGCATAAGTGAAATAGAGTTAATTGCTATGAAAGACTTTCAACGGATGATTGTACAAGGCTTCGACGGATGACCTAAGTCACATTCAACGGATGATCTAGTGAAATTTCGACGGATGATTCAACACAGTTTCAACGGATGATCCAATGAAGTTTGAACGGGTGTTTAAATTCAAATAGCAATTGTTAGTGACTTGACAGTCACATGGGTTGATTAGATGCAAATGGAATGTGGCAGCCTACTTAAAGGTTTTAGAGAACAAAGAAGCATTTCCATTTTCATGATAACTTGAAGATATTCAAAAATGCTGGATAGAGAAATGAAGAAGCATGTAATTAGACTAAAAAATATTTTATCTTATTTGTTTATCTTTTTATCATGTAACTTAATGATATATAAACCAAGGGTAGCAAGTAGAACAATATCAAGTTAGTAAGCAATTTGCCAGAAAAATAGATAAAGCTGTATCTGTAAAAAAAATTCTCTGTTCTTAGTATAAAGTTCTGCTTGTAAGCAGCTGTGTGCAAATCTTACATCACAGAGATCTCGATTATATATATCTCTGGTGGAAAAATCCAATCCACCAGAAAGTTTTTAAATACTTGTGTTTAATTACTTTGTGTTTGATTTCCTCAATAATTTCATTCCGCACTTTAGCTATGTTAGGTCACACACACTGTAGAAGGGGGTTGAATACAGTGTTAGTACAATCAAATCGAATTAAGAACACAAGTATGTAACACAGAATAATCTTATTAATAAAACAGTATTGCAATGGAACCGTTCTCTCTCAGTGATGAACAAATATCACGAGAGCTGCTAGGGTTACAATGAATAATATTCTCGATTATGATAACACTTATAGTATAAACCCTATGATGTGTTTATATAGACACACAGTTACAAGATAATCTTCTAATTGATATCGAATATGATTCTGTATCCTAAAATATATCAATTAGTTATCTTTTCCTCCAAGTTTTCTATTCCTCATAGAATTCTTCTCCATGCATATCTCTTCTTATTTTAGTCTTGATCTTCTTTCCTTTCATTCATCCGCCTTCCTTATCTGAAAGTCTTCTTAAGTCCTGATATTATCTTCTGATAAATATCTTCTGATATCTTAAGTTCTGATAACTTATGTTCTGATATCTTAAGTTCTGACTTCTGTATAAGTACTGATTTCCAGTTAAGTCCTGATTTATCCTGTTAGTCAAGATCTGAAAACTAAACACAAATCATTATTAGACATGACATCACAAATATATCTAACAATCTCCCCCAACTTGTAAATTAACATAATATACAAGTTCAATAGATATTTGATGATGTCAAAAACATTAAGTACAAATGCATATGAGAATTGGACTAGATAACTACAACTCACAGTCCTTATAGCTTTTACCATCCTTAAAGTCTGATATCAGCTTTAGCCTGTATATTCTTCAAAATTTAACAGTTGTAGTTCTTGACTTGGCTTCAGTTTGTGATCTCTTGAATATCAGGAGTTGTTCAGAGATAGTTCTTCAAAAGAGTTCTCTCAGCATATTCAAGTTCATTTATCATCCTCATTTTAGCATCTTTAAGTTCAACTATATCTTCTCCTGTCTGAAAGATAGCAGCCCTGAGATCATTAATCTTTGCTTTCCTTATTTCCTAATCCAGTTTGATCAGATAAGCTTTGTCAGACTCCAGATTAAATTCAACACCCTTAATACCCAGAAATGTAGTGATCTTGGCGGTATTAGGCTTCATCTCAACTAATTCACCATTGTGAGCTCTGTACTTTGGATAGTATGGTCTGTTAGACTTTACAGAGTAAAGTTTCTTCTGCCTTTGAATATCAGATTTTAAGTAACTGGCAACACCATCTGTTAACCTGTTCTTCACTTGAAGTAGAAATAAAACATGTTGCAGTTCTTCATAATACTTCAACCAAATTGCATCCTTTCTTATCTGGAATACTCTCCCATCTGTCATAAAATAAAGCATTATGTCTTCTTTCAGCTTGGAATTGTAAACCATCTGTACAGACTCCAATTGATTTATTCTTTCTGGAGTTGTCCCTACTCCTGGTTCAGAAAGAGATGTAGGATCTAAGGTAGAGTTGTTTACTCTTTTCTCATCAGCATTACCCAGTCCTATTTTATCTCTAGCTTCCTTCTCTTGGAGCAATCTACCCTTAAAAATATTTGTTGAAGTCTTCATAGGTTGAGCAGATTATTGAGCTTTAGTAAATCCAGGTAGTAGAATTTTTCAAGGTTTAACATGAGCAATGTCAGAGGTTTCCTTTTCTTCTGATGTCAAGACAACTTGAGCTCTGTCAGAGGTTGCTTGAATATTGGTTTTCTTCTTCAAAATCACACTTGTATCTTCATCAGATTTTGCTTCCAGATCCATAGTTGACATATATATCTTTACAAGTTCATCAACTTTTGCCTTACCCTTGAATCTAGGATCAAATTCCACCTGTGATTTGGACATGGCCTTAGATGCCTCAATATCTGTCCTCTCTTTGATCACAATGCCCTTAGGCTTAGGTGGTTTCTTTGCAATTACTTGAGCTTTAGACTTTGACTTAGATTTGTCATTTTCATCTTTCAGTCTAATCTCTTCTTCATTCAGGCTTTCAAAATCCATGCCTGGATTATCCTTTAGGAACAACCTTTTGGAGATCTCTTCATCTAGTTTCAGAGTTTGTTCATTAGAACTTATCCTTTTACCAGTATCGAAACTTGTTCTTCTTCCAGCATCAGAACTTGTTTTTTGACCTATAGTTCTAGCTTTGCTTGATAAAGAACCCCTGCCTTGACTTAGACCTCTACTCTTTTCAGAGTTTCCCTGGTCTTCATTATCATCATCCTTACCCTTCAATGGTTGATCAATGTGCATTTGGACTTAATCACTTTCTCCCCCTTTTTGGCATCATCTGGTGGAAGCAGGGAGACAAACAATTCCACAGAGTTTTGGATTTCATTGAGTTGGGTTTGTTGAGCAACTTGATTCTTCAAAATATCAGATATTTGAGCTTGCTTCTTTTCTTGAGTCTTTTCTATATACTCAATGCGGTCAAAGGCTGGCTTGAAAAACCTTTTCTTGTCCAATTTGACATTCATGTCTTGCTGAATCAGTGTTTCTTGAATTTTGTTCACCTTGGCTTGAGTTATTGAGTGTTGACCTTGAAGGTTCCTGGTACTCAATGCAGTAACTCTGAGCTTTGCTTTGAAGTCATCATTCACCAGCATCTCATCAGCTTTAGCCAGGTGCTCAGCAAGAATATTTGCAGTAGGAACAAAATCAACTTTGTTCCACTCCTTGATCAATTCCCTTCCTCTGTTAGTTTCACTCCAAGGTACTGGTGCATCCTCTCTCACAAACTTTTTAATCAATTCAGCTTTATCAACTGTTTGTAGAGGTGCATGTCCTAAAGGACCAGCTGCATCAGCATTTTCATTTGGAGCAGCTTCACCAGTATTTTCAGTATTTATTTCAACAGAACTTGCAGAATCTTCAGTATCAGCATCTTGTGATAGAGTAATTGTATGTGAAGCAATAGAAGATTCATCTGCATTGACATCAGCATCTAGCAGTGGAGTTGTTGGTGGAGTTTGCTGAGGAATGGTTGGAGCTTCCAAGTACAGAACCTCAGGCACATTCAAGTTGTGAATATCTATTTCAGCACTTGTACCTGGATTATCAGCATGTACTTGATCAATGATAGGAGACACATGAGGTGTAGACATATGTTCTTGAGTATTCTCTGGCTCTTGAATAGGAGATTTGTGAGCTTCAGTAAAGTCTGGTTCAGTAGTGGGAAGAGATTCAATCACAACTGGGTCTTTTGAAATCAGAGATTCCTGACCTCCTTCCTCAGCTGCTGCTTCCATTCCTTCATCAGAGATTGATGATTCTACAGCCCTCCTTGCTCTTTGCTTTTTAAGTCTCTTAGCTGATGGAGAGACTCTGGGAGCTTCATCATCAGAGTTTAGCTTTCTAAGCCTTTTTAGGGGCCTAGAACTCCCAGTTTCTTGAGCTTTCTGAGAAGAGACCCTCTCAGCTACTTCAGCAACAGGTTCTGATGGTTGAACCTGTACCTCATCATCAAACTCATCTCTTAAAATCATCTTCCTTCTTTTCTGTTGTGACTGAGGAACTGTCTTAGTCCTCTTTGCTCTATAAGAAGAAGGCTTCACTTGATTATGTGCTGATGGTTGTGGTTGCTGTGTTTGGTTAATGGTGGGTTTTGATGGCTGTTGTGTGTTGGTGGGTTGGACATTAGGATATAACAATGAATAGGTATCAGAATCAGCATTTACCAGAGCTTACTTTACTGATAAAGGAATTCTAAGGGGTCTCAGAACTCCTTTCTTGTTGTCAGCAGTTAAGAGATCAGTAAAAGCCTTCTTAGCTAATCTAAATGGTTTTATCTGTTCACTTGCTAATTGTGGTTCTTCTGAAGTACAATGACTGTAGATTAACTGACAGAACCTAGCAAAGTAAACTACATTCTTGTCCTCTTTCATTCTATCTCCTATAAAACATAACAGTCTTTGCATAATCAAAATGAGACTGGTTTAAGAGTGCATACCCAATTTGTTGTGTCAGAATAGGAATGGCATCAAAATTTGAGCACTTGTTGGCAAACGTCTTCGTGATGCAATCGAAGAAGAAGCTCCATTCCTTTCGAATATATGGGCGTTTGAGTTGACCCAACTTAGCCAAACTCTGTTCATACCCAAGATTAGCCATCATTTGCTGTAGCAATGGCTCCTCCACAGCAAAACTGAATTGACAGTTTTCAGGTAGGTGTAGAGCTTTTCGAACTGTTGCCGCAGTAACAACATACTCAACCTCCTTTGCTGTAAACACGATGCTTGGAGTCCCATCCTTACCATCATCATCATAAAGTCCTGTACGCCAAAACGTCAGAACTTGAGTTCCAGATAAATAGGATGGTTGCGTCAAAACGAACCCAATTTCACTATGAGATAAGAAATTCTGAATAAAATGAAGTTCCGCAGGAGCTTCACTCTTAGTGAGAATGGCAGCATAGTTGTTGGGGACGAACTTTGCTCCATTAAAGATTATATCATTGGGTGCCATTGAAAATGAGTGAGAATTTAGAGTGCCTGAAAGGTGTTTGATAAAATGTCTGGATAGAAATCCGTCAGAGAATATGAGAAAATAAGAAAAAGAGAGAGAGTATAGAAAGAAATGTAAATAAAAGATTTAAAATCTTTTCTCTCTTTTACTTATACACGCCACTTGACAGCAGTTATTGAGAAGTGAAACAGACTTTACACTTGTCAGCCATGCAGTAGTTAAGACAAAAGGTAATGGGCACGGGAAATAAGTAATGATTACAATGCACATTCAATTTTTCTAAAAAACCCTGTTCCCACTAAACAAATGATTACTACTGTCTTTATCTCACTTAAACCAATATTCTGATAAAATATAACCGTTCAAGTATTGACCAAAAATAAATCAAGTAAATAAATATTGCCACGTAAGCATCAGAACTTGATTATTATCAAAATTTTAAAAGTCATCTGAATATGGCTTCTTTACTCAAAAAGTGAATGTTTATTTCTGTAATTCTCCACACAAATACTGATATGGTTTCTGCAGAACTTAATCATTAGAACTTCCATCAGAACTTGTCCTCAGAATTTATGCAACTGACACTTAAACTGTTCATCTAAAACAACATTGATCACCACAATAATTTTCATCATTCATATGGAGTGTAAGTGTGTGCATTAAGCTAAATATCAGACAAAGAGTAAAGTCTGATTCACTTTAGTACATCTTAGAAACAAGGCATAACTAAGAACTTTGCCCAAAATCTGTCATTAGTCTGAAGTCTACTATAGAATGAGTTCATGCATGAGTCCACCTCAACTGTTTTGTGCTCATTTTATGCATCTTTTGAAATTCCTTTTTACAGTGGCTTCTCAGTGTAAGTGAGTTACGACTGCTTATCAGAATTTATGCTATTATCAGAGTATTTCTCCAATAGTCAGAGAATGTGAAAAGTCACCAAGAAAATTTTATTTTTCTTTTCTAATGCATATTACTTAATACCAGCAATGCACTTGGGTCTTCCCTTCCACATACATTTTTCTCTAGATCTCAAAGGAGTACCTGATATTTATTTCTTTTCTTTACTTTTTCTTTTGATAAGTGAGGCTTATCAACACTTAGTACATCCATGAGATTTACCAACATCAGAACTTAACAGATAAGAAGCACTATTCTAGTTTGTGAATTAGTAATAAGATACACAAAGTAAACCTAACCAAGCTCAATATCAGAATTTTCTTGTGTTAAAAGATTTCCACATAAACAATTACTTCAAACATGGGATCTTTAGTATATTAGAGACTACTAGGTCAGCATCTAGCACATTTATCCTCATTGGATTGAATAGTCACATAAACATTCATATCAGTATCAGAGTTTAGAAATTCACATCAGACAACAATCAGCACTTAAGTAAATTTCAATTTAAGCACAGATTACATAAAGATAGTAATATCTGTAAATACTGATCATAAAGTCTGATGTATCAGAACATAAACTAAGCAGATTTAGAGAAAGAACCTGAAACCATTCCAAGTTCATTTACCAATCTTGTAAAAGTAGTTTCACATAGTGGTTTTGTGAAGATATCTGCTAGTTGTTGATCTGTTGGAACAAAGTGCAATTCCATTGTACCTTCCATCACATGCTCCCTTATGAAGTGGTACCTAATGCTGATGTGCTTTGTCATTGAGTGTTGAACTGGATTAGCTGTCATAGCAATAGCACTTTGATTATCACAGTAAATAGGGATTTTAGAAAATTCTAACCCATAATCTAGTAACTAATTCTTCATCCAAAGAATCTGTGCACAACAGCTTCCTGCAGCAATGTACTCTGCCTCTGCAGTTGATGTGGAAATTGGCTTTTATTTCTTGCTAAACCAAGAAACTAATCTGCCTCCAAGAAATTGGCAGCTTCCACTTGTGCTTTTCCTGTCAATTTTGCACCCTGCAAAATCTGCATCTGAGTAACCTATTAGCTTAAAGTCTGATTTCTAAGGATACCACAATCCTAGATCAGCTGTACCCTTAAGGTACTTGATAATTATTTTCACAGCTGTTAAGTGAGGTTCTCTTGGATCTGCTTGAAATCTTGCACAAAGACAGGTAGCATACATAATATCAGGTCTACTTGCAGTTAGATAGAGTAATGAGCCAATCATACCTCTGTAATCAGTAATATCTACTGATGTACCAGTATCCTTATTTAATTTTGTTGTTGTGACCATAGGAGTGGATGCACTTGAACAGTCTTGAATTCTAAATTTCTTCAACAAATTTCTGGTGTACTTAGATTGAAAAATAAAAGTTCCTTCTTCATTCTGCTTGACTTGAAGGCCCAGAAAATAGCTAAGTTCTCCCATCATACTCATTTGATATCTTGACTGCATTAGCTTGGCAAACCTTTTACAAAGTCTGTCATTTGTAGAACCAAAAATGATATCATCAACATATATCTGCACCAAAAGTAAGTCCTTTCCATGGTTGAGATAGAATAAAGTTTTGTCAATAGTCCCTCTGTTAAATCCACTTTCTAGAAGAAACTGAGCTAATGTCTCATACCATGCTCTTGGAGCTTGCTTAAGGCCATAAAGTACTTTATCAAGTCTGTAGACATGATTAGGAAATTTTGAATCTACAAAACCTGGAGGTTGTTCAACATATACTTCTTCTTCCAATTCTCCTTTAAGAAAAGCACTTTTTACATCCATTTGAAAGACTGTAAACTTTTTGTTAGCAACATAAGCCAGAAATATCCTTATGGCTTCCAATCTAGCAACTGGTGCAAATGTTTCATCATAATCAATTCCCTCATATTGAGAATATCCTTTTGCAACCAGCCTTGCTTTATTTCTTGTAATTATGCCATCACTATCAGTTTTGTTTCTGAACACCCATTTTGTACCAACAACAGATCTATTCTTTGGTGTTGGCACTAGGGTCCAGACTTTATTTCTTTCAAATTCATTTAACTCTTCCTGCATTGCTTGCACCCAATCAGCATCTTGAAGAGCTTCTTCTACTTTCTTTTGTTCAGTCTGAGAAAGAAAAGAATGATAGAGACATTCATTTGATATTGCTCTTCTAGTTCTAACACCTGCTTCAGGATTTCCAATTATCAAGTCAGGTGTATGTGATTTAGTCCACTTTCTTGCAGATGGAAGGTTATCTCTAGAACCGGATGCTCCCCCATGATCCATACTGTCTCCATCAATATTTTCTGATGCTCCCCCTGAAATTATGCTCTCTGAGTTGGATCCTTTAGAATTTGAGTTTCCAGAATTATCAGAACTTGGCCCATCAGAACTTGATGAATCAGAACTTGAAGAGCCTGTTCTAGATTCTTATGCTTCTTGAGATGTGGTTGGATCTTCAATATGCCCCCCCTGTACAGGTGCATTTTCCTTTGGTGTAGTCACCACAGTTTCAATAACATAAGAGTTTAACCCATAAGAGTTTACAGTATCAGGATTTGGACTATCAGAATTTATAGAATCAGAATTTAAAACTTCATTCTCAAATCTCAGCTGATCATGATCATTGAAATCTTCAAGTCCAATAATCTTCTTATCATCAAAAGAGACATTGATAGATTCCATGACAACTCTTGTTCTTAAATTATAGACTCTGAAGGCTTTTGTGGAAAGTGGATATCCAACAAAAATTCCTTCATCAGCTTTTAGGTCAAATTTGGATAGCTGTTCAGGATGAGTCTTAAGAACAAAACACTTACATCCAAATACATGAAAGTACTTCAGATTTGGCTTCTTTTTCTTCACCATCTCATATGGTGTCTTTCCATGCTTGTTGATATGTGTTGCATTTTTAGTAAAACAAGCAGTCTGCACAGCTTCAGCACAAAAGTAGGTTGGTAACTTTGCTTCATCAAGCATAGTTCTTGCATCTTCAATAAGAGTTCTATTCTTTCTTTCAACAACTCCATTTTGCTGTGGAGTTCCAGGAGCAGAAAATTCCTACTTTATTCCATGGTCTTTGCAGAACTCTTCCATGATCAAATTTTTGAACTCAGTGCCATTATCACTTCTTATGATTTTCATAGAGTCTTTGACCAACTTATCCAGTTGTTTGACATGATCAATCAAGATAGATGCAGTTTTACTTTTTGTGTGCAAGAAATACACCCATGTGTATCTGGTAAACTCATCTACTATGACCATAGCATATTTCTTCTTTGAAATAGACATGACATTCATTGGACCAAATAGATCAACATGTAGTAGGTGATAAGGCTCAAGAATTGAAGATTCAGTCTTGCTTTTGAATGAGGATTTTCTTTGTTTTGCCTATTGACATGAATCACAAAGGCCATCAGGAGCAAATACTGATTTTGGCAGTCCTCTCACAAGATCTTTCTTGACTAGTTCATTTATATTGTTAAAATTTAAATGAGAGAGTTTCTTGTGCCAATCCCAGCTTTCTTCAATTGATGCTCTGCTTAACAGACAGATTGCAGAACCATTAGAATTTGTTGAAAGCTTGGCTTCATAAATGTTACCATGCCTGTATCCCTTCAGAACAACTTTGCCTGTAGATTTGCTTACAACTTCACAGTGTTCCTCAAAGAAATTCACATGATAACCTCTGTCACAGATTTGACTAACATTCAGCAGATTGTGTTTAAGTCCTGAGACTAGAGCTACTTTTTTAATGATGACATTCCCAAGATTGATATTGCCATATCCCAGAATTTTTCCTATGTTGCCATCTCCATAAGAAACTCCTGGGCCAGCTTTCTCCATAAAGTCTGATAGCAGGGCTTTATTTCCAGTCATATGTCCTGAACATCCACTATCCAGAACTAGGATGTTTTTCTTGTTGCCCTGCAATCACAAAAACCACTAATGATTAGTTTTAAGGACCCAGACTTGCTTCGATCCTTTGGCCTTATTAAGTTTGTTAGCATTTGCAGCGGATTTAATATCAGAGTTTATGCTAACATGTTATTTATCAGAACTTATATCAGACTTTGCATCAGACTTTACACTAGAAGGAATTAAAGCAACTTTCTTCAAAGAAGGTTTTATTTGATAATAATCATAGTACAAAGTATGATATTCCTTACAAGTATAAATGGAATGCCATAAACTACCACAATAAAAACAAGGATTTTGTGGTTTAAACCCAACAGACCGACTCTTAACTTCTGATTTAGGAGGTAAAGAGTATATATCCTTATTCTTCCTGCAAAAAGAAGCAAGATGGTTAGTGTTTCCACAATTATTGTATTTCTTTCTAGGAGCATTAGGAACAGACTTATAATTATTGCTTTTATTCACACCTTCCTTTCCATTCCTATTTTTCCTAGGTGGCTTTACTTTGTTTACATTCTTAATCTCTTTCAGATTATACTTAAGCTGCTTCTTTGTCATTAAGCCTATGTTAACTTCAGCTGGTTTATCATGTTTTAATTTGTCAGAAGTTGACTCTGCCTTAACTTCTGTATCAATATCTTTCATCTTTTTAGAATCAGACTTTACAGTATTAGCTACAAACTTAACAGGAGTTACCTTTGGCTTAGTAGTCTGTTTAACAATAATTGGCTTAATTTGTTCAGTTCCTTTTTCACTTTTATCATCTCCATAACCTAAGCCCTCTTTCCAGTTTCCACTACTTAACAATTTCTGAGTTGTTCTGCCAGAGTTAGTCCAAGTCTTGATAATCTCTCTTTCCTTTTCTAACTCAGTTTTTAGAGATTGATTCAATTTTAACACTTCATCTCTAACATAAAAAACATCATCTCTTTCTTTCTGAGTTTGATGGAACATAACTAACTCCTTTTCTAAATACTCATTCCTTTTCTTAAAAGCCAGATTTTCAGAAGTTAACCTATCATATGTTAAATTCTGATCTCTATAGCTAATGAATATGGTTTTAAGATAAGATCTTAACTCAGTAATATCATCAGTATGAAAAACATAAGTTGTTTGAGGTACCTTTAACTCAGCAGCTTCAGAACTGCTATCAGCATTTTCCATCAAGGCATAGTTCACCTCATCTTCAGAATCTGAAGTGTCTGTCCAGCTTTTCTTCTTTGTGACAAGTGCCTTGCCTTTGTCACCTTTTCCTTTCTTGCAATCAGGAGATATGTGGCCTTTCTCACCACAATTGTAGCCTTTAACATTTGAGTAATCTCCTTTGTCAGACTTTCGTGCTTTGCCTTCAGGTTTTCTGAATCCCTTCTTATCAGGACTTCCACTTTTCCTGGAAAACTTCTTTCCCCTTCTGAATTTCCTGTAGGCTATCTTTTTGATACCCTTCACCATAAGAGCACACAATCTCATCATCTCTTCATCAACATTTATCTCAGATAGACTTTCGGTTTCTGAATCCTTATCATCATTATCAGAACTTGATGAATCTGAATCAGACTTTATGATGAGAGCCTTTCCTTTGCCTTTCTTTGAGGCAACCACTTTGGGGGATTCCTCCTCAGCCTTAAGAGCAACTGTTCTTGACTTTCTCCCCTGTCTCTTGCTTCTTTGATCCATCTCAAGTTCATGAGTTTTGAGCATACCATAAATTTCATCAAGAGTAGTTTCATCAAGAGCATAGTTTTCTCTTATAGTAGTTGCCTTCAAATCCCAACTTTCAGGAAGAGCTAAAAGGAATTTGAGATTAGAATCTTCAAGATCATATTCCTTATCCACCAGTGACAGATCATTCAAGTGTTTGACAAATCTGTCATATAAACCAGTTAATGACTCATCAGGTTTTGAGTCAAAGTGCTCATACTCTTGAGTGAGTATAGTCCTCATGTTCTTCTTAATTGCATCAGTTCCCTGGCATCTTGTCTTCAAGGCATCCCATATCTCCTTTGCAGTCTTGCAGTTAATTCTGTCAAGGTATTCTGAATCTGTAGCTTCCAGAAACATAGTCATCCTCACATTCCATATGGGATACTCAGAAGGTCTCAGTATGGGAACCCTAATAGTCTCATATCGATTATGGATTTGAGTCTTTGGAGTTTCTTTAGTTTTGGTGGGCTTGGTTGGAGTTTTTTCTTCTTCAGACATGATTGTTTTGGATCTTTAATGTATTTGTGTTAACAGATAGGCTCTGATACCACTTGTTAGGTCACACACACTGTAGAAGGGGGTTGAATACAGTGTATAGTACAATCAAATCGAATTAAGAACACAAGTATGTAACACATAATAATCTTATTAATAAAATAGTATTGTAATGGAACCGTTCTCTCTCAGTGATGAACAAATATCACGAGAGATGCTAGGGTTACAATGAATAATATTCTCGATTATGATAACACTTATAGTGTAAACCCTATGTTGTGTTTATATAGACACACAGTTACAAGATAATCTTCTAATTGATATCGAATATGATTCTGTATCCTAAAATATATCAATTAGTTATCTTTTCCTCCAAGTCTTCTATTCCTCATAGAATTCTTCTCCATGCATATCTCTTCTTGTTTTAGTCTTGATCTTCTTTCCTTTCAATCAGCCGCCTTCCTTATCTGAAAGTCTTCTTAAGTCCTGATATTATCTTCTGATAAATATCTTCTGATATCTTAAGTTCTGATATCTTAAGTTCTGACTTCAGTATAAGTATTATTTTCCAGTTAAGTCCTGATTTGTCCTATTAGTCAAGATCTGAAAACTAAACACAAATCATTATTAGACATGACATCACAAATATATCTAACAAGCTAAATCAAACACAATTATATATTTTAGATAGAACAATTCTTAAAATTGAAAAAAAACCAGAATTACATCCACCCCCCCTTTGTAATTCTTTGTTAGATTGTTTGGGAATAATAATTGGTATCAGAGCAAGCTCTTGAAGAACAAAGAGTTTAAAGATCACAACAACTAACAAGATGAGTAGAAACGATATTGGAGTAAAGATTCCATTTCTGGACAAAGACAATTATCACCATTGGAAGGTGAAAATGCACCTGCATCTCCTCTCTCAAGATGAAGAATATGTGGACTGCATTGAGAAAGATCCTCATGTCCATATGAGAGCTGCTACAGAAAATGAGCCATCTATCCCAAAACCTCTAGCAGAATAGTCTGATCCAGATATTGAACAAGTTCATAAGGATAAGAAGGCCATGAATATTTTGTTTAATGGTGTTGATGGTGACATGTTTGACAACATCATAAACTGTAAAACAGCTAAAGAGGTCTGTGATACAATTCAAGTTATATGTGATGGAACTGAGCAAGTAAGGGAAAATAAAATACAACTCTTGATTCAGCAATATGAGCATTTTCATAGTGAAGAAAGTGAGTCACTCACTAACATATTTAGTAGTTTTCAAAAACTACTAAATGTTCTAAAGCTGCATGGAAGAGTCTATCAGACAAAGGACTCAAACCTCAAATTTCTTAGATCTCTGCCAAAGGAATGGAAGCCTATGACAGTCTCACTAAGAAACTCTCAAGATTATAAGGAATTTATCTTAGACAGACTGTATGGGATTCTAAAGACCTATGAGCTTGAAATAGAGCAAGATGAGAAGCTGGAGAAAGGAAGAAAGAAGGGAGGGCCCATTGCATTGGTTACTGAGCAAGTGAAAGAGAAGGAGATGAAGGTTGAAGCTGTGGAATCTGTACCAAACCCTAGAGTTTGTGAAGGCAAAAGAAAAGGGCTAGTAGCTGAACATGAAGACCATCTTAGTCAAGATGATATGGATGACATAGATGAGCATTTGGCTTTTCTGTCCAGAAGGTTTGCCAAGCTCAAATTCAAGAAGAATTTTGGAGCATCCAAGCCAAACAGAAGCATGGTTGACAAGTCAAAATTTAAATGTTTCAAGTGTGGCTTGAGTGGTCATTTTGCAAGTGAGTGCAGAAAGCCTGATTCTGATAGAAAGAAGTTTGAGCCTGTGGATTACAAAAAGAAATATTTTGAGTTGCTCAAATAAAAGAAAAGGGCTTTTCTAACTCAGGAAAATGACTAGGTTGCTGATGGATTAGAGGAGGATGAGGATACAAGCTATGTCAATCTAGCATTTATGGCCAAATCAGATGAAATAGAGGTCAGTTCATCCAGTAATTAGGTAATCACCATTAATCTAGCACATTTATCTAAAGCTGAGTGTAATGATGCTATAAATGACATGTCTGCTGAATTATATCATCTGCGGGTTATACTCGAATCTCTCACTAAAGAAAACACTAAAATTAAAGAGAACTTTTTGTTTTTGAGTGAAAGAAATAATAAATTAGAAACTCAATTTATTGAGTTTGATAAACTGAAATTAGAGTGTAAAATTACCAAGGAAGAACTAACTGAATCCTTAAAGAAAAAGGAGATTTTAAGAAAGCAACTTGAATGAGAACATCAGGTAATTAATGCTTCGAAATCATCTAGAGATGTCTATGCTCAAATTACCAAAGTTCAAGGTATGGAGTCTTTCTGTGAGGAAGCATGGAAAAGGAGCAAAGAGAAACTATATTCCAGTTTGGTAGAAGGACTCTCAACGGATGTGGATTCAATGGATAATGAAGATTATCCGTTAGATGACAAAAAGGTCTATCCGTCGAAAGACAAAGAACCACATCCGTAGAGTGATAGGAAACCAGTTAGCAAAGACAAGCTAGCTAAGTCAAATGAGAAATATGGATCAGTTTCTAAAAACTTTGTTACTGGAGAAACTAGTCAAATAAAGGGAAATAAGAGAGTAAATGTAGGACATCTGTCAATCAAGCAATTGAATAACAGGTTGGAGAAAATGGAGAATAAAAAAGGAAGAATAATAGGAATGGGAAATTAGGAATTAACAAGCATAACAACTACACACCTGACAAATATGCACCTAGAAAAATCTGTGTAAAATGTGATAGTGTTAATCATTTGTCTATTAATTGCAAACTTGTTATGCCTGCACCCATGTCTGCACCTCCTTCATTTCCTAGTATGCCTACAATGCTTGTAAATGTTACGCCTGCACATAATTTGAATGCACAATTTGCTATTATGCCATTTGCACAATATGCTGCATTTAGTATGCCACAAATGCCATTTAGCATGCCTTACTGGAATAACATGTTTGTACAGAATATGCATTTCCATGCTAACCAGCCTGTGCATGATAATTCTATAATGATGAATGGTTTTATAGGATCCACTCAATTGACTAAGGATGAATCTCAAATACTTAAGTCAAATGAGGACAAGCCTAAGAAACTTAAGAAAAAGGCTAACAAAATAGGACCCAGGGAAACTTGGGTACCAAAATCAACTTGATTTGATTTTGTTGTGTGCTGGGAAACATAAAAAATCTTTGGTATTTGGATAGTGGGTGCTCAAGGCACATGACTGGAGATTCCACCCTGCTCATTGAGTTCAAGGAAAGAGCTGGCCCAAGTATTATTTTTGGAGATGACAACAAGGGTTATACTGTGGGATATGGCTTATTTTCAAAGGACAATGTCATCATTGAGGAAGTTGCCCTAGTGGATGAACTCAAGCATAATCTATTGAGTATTAACCAGCTTTGTGACAAGGGCAACTCAGTAAAATTCAATTATGAAGGCTGAATTGTGACCAACAAGAAAAGCAAGAAAGTGGTTTTCACTGGTGTGAGAAAAGGAAATGTGTATCTAGCTGACTTTAACTCATCAAATGCAGAATCTGTCACTTGTCTCTTCAGCAGGGCAAATCAAGATGAAAGTTGGCTATGACACAAGAAGTTGTCCTATCTTAACTTCAAAACTATGAATGAACTAGACAGGAAAGATTTGGTAAGAGGCATTCCTCAAGTGATATTCTCAAAGGATGGATTGTGTGATGCTTGTCAAAAAGGAAAGCAGATCAAGACATCATTCAAAAAGAAGCTTGATTCAATAATTGAAGAACCTTTACAATTACTACACATGAATTTATTTGGACCAGTCAATGTGTTGTCCATTTTAAAGAAAAGATATTGTCTAGTAATTGTGGATGATTTCTCAAAGTTCTATTGGACATATTTTCTCAAATCCAAAGATGAAGCTAGTGAAATCATCATCAATCACATAAGGCAAGTCAACAATCATCCCGACTTCAAGGTTAGAAGAATCAAGAGTGACAATGGAACTAAGTTCAAGAATTCTGTGATGAGATTGTTTTGTAAAGAAAATGGGATCATGCATGAGTTTTCAGCAGCAAGAACCCCACTACAAAATGGAGTGGTGGAAAGGAAGAACAGATCTCTTGGTGAAGCTGCAAGAACAATGTTAGAAGAATCAAAGTTACTAACATACTTTTAGGCAGAAGCTGTAAATACTGCATGCGATACTCAGAATATTTCTTTGGTTAATCAAACAAAATGCATGACACCCTACCAATTGTTCAAGAATAGGAAGCCAACATTAAATTTTCTTCATGTCTTTGGCTATAAATGATATATCTTAAGGAATCAAACTGATCAGCATGGAAAGTTTGATGCCAAAGCAGATGAAGGCATTTTTGTTAGATATACAGTTAAAAAAGCATACATAGTCTACAATCTCAGAACCAACATTGTTATGGAATCTGTTCATGTTGTGTTTGATGATAAAAAGATTGAAGGACCGCAAGATGGAGATTTCCATGAAAGCCTCAAATTTGACGATGTTGAGATGATTTGTGATGACAGTGATGATGAAAGTGATCAAGGAACAATATCTAAGGATAATGTAGAAAAATCTACTACAAATAAAGTACATAATTCAACATCTGTCGAAAGACCAAGTGCATCATCCTTTGAGAGACAATCATCATCATCCGTCGAAAGGTAAAGATCAACATTCGTTGAGACATCAATAGGAGTTGAAAGCCAATGCAGATCACAACTAGAAAAAACCCCAACTTCAAGTCAAAGATCCACTAACTCAGGGGGAGTTTCTTCTAATCAAAACTCAGCCACATATCAAGACAACTATGAGGCCTCTTCATCTAGAGCTAATTTACCAAAATATATAAAATGGACTAAAGATCACCCATTTGAGCTAATTATTGGTGATGCATCTGCAAGAGTGCAAAAAAGGAAAGCAACTCAAGAAGAATATCTGTACAGCAGCTTCCTGTCTCAGGAAGAACCTAAAAAGTTAGAAGAAGCTCTATTGGATCCTGATTGGGTTTTAGCTATGCAGGAGGAGCTAAACCAATTTGAAGGAAATAAAGTTTGGAAATTAGTACCCAAGCCTAAAGGAAAGAATCTTGTTGACACCAAGTGGGTATTCAGAAACAAGATGGATGAAAATGGCATAGTGGTTAGGAACAAAGCTAGATTGGTTGCTAAGGGCTACTTTCAACAAGAAGGAATAGATTTGATGAGACTTTTGCTCCTGTTGCAAGACTTGAAGCCATCAGAATCTTTCTGGCCTATGCATCCCATGCTAATTTCAAGGTCTATCAAATGGATGTTAAAAGTGCATTTCTAAATGGAGATTTGGAGGAGGAGGTCTATGTTAGTCAGCCTCCTGGTTTTGAAGACCCCAACTTTCTATAATATGTTTAATATCTTTTAAAAATATTGTATGGATTAAAGCAAGCACCTAGAGCCTGGTATGACACTTTGTCAAAATTTCTCTTAGAAAATCATTTCACAAGAGGTACTGTTGATAAAACTTTATTTTATTGAAATATTAATGACTCTAGTATACTTGTTCAAATTTATGTAGAAATTTATGTAGATGATATTATATTTGGCTCTACAGATGAAAAACTTTACAAAAAGTTTTCCAAATTGATGTAAAGTAAATATGAAATGAGCATGACGGGATAACTAACTTACTTTCTTGGTTTACAATTTAATCAAGTTAGTGATGGAATATTCATTAGTTAAACCAAATATATCTATGATCTTTTAAAGAAGTTTGACTTAATGAATTGCACATCTGCAAAAACTCCCATGGCCACTGCAACTAAACTTGAGGCAAACACTACTGAAAAGTCTGTAAATATCTCAAGCTATAGAGGCATGGTTGGCTCACTTTTATATTTAACAGCCAGTAGGACAGATTTAATATTTGCTACTTATCTTTGTGTTAGATTTCAGGCTGATCCTAGATAATCTCATTTAGTAGCTATTAAGAGAATTTTCAGATATCTCAAAGTAACACCAAAACTTGACATTTGGTATCCTAGAGATTCTGGTTTTTATCTAACTGGTTATTTAGATGCAGATTATGCAGGTTGTAAAATTGATAGAAAAGTACTACAGAAACCTGTCAATTTCTAGGAAATAAGCTAGTATCCTGGTTCAGTAAAAAAAATTTAGTCTCTATTTCTACAATTGAGGCTGGATATATTGCTGCTGATAGTTGTTGTGCACGGATTTTATGGATGAAATCCAACTGTTGGAATATGGTCTATAGGTGAATAAGATTCCTATTTTCTGTGATAACACAAGTGCCATTGCAATTACTGAAAATCCTGTACAACATTCAAGGACCAAGCACATTGACATCAAGTACCACTTCATTAGAGAACATTTCATGAATGGTACTGTGAAAAATAATTTTGTTTCAAGTGAGAAGCAACTTGCAGACATCTTCACCAAGCCACTTGATGAATCCACCTTTACTAGGTTGGTAAGTGAGTTAGGTATGCTTAATTACTCTTTGTGACGCCCTCCAAACCCGGGTCAGAAGTTTGGGGCCCACAACACATACACACACCATATTTAAATCTGTTTATGAATATAATAATATGTGCAATGACCCTACTTACCATAATCAAGGATCGCAACAGTTTAAAGTATGTCCACAAGCCATAATCTTATTTATTACAAACGTACCAATCCCCAATTTATTTATCTTACATTTGAAGTCAAACTTTATTACAAACTTTTAGCACACACTAAGCCACACAACTTCCGCTAGCTTATTCAACTTCAACCTGTAAACCTAGCTGGCACACTCGACTGGGGATCCTCGCCATCACCAAATTCCTTTTTAACTGGAAAAGAACATAAACATATTCGCAAGAGTGAGCTAACTAGCTCAGCAAGTCACAATGACAGCACCGAGATTTAATAATGATCAATTGAAATGATATAGGGAATCAAGTTTCCTGAAAAGCAATGATTAGAATTGGATATTCACTTTTATTTTAAAAACCAAGGTTAGGCTGCTGATCAGTCACGCACTAACTCCGAGCAAGGCTCCCAGCTTTGCTCTATATACTGGATCCAAGGCACACATTGGCCTATTATGACCATGAATCTGGTCCGACCATGAATCTGGTCCATATTTAAAAACAATCCAATCTATAATAATAACATGATAAACAATGTAATTCAATAAACTGAATCGTAAACAACATTTATCTTGAAGCATAAGGTGATTCACAATACCAGAAAGGTATAACAAGGTAAACAAGAAGACTGACTTTTAATTCAAGGAAAGAATCAAAGTGTAGAAGACCAAGGGTACAAAGGTTACAAGGAATTGTCTTCTGCTATACAAGGCATAAAGGTTTGTCTGACAAGCAATCTCATATCAAAGATCAGTATGTGGTAGATATGTATTTGTGGAGTAGTATCAGATAGGTGTGGTTTGTATCCAAGAATTCAACAATCAAGGGTTTACAAGAAATCAGGCTCACGGCTCAAGATCAATAAGAATCAGGGTTTAGGGTTAAGTACTTCAAAGTACTTGCAATATAGAATAGGAATTACTGGGAATAATTACAACATAATTAAATGAGTTCAAAAGTATTCACAAGTATATTACAAGAAAGTTCAGGGACACTTGCCTTATCAATTCGCTTTCACTTCACTAATACTTGTCAATTGGTTCCCACTCACTAACCACTTGCTTTCCTTTTCTACGTCTCGCTTCCTCTGTAAGACATCACATATACTCATCAACACTACTTATCAACTCATTCTATTCGATACAAGCTTCTATCTACCCTTCGTTTCACCCAAATCCGACGTACGGATTACAAGTTACAACAGAAACAATCAAACAATGCACATTCAGTCATATTATCGAGCCTTGAAAATAATTTAAAATAATATTTTAAAGCTCGAAACTATTTTTCAGAATTTTTAAATTAATTTTAAATAATTAAATCCGACTATTAAATTTATTAATAATTAATTAAATTAATCAATCAACTAATATTAAATTAATCGATTAATTAAAATAAATAAAAACTAATTAAAATTAAATAATAAAATAAATCAGATTTATTTTTTAATAAATAAATAATCAAAATAATTTTTATGAATTTAAAATAATTAAATAAGTAATTTTCTGATTTTTAAAATAACATAATATCATTTTTGCAAATGTTTTTAAAAAGAAAGGACTGAAATGCAAAACATGTGAAAGGTGGGTGATGAAATTGCACTTTCACCACTCCAAACTGTGCAGATTTGTTCCTTTTACTTTCAGCAACTGTGTTATGCAATCATACACTACACCATATATGGGTTATTGCAACACCAAGAAAGTGTAGTGTAAGTCCCCAAATATGTTACAATTAAAGTTTTTGCAACGTTTTTGCCAAAATTCAGCGTTGCATTTGCTGCCATTGCAATAGACCCCTATAGCAACGTCTTTTGAAGTTATTGCAACATTTTCAAAGTATTACAAAATTCATTATGTAGCAACGCTTTTCTTTATTTTAGTAATACATTTATGATGTTGCAATACACTGATGTAACATTTTTTTGTTTCATTTATTGAGGTAAAGTGTTGCACGGTAAATGTATTGCAACATTTAGCTGCAACTTTTTTTGCCTATTGTAATGCTTTTTAAATTTTAGCAACATTTATATGCAACACATTGTTTTCTATTATAATAGTTTCACATTGTATTTTAATATCATGTTTTATTTTTCATATAATATCATAAAATTATACCAAAAACGCATTCACATTCCAAATTTTGCTTAAATATCGAATCCAACAAAATAAATGTTAATACATCCCAAATAAAATTGGCTTATCCCATTACATCACCTTACATCTAGTACTTGAGTCTAAAATCCAAACATATATATATATATATATATATATATATATATTGACAACAAAATATAATGACAAGAAAATAATAAATTGCGTTGTTGGCTATAGCTAGTTCTCCAGCAAGAAACTCCCATGAAATGACTTCTCCAATTGAGCAGCAGAATAGCCAAATCTTGTGATATACAACGGTTGCTCTCTTTTTTTCTCAGGTGCAATATTCTCTCCCTTTTACGATATTACATGACATAAGATGCATATTTTTTCTTAACTAATTAGACTTCAAGATGTTGTGCTCGATGCCGCATGTGTCTCCATTTGTATAAATGACAGTAAGGAACTGTTCGGGCACAATTTGCTCAAATATACATATATCATATTACTGCAAATGATGACAGGGCATACCTGAGATTAACCGTCTCTAATACAGGGCATACATGTGATCATGTTGCTAAAGCAAGAAGAATATACAAGTAACCTGGTATATAATGTAGATAAAAATTAAAGGCATATAAATTTATTAGCTAGGAAGTACTGGGATAGAGGCAAAAGTAAAAAATAAAAACATATACAATAAACTCAAACGTATACAATCCTAAAGGTTGCCTGAGATCTGCTACTACCGACATTCATGTTAGTCTCACCAAAATGTCTATTAACTGAAACACCATTACTAAGAAAGAATGTAACGAAATGCAACAATATAACATATTGTGGCTTTCATATGTCAATTTTGAAAATCTGAACAAATCTAAATATTATATGATTCATGTAAGTTGTAGGTACAATACAGATCCCTAAATACATGCACAAATACTTCATATCATTTCATCTTATTTCCCAGTAAAATGTCTAGAAACGCATGTGCATCAGAAACCTTTTATCTACCTGTTCAACTAACTTTCCAGTTCAAGATAAAATCTGCAGTTGTATACTAGAATGCTCCTACTATTAAATGGTACGATGGTACGACTAGATTTTTTTGCTACTATGACATTCTCAATAAAACCACTACCAGACATAAAGCTTTACTACTTTAGTAATTTACTGTCAAAAACTATGGTGCAAACAAGAAATAATATAGCTAAACAAGATTGTCTTATAAAATCTTCAAATCACCATGATTTCAGACAGGCAACTTAGGGATCACACGAAAAACCATGACAACTATAACTATCAAATCTGACGTTCTCCGCTGATTTAGTTTTTCCAAAGCAATGACTTTAAATAGTTAGAAAATAGAAGAATATATAAGGGATAAAAAAATGATCCATAATTTAGTTCTTGGTTGTTAACTTGTTTTTATATATCGAGAATAAACTATATGTAGTAGAACTACCTATAAACTCCATGACAAGAACATGAAGCCTCAAAAGATGAGGGGTTGGGCACCTAATTCCGGCCGCCTTTATCCTGTTAAGATACACAAGAAAGATCAAACCATTTTCGAGGATTATATATTCAAATATTATATATATACTCTCTCAAAAATATTACAAAAAAAAAGAAAAATTACAAATAGATGCTTCACAAAACATAATGGGGTGCACTTGCTGCAGGATATGATACTCTGTCTCCGATTGCTCATCTAGCACTTTAAATAGAAAAAAATAGAAAATTAATTAGGCAGGACTCCAGGAGGTTTAAAAGACTTTAAATAAAAAAAATAATTAAGCAGATAAGATCGGAAGAGTTGCAACCGAAAATTAATTTAAGCAAACAACAGACTGCATGACTTCTCTTCCGAAATTACAAGCCACTCAATCACAACAACATTCCTCTTTCTCTCGATCAAGTGTCTAGCTCTTCAAGTAATAAGAGCCTAAACTTAGAATTTCATGACAAAAATATAATACCACATAAAGCTCATTAAATCAACTAAATCTACGAGTCCTTTCAATATAATCATGGCCTGCGAAATGCACAAGCAAATAGAATCATAATAAACAAAACTCACATATACCCTGCTCACTATTTTCCACGAAGTCCAGATTCCATTGGGTGACTCTCTGCATTGCGGCAGAAGCTCCAGCGGCAAGAGCTCTTAGAAGTTTGAAAGTTGCCATATATTGAGTATATGCCATGTCCGGAGTCCTTGATTTTAAATCAAAAACATCTGCATTTATGTATTTCAGCTTCCCATTTTCCCCATGGTCTTTTTCTTACTCCTCTATAGTGTCTTTTTCTCAATGCTCGACTCCCTTCAATTCATAATGTGCAATATTTAAATTTATCGAATTTATTAAGTTTGAAAATAAGCAGACAAGTTGACCAATTGTGAAGTATATATGGAGTGTTCAAATTTACCAACCACAAAGCTCAGTATATAATTTTCGAGAGTACTAAACTAATCTAAATTTTTGTTTTAAATGAACTCAATACAGTACACTTCTGACCATCAAATTTGGTCGGAAATATTCGCTTTTCTTGATCATATTATACTTTACCACTTTCACTACAAATCACACGATGTTTAACCTTTTTACGGTCACAAGCAAACCTAATTTCACCAACCGGACCACAACAGCTGCATATTCTTACAGAGTATAACCAAGCGAAATATCCAAATTAGGTGATTTCAAACCATCATAGTCAATTCCCAAACCACTTATAATATATAAACCTATACGAGCACTAAATTAGTATTGTACAACAGAGCTGCTTAACCTACCCATCCGCGAACAAATCGGTACTAGGAATTCGGGACCAGTATGATGATTTCATAGCAATTAAAAATAGTCAAACATACCACTTTCATCCAATTTATTAACAACACACAATATCAAAGTAGCAGTAAGTCCAAACTTACCTTCCTCGCCAGAAGTAGCGCCAAAATGACCATCATGTTTAGTCCTCAGCTTCGACATGCCTAACACCAGGTCTTTGACTCAAATCAATCACCAAGTCAACATCTTCCTCCAATGCAACAACAATCATAGTATTAAAACACAACTTCCTCCCAACCAAAGCAAGACTTAGGGATTTTGAATATTTTAATTAACTAAAGTGTTAATTGAATCTTCTAGGGATATTTTCCAAATCAGATTTGGGGTTTTACTTTAATTCAATTCAAGGATTTGAATAGGTTTAAGAGATGAATTAGAGAAATGTGAGAGATGAGGGAGAGAGATGAGTGCGAGAAATTAGTGTGAGAGAAGTTTGATATTATGTGAGAGATTAGTGCGATGGGGTTGCGAGTGAGGCCAGGGTTCAGTGACAGAGGAAGAGAGAGTAGTGAGAAGTGTTTTTTTACGTATTTAGTATGATTTGTTAATAAAATTTTGGTTCCAAAATATTTTGGTGGTCAAATTTTATCCCGCCCAACTCAAAAATTGAGTTCCCAACTATAATTTTCGGGTCAAATTGAATGAAAGAGTAACATGTATTATAGTAACACTTAACTGAAAGTGTTGCAATTGTTTGAAACTGTCAAAATGATCTCCACTATGCAACACTTCTCTAGTTTATATAACACTTTCAAAAATATTGCAATAGATTCTTAAATTTTTGGTCTATTGTGACATTTTACGCAACACAAATGTATAATGGGGTTGAAATAGTCCATATATGGTGTAGTGATAATTCACAAAACATCAGTATCTGGCCGGAGTTTTGCCAGGAATGAAGAACATTGCCGCCGTTCTTCATTTCCGATCTGGTCAAAATCAGACTCCTAAAATCAAGTAAAAATCATGAATCGATTTCCCTCAACAAGATAAACATACTGATAACCTTCAAATCTTTCCAGAATTAACAGAATAGAAATCTCCAAAATTGATTAAGAACATTCAAAGTAATTAAAAACCCTAATTTATATAATCTGAATATCAAACTCAAATTTAACCATGTTATTGAACTCAGTTTTTGACATATAATATACCAAAATGACCAGGAAGAAAAGATCTACATGATTATGCCATCAAATCATATCAAAAACATCAAGAAAAAAATTCATAATTTAATCCATAAATAATTCGAATTAAAATAATTAAATCAGAAAAATACCTTGATTTCTGGGCAAAAACAGATGGTGGATTCAGAAAGAGGATTTCGAGAGCTTCGTTTTGATATATTGCATGCCCGAATCGGAGTTCGATAACGCCTTCGTTTGTGCGATTGATTTTCAAGAATACGGTAATTTAATAAAGTTTTCATTGTTTTTCAGGGGTTTGTACTATCTGATTATGATTTTTCGCATGAAAAAGAAATAAGAAAAGGCTATTTATATTTACGGAATATTAGTACGTTCTGGATCATGTTGGATCGATAAATATGTTTCTTAGCTGCTAAGTAACTATAAATACGATAGTTTTGGATAAACATCATCCGGTTTTAGATAAACACTATCCTATTTTGGATAAGCATTATCCTATTTTGGATAATTATCAGAACCGGGCTTTTATAAAATAATTTGTACGGAGATAATGTTATCGAAAAGGGTTAGCATATCGAAAATATCGCACCGGGCCGCGCACGGGTCAAACCGTAATCCGGATCGAAAAAAGTCAAAACATGGAAAATGTCCGGAATTACCAGATTAGTTTAGGAAGGAGTTTTCGAAAGAGTTTCGCGTTGTAAAAACGTAAAAACGTAAAAACGCTTGAGGTTGGACGATTCCCGGCTTTATAAAATAATTTTGGAATTATTCAGAAAATAGTTAATAAATTTATAAATCAATATAAATCATGCACTACTCCAAAAATTACCAGAAAAATACCTAAATTATCTATATTTTATTTTGGACATAATAAAAATAACTTACCTAGACTTTACCATATATAAACATCCACATAGCCACACCAATCACCAAATAATTCACCAAAAATCACATAAAATCATATAAAAATTATTTATTGATAAAAATAATTACACGTCATGTCCCGGATATTACATCCTCCCCCCCTTAAAAGGATTCTGTCCTCAGAATCTCCTAAGTAAACAATTGAGGGTACTTTTCTCGCATATCACTTTCTAACTCCCAGGTTGATTCTTCAACCTTTGGGTTTCTCCACAATACTCTTACTAAATTCATAACTTTATTTCTCAATACCTTCTCTCTCTTTTCTAGAATCTTTATTGGATTCTCTACATACAATAAATCGACCTGAAGTTCTATCGGCTCATACTCAATTACATGCCTAAAGTCTGGATTATACTTCTTAAGCATTGATACGTGAAAAACATTATAAATATGCTCCATGTGCGGGGGTAACGCCAATTCGTATGCTACCTTGCCGACACGTTTCAAAATTTCAAAAGGTCCAACGTATCTAGGACTCAACTTTCCTTTCTTTCCGAATCTTGATAATTCTTTCCACGGTGACACTTTCAGTAATACTAAATTTCCTTCTTCGAATTCTATATCTTTTCTAGATTGGTCTGCATATCTCCTTTGGCGATCTTGTGCTGCAATTAGCCTTTTCTGAATGATCTTAACAACTTCCTTTGTCTGCTGTACCAATTCGGGTCCAAGGATCTTACGTTCTTCGACTTCGTCCCAATATACTAGTGATCGACATTTACGTCCATAAAGAGCTTCATAGGGAGGCATTCCAATACTAACATGATAACTGTTATTGTAGGCAAACTCCACTAAGGGAAAATGCTCATCCCAATTGCCTTTCAAATCAATGGCACATACACGTAACATATCTTCGATTGTTTGGATTGTTCTCTCGCTTTGGTCGTCCGTCTGCGGATGATAAGCCATGTTCATATTTAACTTAGTTCCTAAACATTTTGAAAACTTCTCCAAAATCTTGAATTGAATCGTGGATCACGATCAGACACGATAGACACAGGGACTCCATGACGAATTACTATTTCCTTCAAGTACATGTGAACCAACTTATCTAGTGAAAATCTTTCATTGATAGGAAAGAAATGTGCTGATTTGGTTAGTCTGTCCACTATAACCCAAATAGCATCATGATTCGCTTTCGTCCTTGGTAAGCCAACTATAAAATCCTTAGCAATGTGCTCCCACTTCCACTCTGGAATCTCTAGTGGCTGTAATAATCCATTTGGTCTCTGGTGCTCCGCCTTAACTCTCTCACACATGTAACATTTGTTAATCCATTCCACGATTTCTCTCTTCATGTCTGGCCACCAATAATTCTCTTTTAAATCTCTGTACATTTTTGTACTTCCCGGATAAATGGAATACCCTGAGTTATGAGCTTCTTGTAGAATTTCATTCTTTAATTCTGCCACTGGTGGTATCCAAATTCTGGATGAAAATCTAAGAATAGCTTGATCGTCTTTCTGAGTTCATAACTCTTCTCCAACCAACCGATTGATATCCTGATCCATTATCTCCTCTTGGTACTTTCTTATCTTCTCTAACAATTCTGGTTGAGAAGTCATACTGTATATCTTTACTTCATCAGGTTTGCAAATTCTGACTTCCAAGTCCAATTTCTGAAATTCCTTATATAATTCTTCGGGTATCATCAACATGTTCAGTCTTTCTTTCCTACTTAATGCATCTACTACCACATTCGCCTTTCCTGGATGATAGTGAATCATGCCATCATAGTCTTTGATCAATTCCAACCATCTCCTTTGTCTCATATTAAGCTCCTTTTGCATGAATATGTACTTCAAGCTCTTATGATCTGTATAAATCTCACATCTTTCTCCGTATAAGTAGTGTCTCCAAATCTTTAGGGCAAATACCATCGCTGCTAGTTCCAAGTCATGAGTAGGATACTTCTGCTCATGGGGTTTCAGTTATCTAGACGCATATGCAATGACTTTATCATGCTGCATCAAAACAAAACCTAATCCCTTATGAGAAGCATCACTATAGATTACGAAATTCCCTTGATCATCTGGAAGTGACAAAATAGGTGTCGTGATTAGCCTCTTCTTCAATTCTTGGAAACTTTCTCCGCACTTCTCATTCCATATAAACAACTCATTTTTCCTGGTAAGCTTCATCAAAGGCGTTGCAATCTTCGAGAAATCTTGAACAAATCATCGATAATATCCTGCCAGTCCTAAGAAACTTCTCACCTCTGTTGGTATTTTTGGCCTTTCCCAATTCGTAATAGCTTCAATCTTCGCTGGGTCCACTTTGATCCCTTCGTGACGTACCACGTGTCCTAAGAATTGAACTTCTTGCAACCAAAACTCACACTTCGAGAATTTGGCATATAACTTCTCCCTTCTCAAAATTTCCAAAGTTGTCCTTAGATGCTCCGCGTGGTCTTCCGTTGACTTTGAGTAAATCAAAATATCATCAATAAACACAATGACAAACTTGTCCAGATATTCCTTAAAAATTCTATTCATCAAGTCCATAAATGCTGCGGGTGCATTGGTTAATCCAAAAGACATCACTAAGAATTCATAATGACCGTACCTTGTTCGGAAAGCTGTCTTTGGTATATCTTCAGGATTGATCTTCAATTGATGATATCCGGATCTCAAATCAATCTTGGAGAAGTATTTAGCTCCTTTCAGTTGATCAAACAAATCGTCAATTCGAGGTAATGGATACTTGTTCTTGATCGTAGGTTTATTGAGTTCTCGATAGTCGATCCATAATCTCATGCTTCCGTCCTTCTTCTTAACAAATAATACTGGTGCACCCCATGGGGATACACTGGGTCTAATCACTCCTTTCTCCAATAATTCTTGCAATTGCTTTATCAATTCCTTTATTTCCACTGGCTCCATTCTGTATGGGGCCTTAGATACTGGTTCCGTTCCAGGTGCCAAGTCGATTGTAAATTCAATTTCTCTATCTGGAGGAAGTCCTAGTAATTCGTCTGGAAATACGTCTGGAAATTCATTTACCACTAGAATGTCTTTCAGTTTTGCTGGCTCCTGACTTCTATCTATCACATAAGCAATGAAATGCTCGCATCCTTGTCGCAGTAACTTCTTAGCTTGAATCATTGTCAAGAACTTCTTCACTTATCTCTGGCCTCTAAACGTCACCACTTTTTCGTATGGCGTCTTTAATATTACTTTCTTATTACGACAGTCTATCTGAGCTTCGTGCTTAGATAGCCAATCCATTCCTAAAATAGTGTCAAACTCTCCTAACTTAAAGGGAATCAAGTCAACATCAAACTTATGGCCATTAATCTCAATCTCACAGCTCCTACACACTTGGTTAACAGATACACGCTCCTGATTTGCTAATTCTACCATTATAATCTCACTTAATAATTCAACCGGACAATTCAACTTATCAACAAAACCTTGAGAAATAAATGATCGAGTTGCTCCCGAATCTATTAGCACTTTAGCACATAAGGAGTTCACAGTAAGCGTACCTGCAAAAACATCAGTGTCCATGATAGCATCCTTCACAAACATGTCATAAACTCTAGCTCTGGGAGATTCATTCATTGTTGGAGTAGCTCCCATGATATGCAATATGTTGTTGACTGGAATTGGTGCCTTGCAATCCCTTGCGATATGTCCTGGCTTCCCGTATTTGAAATAAGTAAATCTAATTGCTAGAACCTTGCCTGCCTAATTCTTGGAAGACTGGTCCTTGTTGACTAGCTCTCTAGATGGATGATTACGACACTCCCTTGAATAGTGCCCCTTCTGGTTGCATCTATAGCAGACCACACTCAACTTGTTATAAACTCCACCATATTTCTTTCCACAGACTTGACAGTCTGGTACCGCTGGCCTCTGCTGAGTTGGCTGGTTCCCAATGGTTGAGCGGTTACCTTGGCCTCCGTTGCCTGCATTCTGTCTATTAAAATTTCTTCCGGGCTGGAACTTGCCCTTCCTCTGATTAAAATATGGAAACTTCCCTGCTTGGGACTGTCCTTCACTTCCCTCAAACTTCCTCTTCTTACCTTCCTTCTCCTTCTGAGACATTTCACTATCCGTCTCTGCAATCATAGCCTTCTGCACAACTCCCGCATACATATCCAACTCAAATATGGCCACCATCCCTCAAATCCATGGCTTGAGTCCTTGCTAAAATCTTTTAGCTTTCTTCCTATCAGTGTCCACATATGATGGCACAAGCCTAGACAACTCCTCAAACTTACTTTCATAATCCGCCACTGATATATTCCCCTGCTTTAGCTCCAGAAACTTCAACTCCATTTGACCCTGAACAAACTGAGGGAAATACTTCTCTAAAAACAGCTCCTTGAATCTATCCCATGCCACATCATCTGTACCTTCCAACATCTTAACAGTTTCCCACCAGTAGGTGGCTTCATTCTTCAAGTAGTAACTTGCAAACTCAGTCTTCTGCTCCTCCCTCACTTTAACTAAGGCAAATGCCTTCTCAATTTCCTTCAACCAGATTCTTGCCTCAATAGGATCTACAGAACCCTTAAACTCTGGTGGATTCACAGCCTGAAAGGTCTTAAAGGTTACCTGAGGGTTGGTCTGCCTCTATTGTTGTTGAGTCAGGTGAACTGTTTGTTGAGCCAAGATCTGTAGAATCTGGGCTACAGTTGGGTCTAAGGGACTGGGTTAGCATTCTGGTTATTGCTGTCTTGGGTGTTGTTTTTATTGTTTTCTTCATTCTGGTTGGTGGAATGGGTATTTCTTCTGGTAGACATTTTCTGTAAAGAATCAAACAATTTATTTAGCCTTTAAAACAAAATCCTTTTTATGAAAAGATTTTGTAAAACTGAATATCTCTTTTGAAAACATTTTCAATAGTTGTACTAAGTAAATTACATGCTTCTTTACAGGATGTAAACAATTAAGGGGAATAGGGTACATGTTATCACAAGAGTTTTATAACTGGTGCAGTAAGGTAAAACATGTATGGTAAAGTAAATGACAATGCTGGAAAGGAAAGGTATTGATATGTATCAAAGTTTGGTGGTACAAGCACAAAACATTTTATTAAAGGCAAAGGTACAACAAGTCTATTCCTTATTCAGTAGGTCTAGTTTATTCGCACTCCTACCAAAAGTCCGGTAATACACACTATACACTATTATACATATATCACTTATCATATCATTCCTATCGTTATGGAAACTCTGGTCCACCAAGTCTTTCAAAATCCTACAATGCTTCTCTAGCCTACCCCGTAAAAACATCTGGGGCTGCATACTCACACATAGCTCCATAAAGTCTAGCCTCAAGTATTTTACGAGTCACCTGAATCTCATTCCGAAGCTCCTTTACTTTCCTGTCAATATCTATAGTTCTTATGATATGCTGTAATTCCTGAATCTGGACCCACAAGGCCTCTCGTTCTAATAGAATAGACTCATACTTATAGTAGGGGACAGTGTGTAGAGTAAACTGAAACGATACACCTGCCACCAAGAGTCTGGTAGAATCAGAATCAGCTGGTGGGGGTCCTCGAATAGGTGGTCTCACGCCAAGAAGTGGAATAGCTTGTAATGGTGCAACCGTCGCAACTAGTACTATGGCTGACACCGGTGGAAGAGCAGGGCGTGGATCAGTTGACGGTCCTCCAACTGACGGCTCTGAGTGATCAGATGATATTGAAATAAAGGAATCTGCCATCGCCGTTATCTGAAAATTACGCTTCTAGATAAGAATCTCGAATCTCACCATGAATCATACTAAAACCTACTATTTAGCCGTACTCAATATCTCGACGTTCTATTTTTCCATTTCTTATTTTAACCTTAACCCTCTACCCATTCACGATAATCTAGGCTTGTGGCAGTGACTTTAAACCTTAGCTCTGATGCCAAAGCTGTGACACCCTCCAAACCCGGGTCAGAAGTTTGGGGCCCACAACATATACACACACCATATTTAAACCTGTTTATGAATATAATAATATATGCAATCACCATACTTACCATAATCAAGGATCGCAACAGTTTAAAGTACGTCCACAAGCCACAATCTTATTTATTACAAATGTACCAAATCCCAAATTTATTTATCTTATATTTGAAGTCAAACTTTATTACAAACTTTTAGCACACACTAAGCCACACAACTTCCGCTAGCTTATTCCACTTTAACCTGTAAACCTAGCTGGCACACTCGACTGGGGATCCTCGCCATCACCAAATTCCTTTTTAACTAGAAATGAACATAAACATATTCGCAAGAGTGAGCTAACTAGCTCAGCAAGTTACAATAACAGCACTGATATTTAATAACGATCAATTAAAATGATATAGGGAATCAAGTTTCCTGATAAGCAATGATTAGAATTGGATATTCACTTTTATTTTAAAAACCAAGGTTAAGCTGCTGATCAGTCACGCACTAACCCCGAGAAAGGCTCCCAGCTTTGCTCTATATACTGGATCTAAGGCACTCATTGGCCTATTATGACCACGAATCTGGTCCGACCATGAATCTGGTCCATATTTAAAAATAATTCAATTCTATAATAATAACATGATAAACAATGTAATTCAATAAACTGAATCTTAAACAACATTTATCTTGAAGCATAAAATGATTCACAACACCAGAAAGGTATAACAAGGTAAACAAGAAGATTGACTTTCAATTCAAGGAAAGAATCAAAGTGTAGAAGACCAAGGGTACAAAGGTTACAAGGAATGGTCTTTTGCTATACAAGGCATAAAGGTTTGTCTAACAAGCAATCTCATATCAAGGATAAAACAAAATGTTTCCATGATCTGTTCGTATGTATCTATATCACATGTTACTCCTTCAGTCTCTGTTTTGCTATATCGTTATACCACCAGTCGGAATATGAGATCTACGATAGCTTTTCTCAAGAAAAATATTCTGACATCGGGTGTAGCTAGATTACCCGATAAGGTTGCACACCTCTCTCTGGGTAATGATCAACCATCTGATGAATCATTATCCTCCAATGTTGTCTCACGTCGTATTCCTCGTAATATTACGATTAATCGAAATAGAACTCAGATAATGCCTAAGAGTGTTCTGGGTTCCCATATGTCGTATGTCTGTAATTACATGAAGAATATTCGTTCTGAAGCGCACTTTAAAGTCAATCCTCCTGTGTTGACTTTTCCTCATGGTTTGATAGACTGTCTATTCGAAAGTCAAAGAACAACCTTTATGGGTTTAGGATATCGTTTTAATCCAGGCCAATCAGAGTTTATCATGCATGATGCTCGATTTCCATCGAGTTTGATGAAGAGGAGTTACATTAGCTGGATGAATTCGCTTCATTTATCCATGAGTAAGAAGATGTCATCGGTACGGGAGTTGTGTTCGTTTAGTCGCCAGGATGGAATGAGAAGTGTCTTAGATTTGAATTACTATTCAAACTTAGTGGAGGTTATAACCCTCTTTAATGGTACCTTTGGACGTTTTTTAATATTAACATGTTCGGGGTTTGGTTGCACAGTGTGGTATACATTTTTCCCATGTATTGATGGTCAAGTTCCTATGGAGCTCTTTACACCTATCGTCTCATATGATCCTCTCTTAAATATGGACTTTTTGGATCCCTCCTACAATTGTGTTGAGTTTACAGCTCAAAAGGATATGTCTGAGAAGATCAAATCATCATTTGCGAATGTTACCCCGTTTTCTGAGATGAATATCCCGGTTAGTGGTGTGGTTCTTCGGAATGTATGTTTAGGCATAATGATTGTCTTCTTAATTACTACAGGTGTAGTAGATATGAGTAATGTAATGAACAATGTATAGAAGGAAAGCAATGGGCATTGTACTTCATTCACTTAGTGTGTCTAACGTCTTACGTTCTCAAAACCCTTTTGAAGATTGTATTCGAAAGCGCTGGGACTCATCTTTATGTAGACGTGAACAGCTATTGGAAGATATTCTCTTTGTTTATAACGATTTAACGTCAACTACAAGATGGTCTATGCCTCATGATCAATTCGAATCAATTCTACGACAAATATGTTCAGATGAATACCATCTATCTCCACTAAGATATCTTCTTATCCCGGAGTATGATTTTACCAAGGTTTTTGTCGAAGAACTGGTATTATCATATCCTGATATCATGTTTCGAAAATGTCGACAGCATTCTGGTTCTATAGAGGTTCTTTTACCGCATAATGATGATGTAGTGGTCTACACTGGTTTATCACGTTTCTTGTATCATCTCTCTTTAGGTAGCTTACCTCATAATGAGGATTACCGAATATTGAATCAATCAAGTATCGAGGCTTTTTATAAGAGTCTTCTAGGTAGAAGGGCTGTGAGGTTGTACTGTATTGAATTAGATGAATCCTTGAATTTCATTCCAAAAAAGCTTTTATGGAGTAGTATCGGATAGGTGTGGTTCGTATCCAAGAATTCAATAATCAAGGGTTTACAAGAAATCAGGCTCACGGCTCAAGATCAATAAGAATCAGGGTTTAGGGTTAAGTACTTCAAAGTACTTGCAATATAGAATAGAAATTACTGGGAATAATTGCAACATAATGAAAAGAGTTCAAAAGTATTCAAAAGTATATTACAAGAAAGTTCAGGGACACTTGCCTTATCAATTCGCTTTCACTTCACTAACACTTGTCAATTGGTTCCCACTCATTAACCACTTGCTTTCCTTTTCTACGTCTCGCTTCCTCTGTTAGACATCACATATACTCATCAATACTACTTATCAACTCATTCTATTCGATACAAGCTTCTATCTACCCTTCGTTTCACCCAAATCCGATGTACGGATTACAAGTTACTGTAGAAACAATCAAACAATGCACATACAGTCATATTATACAGCAATCAGATCACATATAGCATATAGCACGTAAAATATTTGATCAAAATAATTTTTCAAAGAAGATTCGGGGTCAAAATGATTTTCCAGGTATTTAATAAGAATTTTTGAACATTTTTCGGAATTAAAATTGGACTCCGAATCATTTTATAATTAAATAATAGGGTTCGAACACCCGAATTTGACATTAAAATAATTTTATAATAATTATCGAGCCTTGAAAATAATTTAAAATTATATTTTAAAGCTCGAAACTATTTTTCAGAATTTTTAAATCAATTTTAAATAATTAAATCCGATTATTAAATTAATTACATCCTCCCCCTCCCCTCTAAAAGGATTCTGTCATCAGAATCTCCTAAGTAAACAATTGAGGGTACTTTTCTCGCATATCACTTTCTAATGATTCTTCAACCTTTGGGTTTCTCCACAATACTCTTACTAAATTCACAACTTTATTTCTCAATACCTTCTCTTTCTTTTCTAGAATCTTTATTGGATTCTCTACATACGATAAGTCGACCTGAAGTTCTATCGGCTCATACTCAATTACATGCCTAGAGTCTGGATTATACTCTTAATTTGTTATGGTGTCTAAGCAATTTGAAATATAGCTAGAATTAAATTTGATATTTCTTGTCAAATATGAAATTTTGGCTAATTTAGAATTTACATCTCGATGGATGTTTATTATCCGTTGAAAATGAATATTCGTTGAATCTTATTAACCGTTGAAATCACAAATATTATTCTGGGTACTTTTAATCCTTATCCGTCAAATTGTTCTCAGTCTAGCCGTTAATTTTAGGCATTATCCGTTGAATTTACTTACAATCTTCAAGTATATTTCGATGGATAATCATTAGAATTTTGACAGTTTTCTTTATTTTTAAACGGCTATTTTGGGCAACTTTCATTGGGTATTTTATTTTTACTTTTTTTAACCGTTTATTTCTGAGAAAGTATAAAGGCCTATTTCATTTTCATTTTTACTTTTATCTTTCTCAAGCTATCTGTTATTCCCAAACAATCTAAACAAGAATTACAGAAGGGGGGGGGGGTTAAATGGAATTCTGGCTTCTTTTAGATTTTAAGAACGGTTCTTTTACAAATAAATAGTTGTGTTTGATTTTGCAGTAGTGCGGAATGAAAGTAAGATAGAAATCAAAGCACAAAGCATTTAAATACAAGTATTTAAAAACTTTTTGGTGGATTAAACTTTTCCACCAGAGATATATATTAAGGTAGAGAACTCTGTGTTACAAAATGTACACAGCTGCTTACAAGTTGAACTACAAGAACTGAGAAATTCTTTACAGATTTTGCCTTATCTATTTATCTAGTAATTGCTTACTAACTTTGATACTTTTCAACTTGCTACACTTGGTTTATATATCACCAAGTTACATGATAAAAAGACAAGATAATAAGACAAATCATTTCTAGTCTAATTTCATGCTGCTACACTTCTCTTTCCAGCATCTTTGTATCTTCAATTTAGCATGGAAATAGAAATGCTTCTTTGTTCTCTAAAACCTTAATTAGGCTGCCACATTCCATTTGCATACAATCAACACATGTGACTGTCAGGTCACTATCAATTGCTCTTTTGAATTTGATCATACGTTGAAACTCGGATTGATCATCCGTTGAAACTCTGTTTGATCATCCGTTGAAACTTATGTTGATCATCTGTTGAAGCTTTGTTTGATCATCCGTCGAGACTTATATTGATCATCCGTTGAAGCTTTGTGAATCATCCGTTGAGATTGTCCTTTTGTCAGTTAACTCCATCTCATTTATACAAGATTACAAGGCATCAAATATTTACAATTAACCAACCTATCTTGCATATCAATCTAGTAGTCAACTTTACATAAACATCCTACAACATCTAGTTCACTAAGCCATTTAAGTATGCAGAAATGTGCTACTAATCTTATTATTACATAAGCTACTTCTTTCAACGGATGTTGAAATGATCATCCGTTGAAAGCTACAAAATCACTTAACTAAAATCTACTCAGTATTTTGTTTAAGTTATCATCAAGTGCACAACATATTCCTAACAATCTCCCCCAATTTATACCTACTGGAATTGTAGCCATAAATTAAGAGAAAGTTGATGATAACAAAACACACTATGAATACAGAATGAAATAAAGTAGATAAGAATTACAAGTGTTGCAGTTTATTGAAAATTCTCACAAAGAAACATTTGTAGAGTTTTTTACAGATCATTTTCAAGGTGCTCCTTTAGACTGAGCAAATTTAGATCATTTCCTTGATTGCCTTGACTTCTTTCCCAGCTTCACATCATTCTCTTCAATCTGATATTGGAGTTTTCTGTAGAATTCTGATTCATTCTCATTTATCTGATCCAGATTTTCTTGCATCTCCTTGAAAGTTTCATTGCTTGCATTTTTTAGCTGATCTTCCAATCTGAAGAATCTTCTAATGTTTTTTTCATCTTTGAACTCCATAATCCAATATGGCCTCAAATGCACCTTATCTCCAGTAAAAGGGATTGTCAATACTCTTGGGAGTGCATTTGGTCCTCTCCAGCTATTTCTTATCTCCTCAAACTTGTTTAGTACCATTATCTTGGCAACTATGTTGAATCCAAAGTTTTTCTTGATTGAGGAGAATATAGTCACCAGAGTAGAGTAGCCTTCATTGAGAATTCTGTGAAGGGGCAATGTTATCTCTTTTCCACCCTTGTACCTGAATACTAATCTCTCTGGAAGGTGCTTGTAGGCATCAATAGCTCTAACTTATTCTAGCTCATCCAAATAGAGATTTATGTCTAAAAATCCTTTGATGTCACATATGAAGAGTTTATCTCCCTTGTTAACAGTAGGCTTGGGTTTGGCCAAAGATTTGGATTGAAGTTTAACAGGCTTGACTGTTTTGACTGCTCTTTTCTTTATTTTTCTTGGTTTGGCAAAATTGGAATTTTTCGATCAGAAAGAGGCAAGCTATCCCAATCTATATGTTAGGTCACACACACTGTAGAGGGGGTGAATACAGTGTATAATACAATCAAATCGAACTTTAATAACTCAAGTAACAGAAAACAAACTTTATTGAAACAATAAACTCTGTTACAGTATGGAACTGTTCTCTTCCAGTGATGAACAAATATCACGAGAGCTGCTAGGGTTACAATGAATAATCTTCTCGATTGTGATAACACTTTTAGTGTAAACCCTATGTCTGTGTTTTATATACTACACAGTTACAAGATAATCGCTAATTGATATGGAATATAATTCTGCTTCCTAAAATATATCAATCGGATATCTTTTCTTCCAAGTATTCTATTCTTCATAGAAATCCTTCTTCATGCATATCTCTTCTTATGTTTGTCTCGATCTTCTTTCCTTTAACCAGCTACCTTCCTTATCTGAACATCCTTCAGTACTTAAGTTCTAATATCCATCTTCTGATAATTATCTCCTGATAATATATGTACTAATATCCTTAAGTCCTGACTTCTAGTGAGTACTGATTTATCCTGTTTAAGTAAGATCAGAAAACTAAACATAAATCACATTAGCCATGACGTTATCAAATATATCTAACAATCTCTGCCAACTTGTAAATTAGCATAATATACAAGTTTAACAGATATTTGATGATGTCAAAAACATTAAGTACAAATGCATGAGAATTTGACTAGATAACTACAACTTACAATCCTTAAAGCTTTACCAATCTTTATCTTCTGATAACAACTTCAGTCTGTATTCATATAAGAATTTAAACAGTTGTAGATCTTGACTTGGCTTCATCTTCTGATCTCTCTGATGTCAGGAGTTGTTCTGAGATAGTTCTTCAACAAACATCTCTCAGCATATCTGAGTTCATCAATCATCCTCCTTTTAACATCTTTAAGTTCTGCAGTATCTTCACCAATTTGAAAGATTGCAGCCCTGAGATCATTAATTCTAGCTTTCCTTATATCCCGATCCAGTCTGATCAAATATGCCTTGTCAGACTCAAGATTGAATTCCACAGCCCTGTAACCCAGAAAGGTAGTTATAATCTTGGCAGTGTTGGGCTTCATCTCAACAATATCACCCTTGTGATCTCTGTTCTTTGGAAGATATGTGCTGTCAGACTTAACAGAATAAAGCCTTTTCTGTCTCTAAATCTGATTCTTCAAATAGTTTGCAGCACTTTCTGTTATTTTGTCATTCACTTGAAGTAAGAATAATACATGTTCCAGTTCTTCAAAATACTTCAGTGGAATGGCATTTTCCCTTATATGATAAACCCTACCATCTGTCATGAAGTACAACAAGATATGTTCTTTCAAGTACATATGGTAAACCATTTGTACAGATTCCGGTTGATTCAATCTCTCAGGAGTTGCTCCAATACCTGGTTCACTTAAGGAAGTTGGATCATTGGTAGTGTTATGTATTCTTCTTTCATCAGCACTTCCCAATCCAGTTTTATCTCTTGCTTCCTTTCCAGTAACCACTCTTGCTTCAAAACCACATGCAGCAGTCTTCAAAGGTTGAGTCTATTTGGCTTTAGTGAATCCTGGTAGGAGTTTCTTTGAAGGTTTAACATGAGCAATGTCAGAGGTTTCCTTTGATATATCTTCTGATATCAAGTTAACTTGAGCTATGTCAGAGGTTACTTGCTTCTCTGAGATATCAGAACTAACTATCTCTTGACTCTGAACAACTTGAGCCATGTCAGAGGTTGTCTTAGAAACTTTTCTTGAAGTTAGAGCAAGATCAACATCTTCATCAGTAATTTCTTCATTCACAGGAGGCACATAAACCTTGATAGGTTCACCAACTTTCTCTTTGCCCTTGGACCTTGGATTTATCTGCAGTTGTGATTTATCCATGGTTGTTTCAGAATTTGTCCTTTCTTTTATCACAATGCCTTTGAGTTTTGGAAGTGTCTTTTTACCAGAAGCTTCAGATTTAGATTTGACTTTTTCTGATTTAAGTATGACTTCTTCTTCCATTAGACTCTCCAAGTCCATTCCTGGATTTTCCTGAAGAAATAACTGTCTTGACATTTCTTCATCAAGGTCTAAAAGTTCATCAGAACTTATCCTTTTACCAGTAGCAGAAGTAATTCTCTTTCCAGCATCAGAACTTGTCCTGTGACTTATGATTTCAGCTTTTCTTGATGAGAAACCTCTACCTTGACTATGACCTCCACCCATTCCAGGGTTTCCCTTGTCATCTTTTTCATCATCCTTCCCCTTCAGTGTCTTATCAGTTTTGCATTTGGACTTAATTACTTTCTCCCCCTTTTTGGCATCAGCAGGTAAAAGAAGAGAGACAAACAATTCCACTGAGGCTTGGATTTCATTAAGTTGAGATTTCTGAGAAGCTTAATTTTTCAAAATATCATCAATCTGAGATTATTGTTTCTCTTGAGTCTTCTCAATATAAGCAACTCTGTCAAAGGTAGGTTGGAAGAATTTTTTCTTGTCAAGTTTCTGAACTTGTTCTTGCTTGATCAATTTTTCCTTAATTTTATGTAACTCTGCATGAGTAGTGGAACGGAGATCTTGTATATGTTTAGTACTCAATGCAGTGACTCGAAGCTATGTTTTGAAATCATCAGTAATTAACATCTCATCAGCTTTAGTCAAGTGCTCAGCAAGATGCTTTGCAGATGAAACACAGGTAACTGAGTTCCATTCCTTAGTCCACTCTTGTCCTGCAGGAGTTTCACTCCAAGGCACTGGTCCTTCTGTTGTAACAAACTTCTTAACTAATTCACTGTTGGATGAGGTGCATATCCTGAAGGACCTACTTCATCAGCATCTGCATTTGGAGTAGCATCATCAGTATCATCAGCATTTGCAGCATCAGAACTTACAGAATTAGCATCTTCTGATAAAACAACAGTATGAGAAGCAATTGAGGCTTCAGCATCATCTTCTAAGGGCTGATCTGGTTCCAAGTTCTGATCAACAGCCATATCCTGATGCTCACCTAAATTCTGATCAGCATCTAGATGCAGAGAAGGTGTAGTAGATAATTCTGGAGTGTGAGTAGCCTCAGTAGCAGGTGTTGTTGATGGATGAATTGCTGTCGGAGCTTCTAAGAAAAGTACCTCAGGCACAACCAGGTTTTGAATATCAATTTCAGCACTTGTGCCTGGATCAACAGGAGATACAGTCTTTTGAATAGGAGACACAGATGGTGTGTTGGCCTTTTCTGTAGCAGCTTCATGAGTTGAAGGCAATGGAGAAGCAGTGGCTTGAGCAGATTCTGGTTCTTGTGAGATCAGAGATTCCTGATCTCCTTCCTTAGCTGTTGCTTCCTCATCATCTGAAACTGGCCTTTTAGCTCTCTGTTTCTTGTATCTCTTTGAAGGTAGGGATTCCTTGGGAGTTTCAGCAACAGTCATTCTTCTAAGCCTTTTGAGAAGCTTAGAGCCCCCTGTTCCAGAATCCTTCTGAGAAGAAACTTTCTCAGCTTCTTTGACAACAGGTTCTGATGTAGAAACCTGTTCCTCACTATCAGACTCATCTCTCAAAACAATCATCCTTCTCTTCTGAGGTGTTTGAGGAATAGTCTTTGTCCTCTTTGGCTTGGAAGATGAAGGCTTCACAGTAGGTACTGAGGATGAAGGTTGAGCTGTCTGTAAAGGTGAGAGATGTGATTTGAGATATGTTCTGAGGGATGGTTGAGGTATAGATGGATGAGTGGTATGTTCTGATGGTTGCTGTGGTGTGTGGGAGGTGGTGGTAGGTTGGACATCAGGATAAACAGATCTATAGGTGTGAGGATCAGCATTTACCAAGATCTGTTTTACAGACTGAGGAATCTGTAAAGATTTAACCACCTTTTTTTTAAGTTCAGCATTTACCAAGTCATTAAAGGCTCGTTTTGCAATTTTGAAAGGTGGAGTTAAGTCAGTGGTAGGTTGGGGTTCATCAGCACAGCAGAAATTATATATAAGCTGACAGAATCTAGCAAAATAGACAACATTCCTATCCTCTGTCATCCTATCCCCAATAAAACCTATCACAGCATTTGCAAAATCAAAATGAGTTTGGTTAATGATAGCATACCCGATGTGCTGACTCATTATAGGAATGGCATCAAAGTTGGAACACTTATTCCCTAAAGCTTTAGTGATGCAGTCGAAGAAGAAGCTCCATTCTTTTCTGATATGAGCCCGTTTCAACTGCCCAAACTTAGCCAAACTCTGCTCATACCCTAAACTGGCCATTAACTCTTGTAGAGCTGATTCCTCCGGGGTTGAAAAAGTATAGCCTTCTGGTAAATGTAAGGCCTTTCGAATTATACCAGGAGTTACCACATGTGTAGAATCATCCACTTCGAAAACAATACTGGGAGTACCATTTGTACCACCATTATCAAAGTTCCCAGTCCGCCAAAATGTCAGAACTTGTTGGCTCGAAAAGACTGAAGGCTGGGTCAATACATACCCAATTTTACTGTGTGCAAGAAGATCTTGCACAAAATGCAACTCAGACGGAGCTTCAGCATGATCAAGAATTGTAGCATAGTTATTTGGAACGAACTTAGCTCCATCAAGGATCAAATCCTTAGGTGCTATGAGAAAAATCAAAAATTAAGAGTTGCCTGTTAGGTGTTTGAGAAAATGTCTGTATGAAAAACCAACATCAGGAGATGAAAGAGAGTAAAAGCAAAGAAAGAGAGATAAAGTGTAAAAGTAAATAAAAGATTGGAAAATCTTCTCTCTGTCTTACTTATACTTTCGAAAAAATATAACCGTTGGACACCTGTCAGACATGCAGTAATAATGAATAGTTAATGGGCACGGGAAAACAGTAATCATTACTTACCCACTTGCAGTTTTTCAATGAAAAACCGTTCCACTTACCCAGTAATTCCATTAATCGAGGTAAATCAGTTGTAATTCAAAATTGAAACTGTTCCCACTTATTCAATTATTTTTCACTGCAACACCAATATTCTGAGTAGAAATTCAAGTATGAGAGTGACCAAAATTAAATCAAGTAAATAAATACTGATATTGTAAGATCAGAACTTAATTTAAATCAAAATGGAAATGGTCATCAGAATATGGATATATCAGGATTTATCAGTGCATTTAAATTACAAACATCTCAGAGACAAAAACTTGCAAAAAATAGAAATTTCATTAATATATTAAGAGAATACATTCATGAAATTTAAATTACATCAGAACTTTACAAGATTGTCGTAAGCTTCTAAACCTAACATCAACAGCCTTAGTCCTAGCTCAAGAAGCATGCAAGGCTGACGATTAAGAAAAACACGAAGAAGAAAATAAATTATTTCTTCTTCCTACTCTCTACAAAAAGAATAGCGAGTCTGATGATTCGCTCTTGCTGGTGGAGAGCTTCCAGCCTTTCCTCCTCCAATCGCTCCAGATGGCGATGGTAGTCCATGTAAAAGAACAGGAGGTGGGTGAGAACCTCCTGGGGAACCGAGTCCCAAATCTCATCAGGAATGGCAGTGACGTGCCATTCCTACTGCCAGACTTCACAGCTTAACTCCATGTTGAAGGTCTCATAGTTTAAAAACATATTGTAGTTAACCATGATGTTGTGTATATGAGGGAAAAGAGAGTAAGTGTTTGAGGAAAGAATTGATGTATAGGCTGATGTGAAGTGTTCATTTATATAGGCAAGAGAATGCCAGGAGACGCAAGGAAATTTAATGTTGACAGGTAGAATTAATTCTACCTCGTCTCCCTAGACTTGGAAGAAGAAAAATAGTCATTGGAAGTGTAAGACAGGGTTTAATGCACACAAGTAACAAGTAAAAATTACTGTGCATGTACATGTTATACTAACCCTAATTAGATTGACTGTTAATATTCTACCCAAATATATTCTGATTTAAAAAGAGACTGTTGTTAGATTTTATCCACAAATAAGTCAAGTAAAGGATCAGAATTTAATATCAGAACTTAGACTTATATCAGAACTTAACAGTTATCAGAACATTATTTCTTAACTCGAAAAATGAATGCCTATTTTTGTAATTCTTCACACAAATTCTGACATAGATTCTTCAGAACTTAATCATCAGAACGTTCAACAGAACTTGTCCTCAGAATTTATGCAATGAGACACATAAACTGTTCATCTAAAATAACACAGATCACCACAGTAATTTTCATCATTCATATGGAGTGTTTAGTGTGTGCATTAAGCTAAATATTAGACAAAGAGTAAAGTCTGATTCACTTCAGTACATCTTAGAAATAAGGCATAACTAAAACTTTACTAAAAATCTGTCATTATTCTGAAGCCTACTATTATATGAGTTCATGCTTGAGTCCACCTCAACTGTTTTGTGCTAATTTTGTGCATCTTTTTAAATTCCATTTTACAGTGGCTTCTCAGTGTAAGTGAGTCACGACTGCTTATCAGAATTTATGCTATTATCAGAGTATTTCTCCAGTAATCATAGAGTGTAAAAAGTCACCAAGAAAAATATATATTTGCTTTTCTAATGCATATTACTTAATACCAGCAATGCACTTGGGTCGTCCCTTCCACATTTTTACTCTAGATCTCAAAGGAGTACCTGATTTTAATTCCTTGATTCTTTTTCTTTTTCTTTTGATAAGTGAGGTTTATCAGCACTTAGTACATTTAACAGATTTACTAGCATCAGAACTTAACAGATGAGAAGGATTATTCTAGTTTATGACTTAGTAATAAGATAGACAAAGTAAACTCAACTAAGCTCAATATGAGAATTTGCTTGTGTCATTAGATTTCCACAGAAATAATTACTTCTAACATGGGATCTCTAGTTTATTGAAGACTACTAGGTCAACATCTAGCACTGGTATCTTCATAGGATAGAATAGTTACTTAAACAGACATATCACTATCAGAGTTTAGAAAGTCACATCAGACACCAGTCAGTACTTAAGCAATTTTCAATTAAGCACAGAATACACAAAGAAAGTAATTTCTGTAAATACTGATCATAAAGTCTGATGCATCAGAACAAAACTAAGCAGATTTAGAGAAAGAACCTGAAACCATTCCAAGTTCATTTACTAATCTTGTAAAAGTAGCTTCACACAGTGGTTTTGTGAAGATATCTGCTAGTTGTTGATCTGTTGGAATAAAGTGCAATTCCACTGTACCTTCATCCACATGTTCCCTTATGAAGTGGTACCTGATGCTGATGTGCTTTGTCATTGAGTGTTGAACTGGATTACCTGTCATAGCAATAGCACTTTGATTATCACAGTAAATAGGGATTTTGTAATATGTTAACCCATAATCCAGTAACTGATTCTTCATCCAAAGAATCTGTGCACAACAGCTTCCTACAACAATGTACTCTGCTTCTGCAGTGGATGTGGAAATTGACTTTTGTTTCTTGCTAAACCAAGAAACCAATCTGCCTCCAAGAAATTGGCAGCTTCCACTTGTGCTTTTCCTGTCAATTTTGCAACCTGCAAAATCTGCATCTGAGTAACCTATTAGTTTAAAATCTGATTCTCTAGGATACCACAATCCCAGATTAGCTATTCCCTTAAGATACTTGAATATTCTTTTCACAGCTGTTAAGTGAGGTTCTCTTGGATCTGCTTGAAATCTTGCACAAAGACAGGTAGCATACATGATATCAGGTCTACTAGCAGTGAGATAGAGTAGTGAGCCAATCATACCTCTGTAATCAGTAATATCTACTGATTTACCAGTATCCTTGTCCAGTTTTATTACAGTGGCCATGAGAGTGGATGCACTTGAACAATCTTGCATTCCAAATTTCTTCAGCAGATTTCTGGTGTACTTAGTTTGACAAATAAAAGTGCCTTCTTCATTCTGCTTGACTTGAAGGCCCAGAAAATAGCTAAGTTCCCCCATCATACTCATTTGATATCTTGACTGCATCAGTTTGGCAAACTTCTTGCAAAGACTGTCATTTGTAGAACCAAAGATGATATCATCAACATATATCTGGACCAGAAGTAAGTCCTTTCCATGGTTGAGGTAGAACAGTGTTTTGTCTATAGTTCCTCTGTTAAATCCACTTTCCAGAAGAAACTGAGCTAAAGTCTCATACCATGCTCTTAGAGCTTGCTTAAGTCCATAAAGTGCTTTATCAAGCCTGTAGACATAATCTGGATATTTGGAATCTACAAAGCCTGGGGGTTGTTCAACATATACTTCTTCCTCCAATTCTCCATTGAGAAAAGCACTTTTTACATCCATTTGAAAGACAGTAAACTTTTTGTGAGCAGCATAAGCCAAAAATATCCTTATGGCTTCCAATCTAGCAACCGGTGCAAATGTTTCATCATAATCAATTCCCTCCTATTGAGAATATCCTTTTGCAACCAGCCTTGCCTTATTTCTTGTAATTATGCCATCACTGTCAGTTTTGTTTCTGAATACCCATTTTGTACCAACAACAGATCTGTTCTTTGGTCTTGGCACTAGGGTCCAGACTTTGTTTCTTTCAAATTCATTTAACTTTTCCTGCATTGCTTGCACCCAATCAGCATCTTGAAGAGCTTCTTCCACTTTCTTTGGCTCAGTCTGAGAAAGAAAAGAATTGTAAAGACATTCACTTGAAGTAGCTGTTCTAGTTCTGACACCTGCATCAGGATTTCCAATTATCAAATCAGGTGTATATGATTTAGTCCACTTCCTTGCAGATGGAAGGTTTTCTCTAGAACTGGATGCTCCCCCATGATCCATGCTGTCTTCATTAACATTTTCTAATGCTCCCCTTGAAACTATGCTCTCTGAGTTGGATTCTTCAGAATTTAGATTTTCAGAACTATCAGAACTTGGCTTATCAAAACTTGACGAATCAGAACTTGAAGAGCCAGATGTATGTTCTGATACTTCTTGAGATGTGGTTATATCTTTAGTATGCTCCCCCTGCATAGGTGCATCTTCCTTTGGCGTAGTCACCATAGTTTCAATAACATCAGAGTTTAATCCATCAAAGTTTGCAGTATCAGGATTTAGATTGTCAGGATTTTCAGTATCAGAATTTGAGTCTTCATTTTCAAATCTCAGCTATTCATGATCAATAAAATCTTCAAGTCCAGTAATCTTCTTATCATCAAAAGAGACATTGATAGATTCCATGACCACCCTTGTTCTCAAGTTATAGACTTTGAAGGCTTTTGTGGAAAGTGGATATCCAACAAAGATTCCTTCATCAGCTTTTAGATCAAATTTGGATAACTGTTCAGGATGAGTCTTAAGAACAAAATACTTGCATCCAAATACATGAAAATACTTCAGATTTGGCTTCTTTTTCTTCACCATCTCATATGGTGTCTTTCCTTGCTTGTTGATGAGTGTTGCATTCTGAGTAAAATAAGCAGTCTGCACAGCTTCAGCCCAAAAATAGGTTGGAAGCTTTGCTTCATCAAGCATTGTACGTGCAGCTTCAATGAGAGTTCTATTCTTTCTTTCAACAACTCCATTTTGCTGTGGAGTTCCAGGAGCATAAAATTCCTACTTGATTCCATGGTTTTTGCAGAACTCTTCCATCATCAAATTCTTGAACTCAGTACCATTATCACTCCTTATTATTTTCACAGAATTTTTGACCAATTTATCCAGTTGCCTGACATGATCAATCAAGATAGATGCAGTTTCACTTTTAGTGTGCAAGAAATACACCCATGTGTATCTGGTGAACTCATCTACTATGACCATAGCATATTTCTTCTTTGCAATAGACATGACATTTACTGGACCAAATAGATCAACATGTAGTAGGTGATAAGGCTCAAGAATTGATGATTCAGTCTTACTCTTGAATGAAGATTTCCTTTGTTTGGCCTTCTGACAAGAATCACAAAGGCCATTAGGAGCAAATACTGACTTTGGCAGTCCTCTCACAAGATCTTTCTTGACTAACTCATTTATATTGTTGAAATTTAAATGAGAGAGTTTCTTGTGCCAATTCCGGCTTTCTTCAATTGATGTTCTACTCATCAGACAGATTGCAGAACCATCAGTACTTGTTGAAAGCTTGGCTTCATAGATGTTACCACGCCTGTATCCTTTCAGAACAACTTTGCCTGTATATTTACTTACAACCTCACAGTGTTCTTCAAAGAAATCCACATGATAACCTCTGTCACAGATTTGACTAACACTCAGCAGATTGTGTTTAAGTCCTGAGACCAGAGCTACTTCTTTAATGATGACATTCCCAAGATTGATATTGCCATATCCCAATGTTTTTCCAATGTTGCCATCTCCATAAGAAACACTTGGGCCAGCCTTCTCCACAAAGTCTGATAGCAGGGCTTTATTTCCAGTCATATGTCCTGAACATCCACTGTCCAGAACTAGGATATTTTTCATGTTGCCCTGCAATCACAAAGACCACTAATGATTAGTTTTAAGGACCCAGACATGCTTGGATCCTTTGGCCTTATTAAGTTTGTTAACATATGCAGCGGATTTAGCATCAGAGTTTATGTTAACAGTTTTCTTATCAGAATTTACATTATCAGACTTTGAATCAGAGTTTACACTAGAAGGAACAATGGTAACTTTCTTTAAAGAAGGTTTTATTTGATAATAATCATAGTACAAACTATGATATTCCTTACAAGTATAAATGGAATGCCATAAAGTACCACAATGAAAACAAGGATTTTGTGGCTTATATCTAACAAACTGACTCTTAACTCCTGACTTTGAAGGTAAGGAGTTTATGTTCTTATTCTTCCTGCAAAAAGAAGCCAGATGGTTAGAACTTCCACAATTATGACACGTTTTCCTAGGAGCATTAGGAACAGGCTTATAATCATTGCTTTTATTCACACCTTCCTTTTCATTCCTATTTTTCCTAGGTGATTTTACCTTGTTTGCATTCTTAACATCTTTCAGCTTATGCTTAAGCTGTTTCTTCATCATTAAGCCTACGTTTACTTCAGTTGTCTTTTCCTGTTTTAGTTTGTCAGAAGTTAATTCCTTTTTAACTTCTGATTTCTCATTATCAGACTTTACAGCTACAAACTTAACAGGTTTTATCTTTGGCTTTTGTTTAATAACTACATGCTTAATATCTACAGTTCCTTTATCATTCTTATCCTCTCCATAACCTAAGCCATCTTTCCAGTTTTCACTACTTCACAGATTCTGAGTTGTTCTGCCAGAGTTAGTCCAAGTCCTGATAATCTCTTTCCTTTTCTAACTCAGCTTTTAGAGATTTATTCATTTTAAGTACTTCATCTCTAACATAGAAGGCATCATCTCTATCTTTCTGAGTTTGATGGAACATGACTAACTCCTTTTCTAAATAATCATTCCTCTTTTTACAAGCAAGATTTTCAGAAGTTAATCTTTCACATGTTAAAGTTTGATCTCTATAACTAATAAACATGGTTTTAAGATATTTTCTCAACTCATTAATATCATCAGTATGAAAAGCATAAGTAGTTTGAGGTACCTTTGATTCAGCAGCTTCAGAACTGCTTTCAGCACTTGCTTTATCAGCATTTGCCATCAAGGCATAATTCTCCTCACTTTCAGAATCTGAGGTGCCTGTCCAGCTTTTCTTCTTTGTGACAAGAGCCTTGCCTTTGTCACTCTTCACTTTCTTGCAATCAGGAGATATGTGGCTTTTCTCACCACAGTTGTAGCATTTGACATTTGTATAATCTCCTCTGTCAGACTTTCCTCCTCTGCCCTCAGATTTTCTGAAATTCTTCTTATCAGAACTTGTGCCTTTCCTGGAAAACTTCTTTCCCTTCCTGAACTTCATGTATGCAATCTTTGTGATCCCTTTCACCATAAGAGCACACAGCTTCATCATCTCCTCATCAGCATCCGTCTCAGGCAAGCTTTCAGATTCTGAGTCATCATCACTTTCAGAACTTGATGACTCAGTATCAGACTTTGTGAAGAGAGCTTTACCCTTGTCTTTCCTTGAGGTAGCTGCCTTGGGGGATTCTTCTTCAGCCTTAAGAGCAATTGTCCTTGACTTTCCTCCTTTCCTCTTGCTTCTTTGTTCCATCTCAAGTTCATGAGTCTTGAGCATTCCATAAATTTCATCAAGAGTTGTTTCATCAAGATTGTAGTTGTCTCTTATTGTTGTTGCCTTCAAATCCCAGCATTCAGGAAGAGCCAACAGGAATTTAAGGTTTGAATCTTCAAGATCATACTCCTTATCAACCAGTGACAGATCATTCAAGAGTTTGACAAATCTATCATATAAATCAGTCAATGACTCATTAGCCTTTGAGTCAAAGTGTTCATACTCTTGAGTGAGTATTGTCTTCCTGTTCTTCTTAATTGTATCAGTTCCCTGACACCTTGTTTCCAGGGCATCCCATATCTCCTTTGCAGTCTTGCAGTTTATTACCCTGTTTGACATTACATTATCAATGGCACTATGCAGTAAGCGTCGTACCTTAGCATCCTTAGCAATTGATGCGATATCTTCAGCAGTGTAATCACTCTTCTCCTTTGGTACAGTCTTTGCTGCTTCACTTGCAACTGCAACTGCGAGCTTGGTTGGTTTGTGAGGCCCTTCCTTGATTCTATCAAGATATTCTGGATCTGTCGCTTCCAGGAACATGGTCATCCTCACCTTCCATACGGGATATTCAGATGGTCTCAATATGGGAACTCTGATAGTCTCATATCGGCTTTGAATTTGTGTCTTTGGAGGTTCTTCAGTTTTGGTGGGCTTAGTTGGAGTTTCTATTTCATACATGATTATGTTTGGATCTTAAACTGTTTGTGCGTTAACAGATAGGCTCTGATACCACTTGTTATGTCACACACACACTGTAGAGGGGGTGAATACAGTGTATAATACAATCAAATCGAACTTTAATAACTCAAGTAACAAAAAACAAACTTTATTGAAACAATAAACTCTGTTACAGTATGGAACTGTTCTCTCTCAGTGATGAACAAATATCACGAGAGCTGCTAGGGTTACAATGAAAAATCTTCTCGATTGTGATAACACTTTTAGTGTAAACCCTATGCCTGTGTTTATATACTACACAGTTACAAGATAATCGCTAATTGATATGGAATATAATTCTGCTTCCTAAAATATATCAATCGGATATCTTTTCTTCCAAGTATTTTATTCTTCATAGAATTCCTTCTTCATGCATATCTCTTCTTATGTTTGTCTCGATCTTCTTTCCTTTAACCAGCTACCTTCCTTATCTGAACATCCTTCAGTACTTAAGTTCTGATATCCATCTTCTGATAATTATCTCCTGATAATATATGTACTGATATCCTTTAGTCCTGACTTCCAGTAAGTATTGATTTATCCTGTTTAAGTAAGATCGTAAAACTAAACATAAATCACATTTGCCATGACATTATCAAATATATCTAACACTGTAGGTTCATCCTTAGGAACAACAGGTTCACCATGAAAGGTGATGTTAGGATCAACCTTGAATTCAGCCTCCTTCACAGTAGGTATGGCTGATTGACTTGAAGTTGTAGATTGGGTTGGCATGTAGTCTTCCTTATCTTCATCAAAGTCTAGTTTCCTCTTTGAGTGGAGTTTGTATCTAAACTTCCTCCTTGTCTGTTTTGGTTATGCTTTCTTTCCTTCATCCAGATTTTCAGTTGTCACAACAGGCAATGTAACTTTTGTGGTTGCAGGCTTGTTGGCTAGGTTCTTGGCTTCTAAAGCAGCTTGCTTTTGTTGTTATTTAATCCTCACATTTTCTTCTTTCTTAGCTTCTACAAACTGTGGATTCCAACCACCACACAGATTAGTTTACCATTCCTATAGATTCTAGCAATTATGTTCTTTGATACTGTGTCTCTGGAATCTTTGGATAAAGCATTAGACCTTGCAAGCAGCTTCTTTTCATCTGGCCTAGGGGTTTCATAGGATAGGTCCAGTGGATTTTTGTTTGAATTATTTGGATAATTCCTTTTTGGCTGAAAAATCACTCTAGCCTTTGGAGACTTGATTGATGAGGGTTGACCCCATTCTAACTTCTCTAGGCTCATTTCATTAGGTGAAATTTGTCTCAATTTAGAGAAGTGAGAGAAGACCTTGTCTTGCTCCTCAATTGGACCAAACTACTTCTTGATGTTTTCATCAAGCTTCTTCCATTTTGCATCTATATCTTGCTCAACTCATGCTACATCAATCTTTTGTTTGTCATTTGACTCCAACTTAGCTACTGTTAGATTGATTAAATCAATGCTGTCAAGAGCTGGTGGCTTTATGAACGCAATTGTTGGAACAATCACTCTGCTTACTTGAATCTAGAGCACTTTCTCCCCCTCACGTGTTGACTCCCCTGGATAACTGAGATGATAGAGTCTTTCTCCCCCTTTTTGTTAGCATCTAGTTGAGTAGAGGTTGAGGTTTGTGCAGCCACCAACTGTTATAGTAGACTGGTTTGAGCTTCCTAATTTGCAAGTATCTTGGCCACTAATTTCTCCATATTTGTCAGTCTAGAATCCATGGCCTCAACCTTTCTGTTCAAATCAACTTCCTTTCTGAGATTTTGAGCTATTTCTGTCATTGTGGTGCCTGGAAGCCTAGTGTAATAACCCCAATTTTTGGAATATTTGAAACCTTGATGAATAGTAACTTTTTGCTGATGATGCTAATTAAGGAAAATTATCAAACCACACTATATAGGAGTACTGTTATGGAAATTCTGAGATCATATTAGTATTCCATAAAGTAAATGAGTGTATGTAAAGGTCATCAGAATTCAGATTCGAAAACTTTGGTTTTTTTCCGAAAATCCACCAGATACCAAAAGGATTAAGTATAGAGTAACATAATTAAAAGGATTTTTATTTAAGAATTATAGTAGAGGATCATTAAAGGAATATAAGATATTAATAAAGGTTCAGGGAAACTTAAATAATAAGATCCCGGATATGATCCCTCAAATGATCAATGAGAATGAGAGTTAAGCGAACCGTAAAACAAATAAACGACCAAGGGACAAGCACATACAAGTAGAATGGGAAGGAAGCTTCCAACAGAAGCTAAAACATGTGGTTAAAAGAGAAGGTGACATCATCACTCCATGAGGATTGGACAAGTGGCAAGATGATGAGGTAGGCAAGATGATGCAAGCAATTTGCAAGATATTTAGCCAAGGATTGATATCAACCAAACATTTTTATGCACAGAGATCAATAAAATAAAGCAAGCTTCTCCCCCCACCCATTTTATCTTCTTCACTTCGAGTTTTCATGTAAATGGTGAATTGGAAATTCAAAACTCAAGCTATATTCCATGGAAAATTATAAGGTTTGTTTCTTTGGATCCTATATTTCATAACTAAGAAGAGAAAGTAATTTGAGTGCTTGAATCAAAGGTTTTCTATCTCAAACAAATCATTTTAGTGGAGGGTGAATAGTAATCAAGTTAGTTGTGTTTTGGTTTTCTTAGGTTCCATTGAAGATCCAAGCTTCCTAAGGCCATATAAGCATCCCTTGAAGCTTCTAAGTGAATCCCCACTCTCCAAGGAATGTATAAAGCCCTTGAACCCTTATAAATCAGTGGGTTTAATATGTTTTTAATAATATTATGATAGTTGTGGGAGTATGCTAAGAATTGGTATGATTAGTGATATGATTTGGATGAGTTTATGCTTGGTTATTGCCATTAGTTAGTCAAGTTTATGCTTAATGATTAAAGTTATGGATCTTGAATATTTGACCTAGAAATTGGTGTATTAGGTTATGGTAAAATGTTGATGGTAGAATGATCATGTATTGTGGTTGAATGGTGGTGTAATGGTGTTGATTGGTGGTGGTTTGGTATTGAATTGATTCGGTAAAATTTGGGAATCGCTAAGTTATAGGTGTCATAATGCCCAATTTTCCTTAGACTGTTTTGTGCATAACTTTTGCACCCGAACACCCACTTCCATGAACTAACCATTAATATTCTTAGATAGTTAATGATTCAAGATTCGTTTTGATATGTGGTTCGCTTAGATCTGATGTATGGTTTAGGAGAAATGACTGTTTTAAGATACGGTGTTTTGCGAACGAACCTTTACCCCTCGCTTAACTTTGAAACCTTGTTAAAGTCCCCTAAAGGACTAATTGGATTACAAAACAATTATGTAAGGTGGATTAGGAAGTTGGTAAAGTACTCACGAAAGAATCGCCTTAAAATTCGTAACATTTAATTTATTAAAATTGGTGGAGCCGAGGGTACGCAAGCGATTAACGCAAATTGTTAAGCGTATAAGCGACCGTAAGCGAACGTTAGGGTCTAAGTGGATAAAGTCTAGTTTCTTAAGCCACCGTGGTTTAATTCCGGCTTATGTTATTGTTCATAGGTTACTGGACCCACTCTAAGCTTAAGTCTACCCCGGAGCACTCAGGCAAGTTTTCTACCCGTTATATTATTGTTGTGATGTAAATATATTGATGCATTATCTTGAGATAAGTGCATGACTGTTATTAGCAAATCTTGCAATATATTGGAGCATGTTGATATGGTATATATATGCATGTTGTGAAATCTTGATATTCTATTATCAATTCAAATGCTTATAAACTGCATAATACCTATGCTAGAGATAAGCAGTAGTTGCGTATGCCCTTAGTATAAGGGACCCAATGGTGAACATTTTTCTAAACCGGGAGTCGATGTTCCCGAGTATAATATATGTATATATATATATAGTTTTCTATAACTATTAATCGAATAAGGTATATTCGATGGTTTTAAATAATAATCAAACTTATTTTCGATTATTCAAATAAGGATTGTACTTTCGTATAAGTATATCTTTTGTTATTTATTATTCGTTTCAAGTATGAGTTTTAAAACTTTTACTTCAATTATTTTATAAAGATTATCCTTTATGGGAATATTATTTAAATAATAATATTCAGATATTTTCTAATATATCGGGACTAATTTATTTTATTAAATCGTCATTACTCTAAACATTCTTTAAAATGTTTTCGAGTCTTCAAAATGATTTTAAAAGTTAGAGTGGATCCCAAAACTTGTTTTCAAATTTAAGATCTTCTTTTCGAAGGGGATTTAAATACTCGCTTAAAAAAATATGAGGGATTCGGCTCTGTGGTCTATTTTATATTCATATCGAGGTTGCGGTTTTGATAAAAGAATTTGATTACTTGCCCAATGTTCAGGAAGTAAGTCCATCTAATTGAGTCGGCATAAGCGACAGGCCGGGGTACGGTCTATCAAAGTGTAAGTGGCTGGGTGGCAGTCCATCAACGCATAAGAGGCCGGGTGGCGGTCCAGCACAAGGCCCTAAGGCGGCCAGGGTGATGACCGGTGGGGGATTCATCCATCTACTAGTAGAAAAGGTTACTTATTGGTATCTTTGCCTGATCAGCAAGATATCGGGTTTATGCCAAAATTCTCTTCGTTCCAAATTCATTGGATATTACAACTCTGCTTATACTTTTCATAGAAAAAGAATGTATGAGATGTATATATATATAGTTGTATATATATATATATCGGGATTTAATGAAGTATCTCGCAACTTCATTTCTTTCAAATGATATTTCAAAGATTGATTCTATTCAAGTCTTATCTTGTAGTCTCATCTATGAGATGAACTTTTGAAACTGATTATACCTTGAACGGTGATAGTTCAAGCAGTATTCGTAAATGATATAAGTATATTGGAGTATCTTGTAACTTCATATTTTCATCTTATATCTAGTAAAGGATTATCTTATGCATGACAAAGATTTTCAGAAAAATGTTGAGACAAGGTTAGATATATGAGATCACCTTGCAACGATATTTTATACAGTTATAAACTGGAACTCTGTGTACATTATACATGTCAGAGGATTTCAAAGATTTTGTGAAGTATCTATATATACTGAATATTTTATGACTTTGTCACATTAAGATATCAAACTTGGTTTATTTTTTCTTGACCAAGACTTTCATGAGTACTATGAGAATGCTCACATATTGTTAATTATTATACATATTATTTCGGTGGGCTTGTTGCTCACCCTTGCTTTCTTCTTTCATCACACAACAACAGATAGAAAAGATGAACATGACCAAGCTCCCAATTCGCAAGTGGTTAGGAAATGTTCCGCAGTTTTCTAGAGGCATTGATGTCACTGTAGCTGAGGTAGGAATTACCAATAGGCTAGGCTTTCAACTTTTGATGCACCGGACTTATGTATATTTATGAATTGTAATAATGGCAAAGAATATGTAAATTTATTCAGAAACCCTTTTGAGGTGTAATGACTTATAATTGTGGAATAAAATTACTTGTGTTATTATAGTATTCATCTTTGAGACTATAACTTGTGGTGTGTGTGTGTATTGTGGGGTCACAGTACGCAGTAATTGGTTGTTTATTTAGATTAAGTGTTGTTAAGGAAAATGGAACTCGTGACAACCCAGATCCCCGACCCCGAATTTGGGTGTGTTACACCTAGCATCCAACCTTGGTACAAAGTCTTGTTTAATCTCACCAATTTCCTATTTGATGACATCAACATTTTGACTTTGTTGAAGAGCCTGAAGTTTATGCAATTGGAGAGATTCCAGGTGAGCTGAAAGTAGTTTTTGGTGCTAGCACTAGTGGATGCTTGAATTGTGGTTTGGGTGTCATGGATAAGCTTGAACAGTATGGATTGGAGATGTGGATAAGAGCATTCCTTGTGCAACATCCATGATGGAGTTTCTGCATCTCCCCCTATGCTCATGCCTTCATCCTCATCATCCTCACCATCATCCCCAAATAAGTCTTCAGCAAATTCCAAGTCAGTACTAGATGTGGAAGGCATGGCAGTTATAGCATCCTTTGCCCTCTGTATTGAAGCAGTAGTGTACACCAAGTTCAATTTCTTCTCAGCCTCTTCATTTCCCTGTCCTTTGCCCTCTGCATTGAAGCAGTAGTGGAACTCCACTCACTCACTTTTTCCAAGCTGGAAGAAATAGCTTGCATATTTTCACTCTTTTCCTCTCCTTTTGCCTGAGAGCAACTCATCCTCTCACTCTGTTCACTCCCTTTCCTCAATCCTAATAGTGATTGTACAACCACTAAATCATCTGCACTTGTAACATTAGTTAAAATTTGAAGTTGTGTAGTGATACTCAATGGATGAGGAACATCCATCGAAGTAGTAGTTGGAAGTGTCAATGGATGACTGCTGTTAAGCACATCCATCGAGATACAATCACTAGTCGACGGATGAACAATATCCATCGAGATAGTAGAAATGACTGAGTTTGGAGTAGAAACTACTCTAGAATCTATTGTGATTAATTTGAGATTTTGCACAGTATTCTCAGTAGAATCAGAAAGAAATGGCAAGTGAGCCAACAAATTATCTAAAAGATGATGTTCACTTGTTGTAGATTTTGGCTTCTCCATGAGAGTTAGAGATGGAGAATCAGGAATTGATGTATGAATCATGTCAACATCCAGAGAATTTGTGGGTGAGTTTGGTGTGTCAGGTGCTTCTATAACTAAAGATTTTGGTTGTGACTCCACATTTATTGGAGCCACATCAACCTGACTTTGAGAAGGTGCATGAACCGAGTCTTTGACTACAATAGGCACTGTGAGTGCACCCTGTGTGTCTCCAAGGGTTTTTGATTTCGTCTTTCTAATATAAGTTTAGGGTGAGCTTGTGTCCCTACCCTTTATGTCTGTGCTCTTGGCTGAGAGCTTTATTCAATAGTCACATTCTTTTGGGAGGATGCAACTAGCAATGAGCTAATATCCTTATTAAGCACTGTAGTTTGTTGGGAAACTGCAGTGTGGCTAGGCTGGGATGCACTCACCTCTCCATCCTTATTCTTAGGGCTTCTTTGATGTTCGCCCTGTCCCTCACCAGCCTCACTTCCCTTAATACTCCCCTCTTGGCTTTGTGTGGATGTTACAACTAGTTTCTTTTGAGAGAAACTAGAGTGGGCATTCTTTGATTTAGATTAGGAGATTTTTGGTTTTGTGGCTTGGGTAGGCATCTGTTTGGTCACTATCACAGATGCCATTGCCACAACTGATTGCAAAGAAGTAATAGGTTGAGAAGTAGTAGGGACAAAAATATTTACCTCACTTACCTGAGGCAGTTCCATGATTGGCATGTACATAAGAGTAGCATCCTTGTGATGATTTTCCCTGTTTAAATCAGCAATAATTCTCCTCTCTTGGATCCAACAAGCTAACTTGTTTGTTGGGTTCTCAATTGAGAGATTCTCAGAAACCAAATTAGCTAGCATCATGAAGAATCTAGCATAATAAATATTTTTAGACCTCTTTTTAATGTCCCCTAATTTACTCCCTATCTCATACATAATAGAAGTGCTGAAGTTGAAGTACTTATCACTAAGAAGCAGATAAAGCATGTGAACAAGTGAGTAATATACAGCATCAAAATTGCTAATTTTGCCAGAAAACACTTTCATAAATGAATCACACAAAAAACTCCATTCTTTTCTAAGACCTAGTCTCCTAACATCACCTAACTTAGTGGCATCAAGAGCATAACCCATAGAAACTAGCATAGTACTCACATCAGTGTCTGTGTGTGGAACAAGTGTGTTATTTTCAGGTAATTTAAAGCATTTTTTAATAGCATCATAATTAACACAGTGTTCATTACCTTTGAGAGTGAAGGTAATAGTTTTGTCCTTAGACTTGAACACTGTTATAGTCCAAATTTTGTTGACAACTTCACAGTAAATGGTTGGGGACTCAAGCATGGCATAATTCAATTTGCAGTTCAGTATGAAGTCCATCATCTTTTGATAATCTTCAGATGCCGAAATTTGTTTGTTCACCAGAGCCACAAAGTTGTTCTTTTCATAAACGAACCTAGTTGAGGATATAATTTTGACTACGGGTGCCATTGCTGTGATTGAGATTAGTTGCAGAAAGAGAGTACTTGCTTTGGAGAAGAAGAGAGTTAGAGAAATTGCTTTGAGAATGATAAAAGAAAAGAGTAGAAATGAAATTTGCTTTTATACTATCTCAGAAATAAACTGTCGAAAATTAAAAAGTGAAATAAAGTAACCAATCAAATTAGCCCAAAATAGCCGTTTAAAAATAAAGAAAATTGTCAAAATTCTAAGATTATCCGTTGAAATATGCATACAGGCTGTAAGTAAATTCGACGGATAATGCTCAAAATCAACGACTAAGATTGAGTGCAATCGATGGATAATGGTAAAAGTACCCAGAGTAATAATTGATACTTCGACGGATGACATAATTCAACGGATATTCATTTTCAACGGATAATGAACATCCGCCAAGATACAAATTCTGACTTAGTCAAAATTTTATCTTAGAAAGGAAATATCAACTTTTACTCTAGCTGCATTTTAATTTGCTTAGACATCAAAATAGATTAAGAGTAATTAAGCATACCTAACTCACTTACCAACCTAGTGAAGGTAGATTCATTAAGTGGTTTGGTAAAGATGTCTGCAAGTTATTTTTCACTTGGAACAAAGTGAAGTTCCACTGTACCATTCATAACAAGCTCTCTAATAAAATGGTACTTGATGTCTATATGCTTGGTCCTTGAATGTTGTATTGGATTCTCAGTGATGGCAATGGCACTTGTGGTATCACAGAAAATAGGAATTTTATTCACCTGTAGACCATAGTCCAAAAGTTGATTTTTCATCCATAAAATTTGTGCACATCAACTACCAGCAGCAATATATTCAGCTTCAACTGTAGAAGTAGAAATTGAATTTTGCTTTTTACTGAACCATGATACTAGCTTATTTCCTAGAAATTGACAAGTTCATGTTGTACTTTTCCTATCAATTTTACAACCTGCATAATCAGCATCTGAATAACCAGTTAGATCAAAACCAGAATCTCTAGGATACCAAATGCCAAGTTTTGGTGTTCCTTTGAGATATCTAAAAATTCTCTTAATAGCTACTTAATGAGATTCTCTAGGATCAGCTTGAAATCTAGCACAAGGACATGTAGCAAACATTATATTTGGCCTATTGGCTGTTAAATATAAAAGTGAGCCAACCGTGCCTCTATAGCTTGAAATATCCTCAGACTTCTCAGTAGTGTTTAATTCAAGTTTAGTTGCAGTAGCCATAGGAGTTTTTGCAGATGTGCAATTCATTAGGTCAAACTTCTTCAAAAGATCATAAATATATTTGGTTTGACTAATGAATATTCCATCACTAACTTGCTTAACTTGTAAACCAAGAAAGTAAGTTAGTTCTCCCATCATGCTCATTTCATATTTACTTTGCATCAATTTGGCCAACTTTTTGCAAAGTTTTTCATCTGTAGAGCCAAATATAATATCATCTACATAAATTTGAACAAGTATACTAGAGCCATTAACATTTCTAAAGAATAAAGTTTTGTCAAAAGTACCTCTTATGAAGTGATATTCTAAGAGAAATTTTGACAAAGTATCATACCAGGCTCTAGGTGTTTGCTTCAATCCATAAAGTGCTTTCAAAAGATAGTAGACATATTTTGGAAAATTTGGGTCTTCAAAACCAGGAGGCTGACTGACATAGACTTCCTCCTTCAAATATCCATTCAGAAAGGCACTTTTAACATCCATTTGATAGACTTTGAAATTGGCATGGGCTGCATAGGCTAGGAAAATTCTGATGGCTTCAATTCTTACAACAGGAGCAAAAATTTCATCTAAATATATTCCTTCTTGTTGACAGTAGCCCTTAGCAACCAATCTAGCTTTGTTCCTGACAACTATGCCATTTTCATCCATCTTGTCTCTAAATACCCACTTGGTGTCAATAGGATTCTTTCCTTTAGGCTTGGGTACCAGCTTCCAAACATTATTCCTTTCAAATTGGTTTAGCTTATCCTGCATAGCTAAAACCCAATCAGGATCCAACAAAGCTTCTTCTACCTTTTTAGGTTCTTCCTGAGATAGAAAGCTGCTATATAGACATTCCTCTTGAGTTGCTTTTCTTGTTTGCACTCTTGAGGATGTATCACCAATGATCAGTTCAAATGGGTGATCTCTAGTCCATTTTCTCTATTAAGGTAGATTACCTCTAGATGAAGAGGCCTCATTGTTGTCTTGATTATTGACAGAGTTTTGATGATCAGAAACTCCCCCTGAGTTTATGGATCTTTGACTTGAAATTGAAGTTCTTTCTGATTGTGATCTAACTTGGCTTTCAACTCCTATTGATGGATCAATGGATGTTGCTCTTTGCCTTTCGACGGATGATGCAGATTGTCTCTCGACGGATGATGCACTTGGTCTTTCGACAAATGTTGAATTATGTGCTTCATTTGTTGTAGATTTTTCTACATTGTCCTTATCTATTTGTTCTTGATTACTTTCATCATTACTATCTTCACCAATCATCTCAACATTGTCAAATTTGAGGCTTTCATGGAAATCTCCATCTTGCAGTCCTTCAATCTTTTTATCATCAAATACAACATGTACAGATTCCATAATAATGTTGATTTTGAGATTGTAGACTCTATATGCCTTTCCAACTACATATCCAACAAATATGCCTTCATCAGCTTTGGCATCAAACTTCTTATGCTGATCAGTTTGATTCCTTAAGATATAGCATTTAAAGCCAAAGACATGAAAAAAATTTAATATTGGTTTCCTGTTCTTGAAAAATTGGTAGGGTGTCATGCATTTTGCTTGATTGACCAAAGAAATATTCTGAGTGTAGCATGCAGTATTCACAGCTTCTGCCCAAAAATATACTGGTAATTTTGATTTTTCAAGCATTATTTTTGCAGCTTCAATAAGAGATCTGTTCTTTCTTTCCACCACTCTATTTTGTTTTGGAGTTCTTGCTGCTGAAAACTCATGCAAGATTCCATTCTCTTCACAAAATGTTCTCATCACAGAATTCTTGAACTCAGTTCCATTGTCACTCCTGATTCTTCTTACTTTGAAATCAGGGTGATTGTTAACTTGTCTTGTGTGATTGATCATGATTTCACTAGCTTCATCTTTGGATTTTAGAAAATATGTCCAAGAGAACTTTGAGAAATCATCCACAATTACTAGACAATATCTTTTCCTTGAGATGGACAATACATTGACTCGTCCAAATAATTCCATGTGCAATAGTTACAAAGATTCTTCAATTGTAGAATCAAGCTTCTTTCTGAATGATGCGTTGATATGTTTTCCTTTTTGAAAGGCATCACACAATCCATCCTTTGAGAATTCCACTTAAGGAATACCTCTTACCAAATATTTCCTGACTAGCTCATTTATAGTCTTGAAGTTAAGGTGGGACAGCTTCTTGTGCCACAACCAACTTTCATCTTGACTAGCCTTACTAAATAGACAAGTGACAGATTCTGTATTAGATGAGTTGAAGTCAGCTAGGTACACATTTCCTTTTCTCACTCCAGTGAGTACCACTTTGTTGCTTTTCTTGTTGGTCACAACACAGACTTCAGAATTGAATGTTACTGAGTTGCCCTTATCACAAAGCTAGTTGATACTCAAAAAATTGTGCTTGAGTCCATCCACTAGGGCAACTTCCTCAATGATGACATTGTGTTTTGAAATCAAGCCATATCCTACAGTATAACCCTTGCTGTCATCTCCAAAATTAATACTTGGGCCAGCTCTCTCCTTGAACTCAGTGAGCAGGGTAGAATCTCCAATCATATGCCTTGAGCACCCACTATCCAAATACCAAAGATTCTTTCTGTTTCCCTGCACACAACAAAATTAAATCAAGTTGATTTTGGTACCCAAGTATCCTTGGGTCCTATTTTGTTAGCCTTTTTCTTAGATTTCTTAGGCTTGTCCTCATTTGACTTAGGTATTTGAAGTTTATCTTTATTCAATTGAGTAGAGCCCTTAAAACCATTCATCATTGCAGAATTATCATGCACAGGCTGATTGACATGGAAAGGCATATTCTGTGCAAACATGTTATTCAAGTATGGCATGCTAAATGGTATTTGTGGCATATTAAATGTAGCATAGGAAAGATTTTGTGCAAATGGCATATTAGCAAACTCTGCATTCAAATTATGTGCAGGCATAACATTTACAGGCATTGTAGGCATACTTGGAAATGAAGGAGGTGCAGACATGGGGCAGGCATAGCAAGTTTGCAATTAACAGACAAATGATTAACACTACCACACTTAACACAGGTTTTTCTGGGTGCATATTTATCGGGTGTGTAGTTGTTATATTTTTTAATTCCTACTTTCACAATCCTGTTGTTTTTCCTTTTAGACTCTGCTCTCACTTTAATTTCCTCCAATCTGTCATTCAATTGATTGATAGACAGATGTCCTACATTAACTTTCTTGTTTTTGTTCACTTGACTTGTTTCTCCTGGAACAAAGTTCTTAGAAACTGATCCATATTTCTCATTTAGTTTAGCTAGTTTAGCTTTGCTAACTGGCTTTCTTTCACTCAACAGATGTGATTCCTTGTCTTTCGACGGATAATCCTTTTGGTCTTTTGACGGATAACATTCATCATCCGTCAAATCCACATCCGTTGAAAGTCCTTTAACCAAGTTAGAATCTAGTTTCTCCTTACTCTTTTTCCAGGCTTCATCACAGAAAGATTCTATACCTTGAACTTTAGTAATTTGAGCATGAACATCTCTGGATAATTTCCATGCCTTAATTACTTCCTGTTCTCGTTCATGCTGCTTTCTTAAAATCTCCTCTTTCTTTAATGATTCAACTAGTTCATCTTTAGCAAGCTTGCATTCTATTTTTAATTTTTCAAACTCAACAAATTGAGTTTCTAGCATAATGTTTCTTTCACTTAAAAATAGATTATTCTCTTTAAGTTTAGTGTTTTATTTAGTGAGAGACTTGAGTGTAATACGCAGATGATATAATTCATTAGACATGTCATTTATGGCATCATTACACTCAGCTTTAGATAAATGTGCTAGGTTAGTGGTGATTACCTGATTACTTGATGAACTGACCTCTATTTCATCTGATTTGGCCATAAGTTATAGATTGACATAGCTTGTATCTTCATCTTCATCTAATCCATCTGCAGCCTAGTCATTTTTTTGTGTGATGAAAGCCCTTTCCTTTTGTTTGAGCAACTCAAAGTATTTCTATTTTTAATCAACAGACTCAAACTTCTTTTTACCAGAATCAGACTTTCTGCATTCACTAGCAAAATGACCTGCCAAGTCACACTTGAAACATTTGAATTTAGACTTATCAACCATGTTTCTGTTTGACTTGGATGTTCCAAAATTCTTCTTGAATTTGAGCTTGGCAAATCTTCTGGATAGAAAAGCAAGATGCTCATCTATGTCATCCATGTCATCTTGACTAAAATTGTATTCATGTTCAGCTACTATCCCTTCACTTGCCTTCATAACCTTACGTGTTATGTGTTAAGTGCTCACTGATTGATGCGTTATATGCCTATGTGGTTGTGGTTTGACTATTTTAGTTATAACTTTCAATCCGTAAATCGGATTTGGGTGAAACGAAGGGTAGATAAAAGCTTATGACGTCTATGTGACGATTAGAATAATATGAGTATGAATAATTGATAGATACTTGTGATGCCTAGCAGAGTCAGCAAGGCATAGAATAGGAAACCAATGGTCCATAGATAGAATCGAAGCGTAGAAAGAGAAGGCAAGTGATTGATAAATGAAAGCAAGGCATAGAAAGAGAAGGAAAGTGGTTGATGAGTAAAACTATTATATGAGTACAAGTAAAATGGAAATCATCGATGATAAGGCAAGTACTTCAGAACTTTTCTTCAAGATATATTGCAAATATTTTCAAACTATTTCATAATACATCGCTATTATTCAAAATAACTCATGTTTTATATTACAAGTGCTTTAAACTATTTAACCTTTAATCCTGGTTCTTATTGATCTTGAGCCATAAGCCTTATTCTTCATAAACCATTGATTATTGAATCCCCAGATACGTGTCATACACATACGATACTACTCCACAAATACATATCTACCACATACCGATTCCGATATTGAATTTCTTAACATACCAACCCTTATTCTTTGTTTAACAGAAGACCAATTCTTGGAACCCTTGAACCCTTGGTCTTCTACTTTCTGATTCTTTCCTTGATTAAAAGCCAATCTTTTTGAATTCCCTGTTATGTCTTCATGGTGTTATGAATCACCCTATGCTTCAAGATAAATGTTGTTTATGATTCAGCTTATTGATTTACATTGGTTATCATATTGAATTATTTTAGAATTGGATGGTTTTATAAGTGTGGACCAGATTCGTGGTCAGACCAGATTCGTGGCCATAATAGGCCAATGTGTGCCTTGGATCCAGTATATAGAGCAAAGCTGGGAGCCTTGCTCGGGGGTAGTGCGTGACTGATCAGCAGCCTAACCTTGGTTTTTAAAATGAAAAGTGAATATCCAGTTCTAATCATTGCTTATTTAGAAACTTGATTCTTCTGAATCACTTTAATTGGTGATTGTTTAGCCCCAATTGTTTCTATTATTACTTACCGAGCTTGTAAGCTCACTCTTGCAAAAAAAATATGTTTTCAACAGTTGAAAAGGAAATTGTCGGTAAAGAGGGTTCCTTGTCCAGTGCGTGAGCTAGGATTTCCGGTTAAGTTGGATTGAGCTAGCAGGAGCTTTATATTATAGATAAGTTGTGTAAGATTGTAAGTACGATATCCTTAGCCATTTTAAGTTGAATTAGTTAGGATTTGGTACGATGTAATAAAAGTTACGATTATGGCTTATTTTCATACTTTAACCTGTTGCAATCTGTGGTTGTGTAAAGAAGGGTCAATGCATACAATACTTTATATACAGGTTTAAATATTGTGGTGTGTGTTGTGAGCCCCAAACTTCTGACCCGGGTTTGGAGGGCGTCACAGGTTGGTATCAGAGCTACAGGTTATAAGTCACTGAAACAAGCCAAGAATGTCGAATATGGGTAGAGGGTAAGATTTGAATTAAGAAATAGAGAAATAGAATGTCGAGAGGTTGAGTGCGATCAAATAGTAGGTTTTAGTGAGATTCGTGATGAGATTCGACATCCTTATTTAGCAACGTGATTTTCAGATGGCAGCGATGGAAGATTCTTTTATCCCTGGATCGTCTGATTATTTGGAGCCTTCATTCAGAAGACTATTATCTGATTCACGCCCTGTTCTTCCATCGATATTAGCCATGTCACATCCTACTGCGGCGGTCGCACCTTTTCACATTATTATCTCATCCCCTAATGCGAGACTATCTATTCTAGAATTCCCCACATACGGATTCTGGTTCTACCGGATACTCAACTGTGGGTGCATCTTTTCTCTCTACTTTACACCCTGTTCTATAACATCCATTTAAAACTCGTCTTATGGAGTAACAACACCTATAAGGATGGATTCGAAAGCTATAACATATGGTGAGTACACGAGGTATTAAGAAATTTTAGAAGAACCTAGAGTGAGGATACGTGTGTTCGGAAGATAACCGCTACCAGGTTATATGGAGCTACTAGTAAGTAAGATTAGAAATTGAGAATTTTCTTGGAAATAGATGATGATTATGTGACCAAACATGATGCGTATAGTGGTAATGTGATGTGATATTAGTTGATCTTGTTTTATAAAATAGATTTGATAGACCTATTGTACTTAGTAATCGTAAAAGCTGATGATGGGAGTGTTACCAGTATGGAAAGTTAGAAGTGAAATTACGGAAAAGATAATATGCGACGGTAACTGGAGTTTTGTCAACCAATGAAGGTAAATGGACCCAACGAGGGATAAAGGATATACAGAAATGAATGAGCTTTTATCAGATTGTGTTCCTAATTTGATACATTGTAATGGTTGAAAAGAACGACAACCAACTCATATCGTAATGACGCCCAGGTGTATAATTTTCAAAATTTTAAACCAGTTTTTAAAAAGAGATTTTCTTAACAAAATAAGTTTTAAAAACTTGGTTGTCCAATTACTACTTGAGTTTCTTATAAAATTCAGATTACCCAGATGAATATTTGTTCTAGAAATTAGTATGGTTCGTTTAGAAGGCCAAGTGGACCCGTTATTACGGAGGAACCGTTCATCCAATTTCTGAGACGATTAGAGTACGAGGAATATGTCGATTCACGAGAAGCTAAGTACGACTAAAGAAGATTAAGGAAATCTCTAGACTTTCTAAAGGAAGAACGTTATTAGAAAAAGAGGCGACAAGTTGAACGATTAGCAGCATAAGCGAAATTTGAAGTTATGAATGTAAATCTCGTAAGACTATAGATAAAGTCAAATTATAAACATGGAAGCGCAGCGCGAAAGATACAAGACTCAGTACACGAGAATTTATTTTAGTGATCGATTTAAAAAGCCAATTCAGAGAACTTTTTAAAGTTAATATATGACTCGGAATGGGATCTATTGATCGAACAAGTGTTGGAGCTGTAAACAGACAAAATGTGGATGGCGAATAATGATATCATTCTTTCCTATAATCTTATGTATTCTTATGAATTTCGAGTAAATTATGTACTTCTTTCATGATCAGCTCTATAAGGTGACAAGAAAATCATTGAATCTTTTTCAAATCGTTCCTTTCTAAAAATATTATTTTCTAATTGGGACAAGCAATGTTATGGTGTGACGCTTTGTTGAAATGACAAAGAGTTTGGTAGGACGCCACCTAATCATATGTTGTATGCCATATGGTATGAAAGACTGGCCATCTTGAGTACTAATATGGTTGTCTCATTCCTTGTAAATCATTATTCATTCTTTCTTCTTCAATCCTGATTTGTTTATTCATGAATTCTTCCGATTGCTTCCTTATACTCTTATCCCTTACAGAAAGTTTCCAACCAGAATCATATACACAAATTCCTTCTTGTGTAAGGTCTACCCTTTGAATGTTTTAAAAGGAAGTGAAATGAACCCGTGCAGCAGATAAAGTTACGTAATAAGTATGGACAATTACAAGCCGATGGATGGTGGACATTTACGTGCAGAGAAGAATCATTATGCCGATAACGGGATAGTTGCGAGAACATCAAATCAAAGGCAGGAATCTGCATACATAATACGTTTCGAGTCTGAGATTTTGGCGTGAATTGGAGTAATTAGCAAACTGTATGAGGTAAATTAACTAGAGAAACAAGAAAGTAAAGCTGCATGTATCAGATGAGGCAAATGATCGATTGGACAATGAAGGCAAATGAAGAAATTCTTAATAATAGCCAGATAATCGATTAAAATGTTATGAAAATGAAGTATATCTCAATCATGTGGGAGATATTTGTCATAAAGAATCAAGATCGAAGAAATGCTAGTTACGAATAAACTTTGAGTGCCTTCGTCAAGGAATGATTGGGTTTTCCCATTCAACATGGAAAGACATAAGGGGAGATGAAGGTAGGGTAGTTTGACTACAACAATTTTTAAGATATGAAGCTTTAAAACCAAATGAACTCATTCGCAAGATTATAAGAGTGTTGGTTGAGACCAGGTATTTGTCATCAGAAGTTGAACAAGTTAATTAATAAGAACAAGTGTATGTTGCCAATGATGGACGAATTGTTAAGTAGAGAGCTAAATTTGAAATATGAACTAGAAGAATTCTAGAATAATTTGTAATTATACTCAGTATTGATATTCTGTTATAATCAGAGAATATGAGAAAAAGGTATGGTATACTAAGAATTGTTCGCTATAATCTTAAGTTGAACTAGAGATATAAGGTTGTACTGACTAATATTACATGAGGTGGTAAAATGGTGAGTTGAGAAGGTGGCAGTGGATTGGTATATTTGAGGATTGATTGTTGGTTGTTTTGATTGTTGGTGTTGGCTTGAGTCCGACTGGTAATCAATAATATAAAGGAGATGTTGCCCAAATTTTCAGAGATTACCCTGCTTTTAAAGATAGAATGTAAACTTCCGTATGTTATTGATATTCCTGTGATACTCCAAATAATTGTGATCTTGGTTCTCGAAAGAGGTTGTTACATCCAATCCAACTATATATAATTGGTTTTGATTTCATTTAGCTAGTCATCACTCGGTACAATTGATCAATTAAGTAAGTTAATTGGTTAATTTTACCAATTAATGATCAGTTAGATGGAAATCGATTCCAATTAGATTACGTCAAATTTTGATGTGACTTTTAAATCCGAAATCAAAACAATGAGGAATTGGGGAAAAGTAAGAATGCAGGTAGAATTCAGAATTTGCTGCAAATGTGTGAGTTTTACTTGGATGATTATGCCCTTCATAATGGACAAGAGGAAAAAAAAGTCATTTGTATGGACAAGTGAGAAGAATATTTTCAAGAGCTAAAGATTTAAGATGAAGCAACGAGAAGGAAGGAAGAAAAGAGATGGAATAAAGCAGAGGTTAATAACTACACCAATATGGACGTCATTAGACAGTCAAGGAGATGTTATTATCTGCAATAAAGTTTTATCAAAGGACATCTTATTTCTAAATGGTAGTGATAATCATACAATAAATGATTTGTCAAGTATTTTTGTTTTGGGATAAAGTGTGAGATACAGTTTTACTTCAGTTTCCGATTGATGTTGATACTTAGGTTGTTGTTGAATATCGAAAGTGGTATTAATACAGATGATTGATGTTTACTCCATAATGGGATGTTTTGAACATCAAAGTTCTTATTAATATCTAATTTGATATGACAACAAAATGAGTAGTAATGTCAAGAGTTCGGTTTTGAATAAGTTATGAGAATAAAGAACGGAGATAGATAAAGGAAGTGGAATCAAAAGGATGATAAAGAAACTTCATACGATGCCAGGAAAAGTAAATGTAGTAATAGATGCATTAATCAGAAAGAAAAAACCGAATGTGTTGACAGTGTTAGAAGAGTTATACAAGGAATTTCAAAAGTTGGAATTGGAAGCCAGAATTTGCAAACCTAACAATGCAAAGATGTATAGTATGACTTTTCAGCCAGAATTGCTATAGAAGGTAAAGAAACGTCAAGGGGAAATAAAAGATAAAGATATTATCATTAGAAAAAAAAGTATATACATATACTCAAAAGGATGATCAAGGCATTCCCAGATTTTATTTCAGAATTTGGGATTCCACCAGTGACAAAATTGAAGAATGGAATTTTACAAGAATCTCATAACTCAAGATATTCCATCCATCCATGGAGTACCAATATGTATAGAGATTTAGAGGAAAATTATTGGTGGCCAGATATGAAGAAAGAAATGGTGGGATAGATCAGCAGATGTTACATGTATCAAGGAGTTAAGGCGGGATATCAAAGACTAGATGGGTATATTTCGCCAAGAAACATCATGGTGGTGCCACCTGAGAACCAAAGGTGAGGAAAGCGTTAATTGCATTATTATTGATAGGTTATTCAAACCTAATCATTCTCATTTATTAATAAACAGTTTGGCCAATAAATAGGTTAGTTGCTGCTTGAAGAAATGAGGGTACATCATCAGATCTAGAAATTTATTGTAAATGATCAATATTGTTTAATGTGAGATTTGACGGGAATATTCAGAATATACCTGTCGAACCAAAATAGTATATACCACTCCTAGATAAGCGGGCATTATGTAAGGCGGAACTGAAAAGATAGAAATTTGGTTGAACGACGAAAACTCAAGAGATTCAACTTACTCTGAAGGTATGATATGAGACATAGATGTCAAAGAAGACTCTCTGATAAGATGGAATAAAGAAAGAATAAACGTTATATGTGATTAGACGTCAAGGAAAGCATTGCAGTCAGTTTCGTATGAGAACTCCTTAGAACCAAAATAAATGATAATATGGGTTAAAAATATGCCGATGATGCCTCCAGGTTAGTGTACTTTCTTTAAAATGGTAAGAGATCTTCGCTCGATAAATATACTCGATTGTGCCTTAAGGAAAATAAAATATGGTGATAAGTTTGTGCGTCAGTCATATTCAGTCGAGATTTTCTCGTTAATTCTTAACTCTGGAGTAATCTCGAGAACGTTAGAAATCGAATACGCCATGGTTCCAGTATATCAATTGTAGATGGACGAGAAGATTAAAAGAACGATTAAAGAGCCTGGAATGCGATTGGAAGCGGTTATGAACTAAGTTAACTGAATAGAGAAGCATGTAGGAATGGGGTTCAATAACCAGTAGCTATTACAAACGTTTCTGAGCACGAATTACTAGAAATTGCAAAGAAAAGATAATTAGTAAGAATTACGCTGGTCCTTTTGAGATAGTAAAATAGTCAGGATAAGTGTAAGTAAGTTGGCTTCACCGCCACACTTTTAGCAGATTCATAAGGTATTTATACGTGTATACTCAGGAAAAGCAATTTAGCTCCATTATATATAATATGAAGACTTGAGTTGAGTTATATAAGCAACAGATAGAATACGAGGTCAGTGAGAGGTTGTTGAGTAACGATTGATGCTGCGAGTAAAAGTTTATGAAAAGTTGTAAGATTGAGAGATCAACCTGAGAAAATGAGAGTGAGATACTTGGATGTATCATTATATGATCCTTAGTATGATTCTGAGGACATAATCCTTTTAAGAGGGGAAGGATGTAATATTCGGGATATCGCGTGTAATTATTTTTATCAATAAATAATTTTTTTATGATTATTATGTGATTTTTGGTGAATTATCTGATGATTGGTGTGGATATGTGGATGCTTATATGTGATAAAGTATAAGTGTAACACCCCCAAATCCGGGGTCGGGGATCCGGGTTGTCACGAATTCCATTTCCCTTAATTACACTTAATCTTAATAAACAACCAACTACTGCGTACTGTGACCCCACAATACACACACACACACACCCCAAGTTATAGTCTCAGAGATGAATACCAAAAATAACACAAGTCGTTTTATTCCACAATTATAAGCCATTACACCTCAAAAGGGTTTCTGAATAAATTTACATTTCTTTGCCATTATTACATTTTATATGGATACATAAGTCTGGTACATCAGAAGTTGAAAGCCTAGCCTATTTGTAATTCCTACCTAAGCTACAGCGGCATTAACGCCTACAGGAAACTGCGGAACGTTTCCTATCCGCTCACAAATTGGGAGCTTAGTCATGTTCATCTTGTATATCTGTTATTGTGTGATGAAAGAAGAAAGTAAGGGTGAGCAACAAGCCCACCGAAATAATATGTATAATAATTAACAATATATAAGCATTCTCGTAGTACTCATGAAAGTCTTGGTCAAGAAGAAATGAACCAAGTTGATATCTTAACGCGACCAAGTCACAAAATATTCAGTATATATATACATATATACTTTACACAATCTTTGAAATCCTCTGACATGTATAATATACACAGAGTTCCAGTTTATAACTGTATAAAAATATCGTTGCAAGGTGATCCCATATATCTAACCTTGTCTCAACATTTTTTTGAAAACCTTTGTCATTCATAAGATAATCATTAACTAGATATAAGTTGAAAAGATGAAGCTACAAGATACTCCAATATACTTATATCTTTTTTCCGAATACTACTTGAACTACCATCGTTCAAGGTATAAATAGTTCATCCCATAGATGAAGCTACACGACAAAACTTGTATAGAATCAACCTTTGAAATATCATCAAAATGAAATGAAGTTGCGAGATACTTCATTTGATGAAAACATCATTTTGAAAACTCAACCCTGCCAACACTCAACAATCGCCCAGCCGTAGCCTTTCTATCGAAGTGCTGTGGGTAGTGTTACAGAAATATCCAACTGGATGATGAACTCATTACGGGAGTTTGCCATGCCAAGAAGACCACTCACGATGATCAGTCGTAGTAGTGCAACCCCACCATTTTCTACATGTAGAGGAGAACCGTCGGATTTACTTGTCAACCGAACACTGGACTCCTAAGGAATGGACCGTCTTAGCGGAACTTCCGGGCCATTTGGGCCAATATAATAAGGCTGGGCCGGCGCCACTCGACCACTAATGCCACTCCTAGTTCAGATGAAATCCATGACTCTGAAACGTAAAGCTCGTCCCCCCCTTTCCCCAAGTAGAAACTTGTTGATACGGCTCCACCAAGAAGTCGTATCTAGTTGGAAAGGAAAACTCACCGATATTTCCCAGGCGATGCCTATTAATGGATTAACTTATTCCAAGAATTTTACTTCCCGAGTGTTGGGTAAGTAATCAAAAACTCTTTTATCAAAATAGCAACCTTGTTGCGAGTATATAAAAATACATCACGAAGCCGGATCCCTCAGATTTTTTTGAGCGAGTATTTAAATCCCCTTCAGAAGGAAGATCTTAATTTTGAAAACGAGTTTTGGGATCCGCTCTAACCTTTAAATTCATTTTGAAGACTCGAAAACATTTTTAAGAATGTTTGGAGAAATGCTGATTTAATAAAATAAATCAGTCCCAATATATTAGAAAATATCTGAATGGGAAAATGAATTTTTTTGTCACCCAACTTATTGTGTGTTTAGAAACTTACCACTCAACTATAATTTTTTTTGTTTTACTCACTAATCTTAGGTTCGGATTTTTTTTAATCACTAACGTTATGTTCGGATTTGATTATTAGTATTTTGTCAATTTTCTATAGCATTATTAAAATATAGTGATAACTAGTAGAAAAAGTGTCATATGTGTCTTATAAGAAAGCTTATATGTGTCTGAGTTTGCTAGATGCATATGGAGGAGTCGTATAATGTCTGAATTATATACGTATGTTATAGGAAGAACGCATATTATTTTAAACATCTGATCAGAACAGATGTATATACATTGTAAACAGACGCATAAAATCAGTTCATATACGTCTGTTACTTTTTAGGTGGGGTACTAAGCTCAAAACCAAAATTATTAGGGTGATGCATCGCAATCCGTACTAAAATTATTGAGAAATAAAAAAATAAAAAATTTAATATAATCAAATTAGCAAACTGATCATAAAGTACTTACAAAAAAATTAAAAAATTACATAACAATATTTTACCAAATTACACTTTCAAAAACCCAATGAAATCACCAATTACAACTTCTTCATGCAACTCTTACCGACCCAAAATCAAAACTATAAACTCATCCATTCTAATAGAATTGTGAAACAAGTATATATATAAACACAAAAATATAATAATGTTGTAATAATGTGAATTTGGTATTAAATCAAATAACTCTCACAAGATATTTATCTTACAAATATAGTTTTATAACTTATTTTTAGGATTTTTTTTGTATATAAAAATTTAAACATTAAATTATTATTTAGAAGAAAAAAAATTAAAAATAATTCATGAAACTACATCTTTTAGGAACCTTAAAATGCTTGTCAAACTCTCATCACCAAGGTAAACGTCTTGGGGGACATATGGAGTATTATATATAGATATAGACATATATCAAATTATTAAAATATTACAGACTACCACTATATTTTAATAATGCTACCAAAAATTGATATAATGCTAATAATCAAATCCGAACCTAACGTTAGTAACTAAAAACAAATACGAACCTAACATTAGTGAGTAAAAGAAAAAAAAATAGTTGAATGGTAAGTTCCTAAAAACACGATAAGTTGGGTGACGAAAAAATTCATTTTCCCTATCTGGATATTATTGTTTAAATAATATTCCCATAAAGGATAATCTTTATAAAAATAGTTGAAGTAGAAGTTTTAAAACTCATACTTGAAATGAATAATAATAATTAACCAAAGATATACTTATACGAAAGTACGATCTTTATTTGAATAATTGAAAATAAGTTTGATTATCGAAATATTATTCTTTAATAAAATAAAGAAATATTATTTAATAAAATAAGCGGAGTCATAAGTCCTCGAATGAATATTCAAAATAATATTCATTAATAAAATAAGCGGAGTCATAAGTCCTCGAGTGAATATTCAAAATAATATTCATTAATAAAATAAGCGGAGTCATAAGTCCTCGAGTGAATATTCAAAATAATATTCATTAAGTAAAATAAAATTATCGAATAAACCTTATTCGATTAATAGTTTTGAAAACTATTCATATATATATATAAATATATATATATTATACTCGGGAACATTGACTCCCGGTTTAGAAAATGTTCACCTTTGGGTCCCCTATACTAAGGGTATACGCAACTACTGCTTATCTCTAGCATATGTATTATGCACTTATAAGCATTCAAATCAACAATTAGATATCAAGATTTCAAAACAGGCATGCATATAAATATCATATCGCATGCTCCAATATATCGCAAGACTTTGCTAATAATAACCATGCACTTATCACAAGATAATGCATATACATATATACATCACAACAACAGTATAACGGGTAGAAAACTTGCCTGATTGTTCCCGGATAGACTTAAGCTTAGAGTAGGTCCGATAACCTATGAACAACAACATAAGTCAGAATTAAATCTCGGCCGCTTAAGAAACTAGACTTTAACCAATTGAACCCTAACGTTCGCTTATGGTCACTCCTACGCTTAATGAATCACATAAGTCTTTCGAGTACCCTCGGCTCCACCATTTTTAATAAATTAACCATTAAGAATTTTAAGGCGATTATTTCGCGAGTACTCTACCAACTTCCTAATACACTTTACATAATTGTTTCATACACCAATTAGTCATTTAAGGGCCTTAACCAAGGTTTCAAAGTAAGGCGAGGGGTAATGGTTCGTTCGCGAAACGTCGTTACTTAAAATGGTCGTTTCTCCTAAACCGTACATCGGATTCAAGCGACCACATATCAAAACGAAGCTCGTAACATGAACTATCTAAACATGGTAATGGTCAGAATCTTACAGTGAGTTCACGGGTCCTGAAGTTAAGAACAAAAATAGTCAAAGGTAAATCGGGCATTACAACGACTATGTTTACGCGATTACCAAAGTTTATACTACTCTAAATCAATCACAAAACAACTTAAAACCAACATTACAACCAAAATCCATCCAAACCTCACTACATCAGTCCATTACTTCATGTTTTATCCAACTCATTCAATCACAAACAAAAGCTACTAACCATACTAAGGTTCATTAACTATAAACAAGATTCAATCATCCAAATCACTACAAACCCAACTAAACTTGAAACACCCAAGCACCATGCTTCTCATATACTAAACAATCAAAACCACTCCTAAAAATTCAAAGTAAAGCTTAGGGTATGAGGTTTTACCTTCCTTGGTAAGTGATAAGTTGCTAGGAAGCCTTAGGGAGCCTTGATCTATCCTCCTACTAGCTTGATCTTTCCAAAGAAATCAAGAACACAAAATTAATTTTAAGAAAGTACTATTAACCATCTTATTGAATGATTTATATAAAATGCTAGGAAAGGATTTTGAAGCTAAGATTCCTAGGAAGTATGTAACTTAACTAGGAGAAGCTAGGATAATTACCTTATAAATTAGCAAGTGTAGGAGCTTGGACTTCCCATTTGTTAAGAAAGAAGCCGAGAGGTTTCTTCAAGAAATGGGGATGAAATGATTTGTTTGCTTGCTTGGTGTGTTTGTATGGTGTTTTGTTAGTTTGGTTAACAATTAACCTTGGTTTGACTATGGTTTAAAATGTTTGGCTAGGATTCATCCTTGAAAATATCTCTTTAACCTTGCTTTCATATCATCCCTATGTCACCTCCATGCCACATGTCTTTATCTTGTGGTTTGATGATGTCACAATCCCTGGCTTCTTGTACAAGCTTGTCTCTTGGTCGCTTATTTGTTTTACCGTTCGCTTATCTCTCGTTTTCGTTAATCGTTTGAGGGATCATATCCGGGATCTTATTACTTGGGTTCCCCTAAACTTTTCTCAATATTTTATATTCCTTTTATGATCCTCTCTTATAATCCTTGAATTTAATTCCTTTTAATCATGTTACCTTATACTCAATTCCTTCGGTATCTGGTGGATTTTCGGGAAAAAAATCAAAGTGTCCGGATTCGAATTCTAACGACCTTTACATACACTCATTTACTTTATGAAATACTAATACGATCTTAGAATTTCCATAACAGTACTCCTATATAGCGTGGTCTGATAATTTTCCTTAATCAGCATAATCAGCAAAAGTTACTATTCATCCGTGTTTCAAAAATTCCAAAAATTGGGGTTATTACAATAAGTATGTTAATTTTATTATGACCAGAATAAAATATAGATAATTACGGTATTTTCTGGTAATTTTTAGACTGTTATATGATTTTATATTGATTTATGAATTTATTAATTATTTTCTGAATAATTACAAAATTATTTTATAAAGTCGGGAATCGTCCGACTTCAACCGTTTTTATGTTTTTACAACCCGAAACTCTTCCGAAAACTCCTTCCTAACCTAATCTGGTAATTCCGGACATTTTCCGTGTTTTGACTTTTTTGATCCGGATTACGGTTTGACCCGTGCGCGGCCCGACTCAAGATTTTGGATACGATAATCATTTTGGTGAATCAACAAAACCCATATTCTCGAAAGACATGATATTATTACGTTATTCTTATATATAGTGTTTTATAAAAAGCCCGGTTTGGATAATTATCCAATACGGGTACCAAATCGGATCATTTTTGCAGTTACTTAGCGGCTAAGTAACTAATTTATCGATCCAAAATGATCCAATACGAACCAATATTCCATAAATATATATAGCCCTTTTATTATTTCATTTTATTCATAAAATCATAATCAGTCAGTAAAATCCCGTAAAATACAGAGAAAACATCAAATTAAAACCGCGTTCTTAAAAATCAAACGCACGAACGAAGGCGTTATCGAACTCCGATTCGGGCGTGTAATATATCAAAACGAAGCTCCCGAAAAGTCCTTTCATAATCAATCATCCGTTTTTATGCAGAAATTAAGGTATTTTTCTTATTAAATTATTTTATTTCAAATTTATTAAAGATAAAATTATGAAAATTTGTTCTTGATGTTGTTGATATAATTTGATGATTCCATCGTGTAGATAATATTTTTCTGGTCATTTTGGTATATTATATGTCAAAACCGAGTTCAATAACATATAGAAATTGAGGTTTGATTCTTGAAATTGAAATTAGGGTTCTAGTTCTTATGAATATTCTTAATTGGAATTAGGGCTTTCTGCTACTAGGGTTTTCGTGTGATTTTGATGTTCGATTAAAATTCCTGATGAAATTTGCAATCAATTCGTATATATAAACATGCCAAACGATTCCTCGAAGTTCATAGTCGAGTTCTTGAACTTTAAACTTTTTATTTTTCGATTTCTTGAATTGGTTGTTAATGATTTGTTTTTTCTGAATATCGGAATAGATTGTACGTATTAAAAGCTTTATTTTCGTATATATATCGCTGTTTTTGGTTGACAATCTCGAAAAATGGACTAGTGGCCGGAAATTTTGATTTTTCCGATTGATTCTTGTCGAGCTTCATGTTTGATCGATTATTGGCGAACGGTGTTATCACGGTTGAGTTCGGGAATCGATTTGTAATTGTTTAAGCTGAAAAATATAGAAATTAGAGTCGCTTTTAGACCCACCGGAGACCTGGAAAAAGCCCGGACAACCGACCGGAATCTGGAGAATTCCAGAAACCGGCGAATTGCCGATTGAAAGAGATGTGTCCTAAGTCCAATCATGTATGAGGATTTAGGAATAACTTTTATGTAATTTGTTTTGATTTCATTGATATTAATAAAAGACTTGTTTTGGTATTATTGCGGGCTTTATCTATTTAAGTGTTTAAATAAGATATACCATAGTTTAGAGTAAAGCTTTTATGGAATATAATGAGATCATAATAATGAGACCTAAAAAATGATAACTCTGAACTTAAATATTTCCTGGTCGGAGGATTACTAACTGGTAATTGGTAATCCGCAAAGATCGGTACATACTATGCTTGCTTCATTATGAAGGATGTCTGTTCTCATAGACATTTGTGTGGTGACACTATAGCTAGTATGTAGGTGCTTATTATAGAATAAGTTCACTGAACATGACTCACACAGCTGAACAACTGATGAAGTTCACTCACGTGTTAGCAGTTGTTCACATAGTGATAGTTGTACAAGTATCCTTAGACTTGAGGTCATCATAGTCATCTTGTGTACACTGAACTACGCTTTGGTTTAGTTCTTAGTCTCCAGGGACAATTATAAGTGCTCTACTGGGTATAGGAATTTGTACACGAAGATAGTGAATGATCAATAAAGGATCTACCCCTTCCAGTGAAGAAAGAGAATGTTCAATGCTGATCCACTTATGCTAGTTCAGGAATCTCTGGCCAGAGTGAATGAAATTAGAAAGGAGTTTCTAATTTACATTAAATAGAACTAAGCATAGTGAATGAGAAAGCAAATAATTAAATAAGATAGGCTTGACACAAGTTCTATGCCTTGTATTTAATCGTGACATTGCAGGGTGGAAGGAATTGATTGTACGGTAACTACTCACTGAATGGGTTCTTGGTATTTTAAGGAGTGAATTCGTATTATCCGGATAGTCGCGATATGCTGAGAAGTATCCCTCACGATGTAGAATAAATATGATTAATTAATTAATCATATTTAATGAATTAGAGAATTTATATAAATAATGATAAAATAGTTTTTTTATTATTTTTTTCTACTACCGGCTTAATATTGAACCTACAGGGTCACACCATAAAAGAGAATGATTTAATGGTGGAGGAATTAATTAATAATGGTTGATAATTATTTTTTTAGAAATAAATAATTAATTAGCAAATTTAATAATTGATTAAATGAAATTTAATTAATTATAAATTAATTAAGAAAAGTTCTTAATATTATTAATTAAGAATTTAATTTTGGAAAATAAATCAAGTGAGAGAATTATTTCTAAAGTGTTTAGAAAAAGGATTAATAATTAAAAGGTGTTTTAATTATTAGTTAATAGGTTAATAAGAATAAAGGGTTAATAATAATAATATTTTATGGGAAAATTTTCAGCTGAAAATTTTGCCTATAAATATACTATTATAAACCCTTATTTTGCCTCAACCTAAAAGGTTAAGAAAACCCTAATTCTCCCACCCCTTCCTCCTCCATTACATTGATCTCTTGGTGGATACCGGTGGAGTGCTTCACACTTGAGCAGCTGCTAGGGATCTCCGCTCGTCGTTCTTGGATCGCTATTAAAGACCTCCATCTTTCCATTAACGTAAAGCTTCTTAAGGTAAACATACTGAACTACGAATTAAATATTATTTTTCGCATGGATCCTGTGGAGGGTTTTGGTTTTTTTTTAAGATTTAAATTTACGTTTTCGTTGCGTTTATGTGCTAAAACCCCTTCAATGGCATCAGAGCTACTTGCGAAAAGTTTTTAATTCGATTATGTGTTTAACTGTGTAAGGCATATGTCATAGCCTATTTGTATATTCGAGGATTTAACTCAACTCAAATAAGAATGTAATAAGTAAATAGTGGATCTACCGTCAAAGAGATCTCGCAAAGTAACATCTGTCAAAGGATTCAGAAACAAGGTTAATCTACAGACTTGAGGAATTAATTCACTGGAAGAAGTTCAAGAAATTGATCAAGCCTGAGTGATATAAATCAAGGTTGTGGATTTAATCAAGTGATAGAGATCTCGTCAGGGTATCAAAGAATTACAAGGATTTAATCTGAAGAAAATCAAGTATCGACATGAAGAAACATCACGCAAGTTAGTCACTCATGAACCAGACAGTACATCGAGTGTCAACATTGAAGTGGTGGAATTGATTCATAATTCTCAGTGATTTTCAGAAGATTTTCAGAAGAATGGTTGCTGCTCAGGATTAGTATTAATTCTCTATTAATTAATTAAGTCATATAATTTAATTAAGAAAATAAATTATATCTGTAAAGATTAATTTATTGATTAATTGAATTAATTGATTAATTAATTCAGAATTAATATTAAGAATTTTCACATTATTATTGGTTTAAAATATGTTTTAATTCAACAAGACAACCTTTTGTATTAGTATGACAATCGGTATGACAATCAGTAGTCATACCGAAAGTCATGCCAATTCATTTAATTGTCTTATCAGAATTATTATTAGATTAAAAATTTGTTTTAATTCAACAGGATAATCTTTTATATTAGTATGACAATTAATAGTCATACCGAAAGTCATGCCAGTTCATTTGATAGTCCTACCGAAAGTTCTACCAGCTGTTGGGATTGTCTTGCTAGTTCAAAAGGATTGTCTTGCTGAGCTAAAAGGATTGGCATTCCAGTTCAATTCTATTCTGCTGATTGATATAAAAGAACAGAAGCAGAAGACTTTCTTATCATCCATCTCAAGAACAAACACAGCAGAAAAAGAAAAATAAGCAGACAATATTTCATCCTTCATCTGCAAACTTCAAGATCATAATTTCTAGTTTGTAAAGTTAAATCCAATCAACTAGAAATCATTCTCTTGTTCTTGTGTAACTATCTAGCGGATCAAAATCCCTAGAACTTAATCTCAAATTGCGTTTAGCATTTGAATCTTTTTATTGCAAAAATAGAAAAAGTTCATGTCGAATTTATTCTAGATTTGTGATAATTAATTTGAGATTAATTCCTTGTAATCGATATCGTTGTTGTAACACCTTTCAAGTTTAATAATATTCTTATTTAATTTGAATTTTGTTTCATATTTTTATTCCGCATTTAATTCGATTATTCGGTATTGTTTGTATTCAACCCCCCTTCTACAAACACATTGGGACCTAACAATTGGTATCAGAGCCTTCTGATTAACGAACAAATCAAGATCCTAGATTTTTGTGATTTTTCAACTCCTTGAATTTTTATTTATTTAAAAATTCATAATGACTTCACAAAAAGTTGGAACCGTTAAAATTCCACTATTTGATAAAGAAAATTATATCATGTGGAAGAAGAAGATGCTCTTGTTTTTACAAGTTGCAAATTCCAAATATTTGAACTTGTTAAAGAAGGGTCCAATAACTCCAATGGTTATTGAACCAGAGGTGATAGTAGATGATGTTGTGATTACCAAAGCTAGAACCTATCCAAAAGAGCCTGAGGATTTTTCTCCTGCTGAAAAAGAAGAAGCCTCCTTGGATGTCAGCCTTCAATTAATATTAATTGATTCCCTTGATCCCTTGATGAACAGACATCTGATGAACTGTAAAAATTCCAAACACATGTGGGAAACTATTGAGGTGATTAATGAAGGCACAGAGGAAGTTAGGGAGAACAAGTTGGAGATCCTAACCTCTGAGTATGAATATTTTAAATCCAATCCAGGAGAAGGAATTACTGAAGTGTTTGAGAGGTACAATGCGTTGATCAACAACCTGAACATAAATGGAAAATATTATTCAATCAGGAAGGTCAACAAAAAGTTCCTTTTAACACTGCCAACTCATCTTGAACATAGAATCACTGCCATTAGAGAAGCTAGAGATCTGAGTGAGATTTCTTTGGATAGACTCTATGGTGTGTTAAAAACCTATGAGTTGAAGCAGATTCAGCAAAAGGAAGTCTACGGGAAAGATAGAATGGTCAGCACATCTACTGCTCTTGTAGCTGAAGGTCAACAACAGCAACAATCTCAACAGTTAGAGAGAATGGTACAGTTTTCCAAGGCTGAGGAAAATGTGTTAGTAGCAGAATATGATCCTCCTACTACAAATCAATCCAGTGATGATTTTTATTCCTTGGAAGAGCTGGAGCAATTGGAAGATGAGTCAATGGCCCAAATTGTCAAGAGATTCTCCAATGTCAGATTCAAGAGAAATCCCAAGTTCAAGTACAAGTCCAACTACAACAGATTCCAGACAGGTGGATCTTCATCCTCTAACACCAGCAGTGGTGGATACAAAATAGGGATGGTTGATCGGAGCACCATTAGATGCTATAACTGCAATGAGTTGGGACACTTTGCCACAGAATGTAGGAAGCCAAAGCAAGTAAGGAAGAACTCTTATGATTCAAATCAGAAGAGTAACTCTGAAAGGGCTTATCTGGCAAAGGGAAGAAGCTGGGATGATACTGATAGTGAAGATGAAGGGAATCTTGCTCTTATGGCTATTGATGGAAAAGCTTCATCGTCAAGAAAAGAGATAAAATATATTGATGCTGAATTAGTTTATCATCTAGGAGGTAACTTAGATTGTGCTCGTCGTGATAATGAACTGTTAAGTCAATAGATAAAAGACCTTGAGAAAGAGGTCAATGAATTAAGACTTGTGCACATTAATCAAGACAAGTTAAAAGAACAAGTATCTTTTCTAGAGAATAGAGTTAACTGTTATAGACAACTCGAAACTATTCTCAAAGACAAGATCACCGATCTTGAGACTAAGGTTAGAGCCTACTTCAATTCTTGCTCGAAGGCTAAAAAGTTCTACAGTAAGCAAGCTGTTAATCAAACATCTAGAATACGTTATGATTACAATGCTGCTATTGGAGAATTAGGCATAAACTCCCCTCCCCATGTATGTGCTAAAGGTAGGGAAGTACCACATGTGTTTAAGGGTGTTGATGAACCCCTCTATAAAGCATCAATTGCTGAACCATTTGATGCGACCTCTTCTGTTATTCAAGAAGAAATACGTGCTGAAGATCATGCTAATGAGAAGGTTGTTTCTGAGTCAAGTGTGTCGAAAGTTCCGGTCAAAGTTGTGAAAGCAACTGAGACTAACTCAGACATACATGAGTTGGATAACAAAAATGCCATGTCTACCATGCATAAATTGCATGCTGTTAATCACTCTCATAAAGCATGTGGTATTACTAATTGTATGTCTTGTGCTTTTAATTTGATGTATGCTTATTATAATGGTAAGCATGTTTCTAGTGATAAGACTACTCCTCATCAGCATGTGAATAATAAGAAGCATGATAGGTCTAAGACTGCTAGTCCTTCTAAGGCTAGAAAGGAGACATTTGTCCCTAAGCCTAAACAGAAATTTGTTAAGGCTGTTTACAAGGTCAAATGTTCAGTCATTGAGAAAGTTGAGACCATTAAAATTAAAAATGTTGTTTTTCCTGACAAAGGACAATTCTACAAGTATGCCGGGCCCAACCAACTTTGGGTTCCAAAGAAGGTCTAATCCATTTGTAGTGCAGGGCATTAAACAGGTGGAACCGGTAGTGTGGATTCTTGACAGTGGATCATCAAGACATATGACCGGAGATAGAGCCCTGCTATCAAATGTGGTTGAGAAAGCTGGCCCCCTGGTTACCTTTGGAGATAACAGCAAAGTTTTATCTGAGGGATATGGCTGTTTGTAAGCTGGTAATGTTATCATTGAACTCAAACTTCTTTCTACATTAGTGATTTCTTATTTCATGTAAAATCCTTTGAAATCACTATTGTACATCATTTCACTCAAAAGATTGAATGTATAATTTTCATTCATTATAGATCTTAAGTACATTTTATCTCTCTATTGCCATATATTCTGTGATACAGGTTCAGTCTCCAATGGCTTTCTTTCATTGACAGTCATGAGGTTGAAAACCCACAATGTCTATCCCAGACTGTAAAGACAAACACAGAAACAGAACCAACCAACACTCTCTTACCACTAAATGAAGTATGAATGAGCGTGAGGGAGATAGTGCCTTAGTGCACCACATAAGGAAGGTTCTGAAGTCAACCCAGTAGCTCTGTCTCCTAAATAGATGAGTAGTATTTAAACCGAGATAACTGCTAGCCCTCATACATCTTCTCAAAAAGATGTAATGGTTGAAAAGGCACAAAAACAGTTACTAGATTCATTCTCTCAACATGGTGCGCCTATTGAAATTTGTCTGTCGGCCAGGGTATCCGATGTAGTGTCACCACCTCAAATATAAACAATTCTTGATGCACAAGGAAAGGTTACACACATAAAGGATGAGTTGACGGAAACAAGAGTTTCGACCATTTTAAGGTCAGATTCAATTGTTCAAGGTTCGTTAATGGACCAATTGCCTTTACAGGTGTTAGGAGAGGATACTAATCCAAAAGCCACATGTCAGTGGTCAGTGTCTACCTCCCCAGGCTTAAATCCCCTGGATGCATCTGCGGATAGTGGATCTGATATAGGCGCAGATCGGCAACTTGTTGATAATGATTCAGATATTACCTGATGAGTCACAAGGAAATGTCTTCACAGACATTAGAAGGGAACTTTGATCTTTATGCTAAATTCGTTGGATCATTGTTTACCTTCCCAGAATTCAAATCTGGAACCCTAAAAGGGAAACTAGCAACTTGTAGATTATGACTCAGATTTATCTGACGAGTTTAACAAGGATGGGGATTTGTGAACTCCCATTGCACCACCTGTGACCTCCTTAAGGATGGATAAGGTGATTTTCCTTGCAGGTACAGCTGATTTTTGGAGCTATGAGTGGAGTGATACACTTGTGAGAATGAGTGTAAACATGAGTGGAGAGAAGAGTGAAATACATGTGAGGTACACTAAACAGAATCACACACTCACAGTGAGAAAGAAAGAGAAACTACTTGTTATTTCTTTTCCAACCAAGTGAAATATGAGAACTCCTTCATACGACGACATACATTCCTTCTTTAAGGGGGAGATAAAAGCTTAAGTAATAGTTTGGAGGATTCCTCAACTAAGGGGGAGAAATAGCAGGGAGGAAGAAAAAGATGAAGAACATGTACACTACACCACACCATTGTTGTTTGTAACTACAGATCATATTGTACGGGAGAGGTGGTAAACACAAGGTGATTTTCTAGTAAGGGAAGAAGCTGCTTTTCAAAAGGGGAGTACCATTGGTTTTTATCTGCGGATCCTATTGTACGGGAGAGGTGGTAAATGAAGGTGATCTTCTTTAATCAGTTGATTCTCATAGGGGGAGAAGCAAGAGAGATATGTGCTTCTCAACAGGAAATGTGGTTGTATAAAAGAAGATGAAACTACTTGAAGATATGTTCAGTCTAGAGGAACATCTATTTGGAATCTGGAAAAGGTTAAATGTTATCCAGAACTTTTCTACTATTTACTTTGTATTTCTGTTTATATCTTTTTCTTATTTGTTAGTTGAGTTATCCTCTAGGTATTTGTGTGTTATTGTCTAACAAACAAATAGGGGGAGATTGTAAGGCATATGTCATAGCCTATTTGTATATTCGAGGATTTAACTCAACTCAAATAAGAATGTAATAAGTAAATAGTGGATCTACCGTCAAAGAGATCTCGCAAAGTAACATCTGTCAAAGGATTCAGAAACAAGGTTAATCTACAGACTTGAGGAATTAATTCACTGAAAGAAGTTCAAGAAATTGATCAAGCCTCGGTGATATAAATCAAGGTTGTGGATTTAATCAAGTGACAGAGATCTCGTCAGGGTATCAAAGAATTAAAAGGATTTAATCTGAAGAAAATCAAGTATCAAAGTCAAGACATGAAGAAACATCACGGAAGTTAGTCACTCATGAACTAGACAGTACATCGAGTGTCAACTTTGAAGTGGTGGAATTGATTCATAATTTTCAGTGATTTTCAGAAAATTTTCAAAAGAATGGTTGCTGCTCAGGATTAGTATTAATTCTCTATTAATTAATTAAGTCATATAATTTAATTAAGAAAATAAATTATATCTGCAAAGATTAATTTATTGATTAATTGAATTAATTGATTAATTAATTCAGAATTAATATTAAGAATTTTCAGAATTATTATTGGTTTAAAATATGTTTTAATTCAACAAGACAACCTTTTGTATTAGTATGACAATTGGTATGACAATCAATAGTCATACCGAAAGTCATGCCAATTCATTTAATTATCTTATCAGAATTATTATTAGATTAAAATCTGTTTTAATACAGCAGGATAATCTTTTGTATTAGTATGACAATCAGTATGACAATCAATAGTCATACCGAAAGTCATGCCAGTTCATTTGATAGTCCTACCGAAAGTTCTACCAGCTGTTGGGATTGTCTTGCTAGTTCAAAAGGATTGTCTTGCTGAGCTAAAAGGATTGGCATTCCAGTTCAATTCTATTCTGCTGATTGATATAAAAGAACAGAAGCAGAAGACTTTCTTATCATCCATCTCAAGAACAAACACAGCAGAAAAAGAAAAACAAGCAGACAATATTTCATCCTTCATCTGCAAACTTCAAGATCATAATTTCTAGTTTGTAAAGTTAAATCCAATCAACTAGAAATCATTCTCTTGTTCTTGTGTAACTATCTAGCGGATCAAAATCCCTAGAACTTAATCTCAAATTGCGTTTAGCATTTGAATCTTTTTATTGCAAAAATAGAAAAAGTTCATATCGAATTTATTCTATATTTGTGATAATTAATTTGAGATTAATTCCTTGTAATCGATATCGTTGTTGTAACACCTTTCAAGTTTAATAATATTCTTATTTAACTTGAATTTTGTTTCACATTTTTATTCCGCATTTAATTCAATTATTCGGTATTATTTGTATTCAACCCCCCTTCTACAAACACATTGGGACCTAACAAACTATTTTCGATATATGAGCATGTACGTGATTCGCCATGATTTGATGTTGATATAATATGCTTATATATGTATGGTTTTGAACATTTGATATTCATGTGAGTTGTATAATCATAAGATGATTATGTAATCTGTATATATACTGATATATACATGATTTTTGTTTGTTCTAATTATGAGAATCATATTAAATACGGATTCTGAATTGGCTGCTGCAGATTTGCTGAAATCTGGGTCTGGTGTCCAATTTACGCAAACGAATACCCTATTCCATAGGTAAACGAGCGTCTGAACAAAACTGATAGCTAAAGCTATCAACGACTCGTCTGTAAGGCGTTTTACGTCGTTTACTGCCCGTAAATAGTGATTCTTGTTTTTCTGATTTTTCTGATTTTTGTCATTTTTTTTATGATTAGATCATGGATAATATGATATGTCAAGATCAGATTATGTGTTTTAACATGCTTTTATGTGTTGTATGAGCATGGTGGATAGTTATGGCCTTTCGAGCTTAGTGTAATGGTTTTGGTTTTGGTTTTAAATACGACTTGCATGTCGTCAATCTTTGTAATCATAAATCTCGAATGTAACTCGAGTTATTCTTGTAAGTTCATTAGATTAGTTTTACTTTCAATCATGTAATGTAATTGAAGAATCAAGAAGGCTATCCAATGGAGGTGATACAAAGAAGAAGACGAGGCATACAAGAAGTCTAAACAAAGAAGAAGACTTATGTAATAAGTAGTTGTATTTATTTCCATCACCATATTAGATTGACCTTGATCTTTATCATGAGCTTGATAAAGATCACATAGGATGGGGCCATAACCAAACACATTTACTTTATTGCACTTTACATTTACTTGTTTATTTAATTTTATATATGAGATATATGCCTATGTTTACCATGCGATGATAGATTTAGGTGAACTTAAATCAATATAAGGTGTGCTCTAGAAAATCTAGAATAGGAATCGTTTCTTGCCTTAACAATAATATTATGAATACAATCATGAGATTCTTGTGTTTATGAAACACGTAATTAAATATGAATTTTCAATATTGAGAGAAAGGATGATTCTGTCAAAAGCAGATTTCTATCTGTAAGAAAGGGGTATTAAGTGATGACTCTTGATAATGCTCCCCCCGATCTGGGAATCATCTGATTATCGATTATTGATTTGAAATATTTAATTTAAAATGAAGAATATCTTTATAATATGATTATGATTGTAACATAATATAATCTCTCTAAAATTAAATAATATCAAGTAGTAATTGGCCAATGACACAACGGGCTTGTGTTGGTCAAAGCTTCCAACATGGTAGAAAGTAATTCTTATTTTTAAATCATTGTCGTTTCGTACTACAGCCGAGGGCTTTGATTTTGAAATAAGAAATACTTGTCTATTACATAGAGATGTGTACATTGAATTAGAATTTAAAGGTCGTTACGTGCTATAGCCGTGGGCCGTTGGAGACTGATTCAATTGTACGAAATGTTGGGTTAGACCTGACTTAGAATATTGAGTTTGTCGTGCTACAGCCGTGACTCAATTATTCAAGAGGCTAAAGTTTTATTAGGGAATAACATAAGATGTAATTGACAAGAGTTGTCTGCCTATTGAACATCACATGACGTTTCATGCTACAGCCGAGGTTGTGTGATGGAATGTAGGATCCCTATTCCCACAAGCATTATGAATGCTTAATTTTCACTTAGGGGTTGAATAAATTAGATAAACCAGTGGGAGCCACTTATGAATAAAGACCCGATTCATATAGTGTTTTGAAATGAAATTAAATATTTGTTAAGTGTTGTTATATGTTCATCATTTACAGATTTACTATATACGTTATGTCTTCTGCACTATCACTCCAGAGTATACTAGATGCTCACAAGTTGACTGGTCCTAATTTTGCTGACTAGCTTCGAAACTTGAGAATTGTTCTCAGGGTTGAGAAGCTGGAATATGTGCTTGACTCACCTAAGCCTACTGAACCTGCTAGCGATGCACATAATGATGAATATGTTGTGTATCGTAAGTGGATAGATGATGCAAATGTTGCTCAATGCATCATGCTAGCTTCCATGAACATTGAGCTACAGAAGCAACATGAGCATATGGATGCTCACACTATCCTTATGCATCTACAAGAGTTGTATGATGTGGCAGGGAGGACAGCTCGATATGAGATATCGAAGGAGCTGTTCGGTTGTAGGATGTCTGAGGGATCATTTGTGAATGACCATGTACTTAAGATGATCAATTTGATTGAACGTCTTGGACAACTTGGTTTTGCCATGGATGGGGAGCTGAGCCAAGACTTGGTCTTGCAATCACTTCCGAGTTCGTTCTCGTAGTTTGTTGTGAACTTTCACATGAATAAGTTGGATGTCAGCCTGCCTGAACTCCACAACATGTTGAAGACCGCGGAATCAAATTCCCCCCTAAGAAGAGTTCTATTCTTCTAATTGGTGAAGGTTCCAATCCTAAGAAAAGGAAGAAGAACCCTTCCAAAAAGAAGAAAGTAGGTGAGAAAAAGCCGGTTCCACCAAAAGCTGAAGACCCCAAGAGCAAAGCTGTTTGCTTTCACTGTAACAAGGTGGGGCACTGGAAGAGGAACTGCAAGGTTTACCTTGCAGAATTGATGAAGAAGAAGGGTAGTGAGACTACCGCTTCTGATTCAGGTATGTTCATGATCGAAGTTAATATGTCACTAAGTCAAATTTCTACTTGGGTATTAGATACCGCCTGTGGTTCTCATATTTGCAATTCATTGCAGGGACTAAAGGGAAGTAGGACTCTTGATGAAGATGATGTGATTCTACGTATGGGCAATGGAGCAAGGGTTGCCGCCATATCTGTAGGATCATTTAGTTTACATATGCCTACGGGCAAGACTATTATTTTAAATAATTGTTATTTTGTTCTCTCTATTGTGAGGAATATTGTTTCTATTCCTATATTGGATTTGGATGGTTTTTCATTTATTATTAAGAATAATGAATGTTCTATTCTTAGAGATAATGTTCTTTATGGACGTGGTACTTTAAATAATGGTCTGTATGTATGTGACGTAGAGCATAATTTACTTCAGATTGAACAAACTAATAAAAGAAAAAGGGATGATGAAAATCTCACTTTCTTGTGGCACTGCAGACTTGGTCATATTAGTGAAAATAGACTGCGGACATTGCATAAGGAAGGGTTACTTGACCCCTTTGATTTTGAATCATATCCTACATGCGAGTCTTGTCTATTGGGTAAAATGACCAAATCTCCATTTAGTGGACATGGATAGAGGGCTGCAGATTTGCTAGGATTGGTACACACAAATGTATGTGGACCAATGTCTACGCAAGCCATGGGTGGATTTTCATACTTCATTACTTTCATAGATGATCGATCTAGATTCGGATATGTGTATTTGATTAAACACAAGTCTGAAGCCTTTGAAAAGTTCAAAGAATATAAGTATGAAGTGGAGAAACAAACCAAACATATTATTATAACTCTTCGATCAGATCGAGGTGGTGAATACTTGAATGAAGAGTTCCTAGGTTATCTAAAAAAAAATGGTATAGTCTCCCAGTGGACTCCTCCATATACTCCACAGTTGAATGGGGTATCTGAAAGGAGAAATCGAACTTTGTTAGACATGGTTCGGTCCATGATGAGCTATGCGAATCTTCCAGTATTCCTGTGGGGTTATGCATTGGAAACCTCAGCATATTTACTGAATAAGGTGCCTTCCAAATCTGTTCCTCAAACTCTATATGAGATATGGAGAGAAAGGAAACCGAGTCTTAAACACGTTAAGATTTGGGGATGTCCAGCTTATGTCAAGAAAGTTGACCCAGATAAGCTGGAATCTTGATCCGTAAAATGTAATTTTGTGGGATATCCTAAAGAGACTTTAGGGTATTACTTTTACACCGATCATAGGGTGTTTGTCTCCAGACATGCTACCTTCTTGGAAAAACAATTTATCCTTGAAGGAAACAGTGGGAGCAAGATTAAACTTGATGAAGTTCAAGAAGCACAGACTACTACGGTTCAAGTGGAAACACCTATTCAAACTGAACAACCTTCTGTGGAATAGCCCATTCATAGGACAGGGAGAGTGTCTCGCCAACCTGAGAGGTATTATGGCCTTGTCATTGAGAATGACAATGAGTTGTCAATCATTGATGGTGACGACCCTATGACCTATAATGAGGCTATGAGTAGTGTTGACTTAGAGAAATGGCATAGTGCCATGAAATCCGAAATGGAATCTATGTATACCAACCAAGTATGGACTCTGGTTGATGCGCCTGAAAGGTGTTAAGCCTATTGGGTGCAAGTGGATATACAAAAGAAAGATTGGATCAGATGGCCAGGTGGAGAAAGGATTCAAACAAAGGCAAGAGATTGACTTTGATGAAACTTTTTCGCCTGTAGCCCTATTAAAATCAATTCAGATTTTGCTTGCGATTGCTGCTTACTATACTATGAGATCTGGCAAATGGACGTGAAAACGGCCTTCCTCAATGGGGAACTTGAAGAGGAAGTGTATATGACACAGCCAGAGGGTTTTCTTTTCAAGGGAAATGAACACCTAGTGTGTAAGCTGCTGCGAACCATATATGGTTTAAAGCAAGCTTCTCGTAGATGGAACATCCGTTTTGATGAGACAATCAAAGAGTTTGGTTTTATCAAAAACATAGATGAACCATGTGACTAAAAAAAGGTTAGTGGGAGCCCGGTAACATTTCTTGTATTGTATTGAAAGAGGAGATGTCAAAATTGAGAGAGTTGACACACATAACATCGTTGCAGACCCACTCATAAAGCCACTTTCTCAAAGTCACTTTGATCGTCATAAAGACAAGATGGGTATTAGATACCAGAGTGATTGGCTTTAGTACAAGTGGGAGATTGAAAGAGATGTGTCCTAAGTCCAATCATGTATGAGGATTTAGGAATAACTTTTATGTAATCTGTTTTGATTTCATTGATATTAATAAAAGACTTGTTATGGTTTTATTGCGGGCTTTATCTATTTAAGTGTTTAAATATGATATACCATAGTTTAGAGTAAAGCTTTTATGGATTATGATGAGATCATAATAATGAGACCCAAAAGATGATAACTCTGAACTTAAATATTTCCTGGTCGTAGGATTACTAATTGGTAATTGGTAATCCGCAAAGATCGGTACATACTATGCTTGCTTCATTATGAAGGATGTTTGTTCTCATAGACATTTGTGTGGTGACACTATAGCTAGTATGTAGGTGCTTATTATAGAATAAGTTCACTGAACATGACTCACACAGCTGAACAACTGATGAAGTTCACTCACGTGTCAGCAGTTGTTCACATAGTGATAGTTGTACAAGTATCCTTAGACTTGAGGTCATCATAGTCATCTTGTGTACACTGAACTATGCTTTGATTTAGTTCTTAGTCTCCAGGGACAATTATAAGTGCTCTACTGGGTATAGGAATTTGTACACGAAGATAGTGAATGATCAATAAAGGATCTACCCCTTCCAGTGAAGGAAGAGAATGTTCAATGCTGATCCACTTATGCTAGTTCAGGAATCTCTGGCCAGAGTGAATGAAATTAGAAAGGAGTTTCTAATTTACATTAAATAGAACTAAGCATAGTGAATGGGAAAGCAAATGATTAAATAAGATAGGCTTGACACAAGTTCCATGCCTTGTATTTAATCGTGACATTGCAGGGTGGAAGGAATTGATTGTACGATAACTACTCACTGAATGGGTTCTTGGTATTCTAAGCAGTGAATTCGTATTATCCGGATAGTCGCGATATGCTGAGAAGTATCCCTCACGATGTAGAATAAATATGATTAATTAATTAATCATATTTAATGAATTAGAGAATTTATATAAATAATGATAAAATAGTTTTATTATTATTTATTTCTACTACCGGCTTAATATTGAACCTACAGGGTCACACCATAAAAGAAAATGATTTAATGGTGGAGGGATTAATTAATAATGGCTGGTACTTATTTTTTGTGAAATAAATAATTAATTAGAAAATTTAATAATTGATTAAATGAGATTTAATTAATTATAAATTAATTAAGAAAAGTTCTTAATATTATTAATTAAGAATTTAATTTTGGAAATTAAATCAAGTGAGAGAATTATTTCTAAAGTGTTTAGAAAAAGGATTAATAATTAAAAGGTATTTTAATTATTAGTTGATAGATTAATAAGAATAAAGGGTTAATAATAATAATATTTTATGGAAAAAATTTCAGCTGAAATTTTTTTCTATAAATATACTATTATAAACCCTTATTTTGCCTCAACCTAAAAGGTTAAGAAAACCCTAATTCTCCCACCCCTTCCTCCTCCATTACATTGATCTCTTGGTGGATACTGGTGGAGTGCTTCACACTTGAGGAGCAGCTGTTAGGGATCTCCGCTCGTCGTTCTTGGATCGCTATTAAAGACCTCCATCTTTTCATTAACGTAAAACTTCTTAAGGTAAACATACTGAACTACGAATTAAATATTATTTTTCGCATGGATCCTGCAGAGGGTTTCGGTTTTTTTTTTAAGATTTAAATTTACGTTTTCGTTGCGTTTATGTGCTAAAAACCCTTCACCAGTCGTCTTCTTCGCAGGTCCGGCGAATCCCCGCCCCTGAAAGCCACAGCTTGATCCTCCTGAAGATGTGACCAATTTTAAAAATCTGTTATCAGGTTTTCTTTTTCTAAAATTATTTAAAAATTCATTTTAAAATCCAAAAATTCATTATTTATTTCTGAATTTTTTTAATTACAATATAAATCTAAATTATTTAATTAATTAATTTTAGTTGATAATTAATTATTTAATTGATCATTTAATTTAAATATTAATTGATTAATTAATTTAATTAGTTATTAATTAATTTTAATTGATTTAATAATTAGATTTAATTATTTAAAATTGATTTAAAAATTCTGAAAAATAGTTTCGAGCTTTAAGATATTATTTTAAATTATTTTCAAGGCTCGATAATTATTATAAAATAATTTAAAGTCATATTCGGGTATTCAAAACCTATTATTTAATTATAAAATGATTCAAGACCCATTTTAATTCTGAAAAATGTTCAAAAATTCGTATTAAATACCTGGAAGATCATTTTAACCCCGAATCTTCTTTGAAAAATTATTTTGATTGAATACCTTACGTGTTATGTTCTACGTGCTCACTGATTGATGCATTATATGCCTATGTGGTTGTGGTTTGACTATTTTAGTTATAACTTTCAATCCGTAAATCGGATTTGGGTGAAACGAAGGGTAGATAAAAGCTTATGACGTCTATGTGACGATTAGAATAATACGAGTATGAATAATTGATAGATACTTGTGATGACTAACAGAGTCAGCAAGGCATAGAAAAGGAAACCAATGGTCCATAGACAGAATCGAAGCGTAGAAAGAGAAGGCGAGTGATTGATAAATGGAAGCAAGACATAGAAAGAGAAGGAAAGTGGTTGATGAGTAAAACTATTATATGAGTACAAGTAAAGTGGAAATCGTCGATGATAAGGCAAGTACTTCTGAACTTTTCTTCAAGATATATTACAAATATTTTTAAACTGTTTCATAATACGTCGCTATTATTCAAAATAACTCATGTTTTATATTGCAAGTGCTTTAAACTATTTAACCTTGAATCCTGATTCTTATTGATCTTGAGCCATAAGCCTTATTCTTCATAAATCATTGATTATTGAATCCCCAGATACGAGCCATACACATACGATACTACTCCACAAATATATATCTACCACATACTGATTCTGATATTGAATTTCTTAACATACCAATCGTTATTCCTTGTTTAACAGAAGAATAATTCTTGGAACCCTTGAAGCCTTGGTCTTCTACTTTCTGATTCTTTCCTTGATTGAAAGCCAATCTTTTTGAATTCCCTGTTATGCCTCCATGGCGTTATGAATCACCCTATGCTTCAAGATAAATGTTGTTTATGATTCAGCTTATTGATTTACATTGGTCATCATATTGAATTATTTTAGAATTAGATGGTTTTATAAGTGTGGACCAGATTCGTGGTCAGACCAGATTCATGATCATAATAGGCCAATGGGTGCCTTGGATCTAGTATATAGAGCAAAGCTGGGAGCCTTGCTCGGGGTTAGTGTTTGACTGATCAGCAGCCTAACCTTGGTTTTTAAAATGAAAAGTGAATATCCAATTCTAATCATTGCTTATTCAGAACCTTGATTCTTCCGAATCACTTCAATTGGTGATTGTTTAGCCTCAATGGTTGCTATTATTACTTGCTGAGCTAGTAAGCTCACTCTTGCAAAAAAATTTATGTTTTCAACAGTTGAAAAGAAAATTGTCGGTAACGAGGGTTCCTTGTCCAGTGCGCGAGCTAGGATTTCCGGTTAAGTTGGATCGAGCTAGCAGGAGCTTTATATTATAGATGAGTTGTGTAAGATTGTAAGTACGATATCCTTAGCCATTGTAAGTTGAATTAGTTGAAATTTGGTACGATGTAATAAAAGTTACGATTATGGCTTGTTTTCATACTTTAACCTGTTGTGATCCGTGGTTGTGTAAAGAAGGGTCAATGCATATAATACTTTATATACAGGTTTAAATATTGTGGTGTGTATTGTGAGCCCCAAACTTCTGACCTAGGTTTGGAGGGCGTCACAACTAGAGATCTCGATAAGCCTTTGTACTTATCGAGATATCAAGTGTTCAAATAATTCAAACTGGAGATCTCGAGGTACAGTCTCAAAGTACATAATTGCATATCAGTTTAATATCCAAGATAAACAATCAACAAACAATCCAGCAGTTGGATTGACAAGTCTACAAAAAGCAGCTTGAAGTGTGTGCAAGATCGATGGCAAAGATTAACTGACAAAGGAAGATTAAAGTAAGCACGGGATGCTAAAGATATGCTACGCCAGAAATGGAAGATTTGTTTTTCTATAAATAGAAATAATAAGTGACAGTTTAGAAAAGCTAATAGCATGTTTATTATCCACTGTGTAAACCAGCAGTTAACTGAGCTATAAAGTTAACACTGGTCCTCTAGTTAGAAGTAACAATTTAGATCAAAAATTCTTGTAACACTCTCGAGAAGAAGCTAAGCTCTTTAACTTCGAAGAGCTTAGAAATTTTATAGCAAAACATCTTAATTTTTAATACAAAAATTAAGTGAGTTTTGAAGATATGTGTTCTTTATTTTGTGCAAGTTTAATTTCTGCATGAACACTTTTCTATACAAGATTTAATTTACTTTGTTCAACCATTGTCTTTTAAGAAAAGCCTAAAACCAGAAAAATACATTCACCCCCCTGTGTGTGATTCATTACCTAACATAAAGATATGCTTTTAGTTCAAATTTATGTGTATGATATTATTTTTGGATCAACTAATCAAAAATTATGTGATAAGTTCTCAAAGTTGATGCAATCAAGATATCAAATGAGTATGATGAGAGAGATGAGCTATTTCTTGGGGTTGCAAATTAAGCAGACTGATAATGGCATCCACATTAATCAGTCCAAGTACACAAAAAATCTGTTGAAAAGGTTTAATATGCAAGAAAGTGCAACTGCAACTACTCCTATGGTAACTACTACAAAGCTTGATCCTCATAAAGGTACAACAGTTGATGTCACAAACTAAAGAGGTATGATTAGTTCTCTTTTGTACCTAACGGCTAGTAGGACAAACATTATGTTCGCCACCTATTTGTGTGCAAGATTTCAGGCAAATCCTAGGGAGCCGCATCTTATTGCAGTGAAGAGAATCTTTAGATACCTCAAGGGTACTGCATCACTTGGTCTATGGTATGCAAGGGAAGCTAGTTTTGGATTGTGTGGATATTCAGATGCTGACTTTGCTGGCTGCAAGATAGACATGAAGAATACATCTGGAAGCTGTCAATTTTTTGGAGGAAGAATAGTCTCATGGTTCAGTAGGAAGCAGAAATCCATTTCTACTTAACTGCCGAGGCTGAATATATTGCAGCTGGGAGATGTTGTGCTCAGTTATTATGTTAGAGGAATCAGCTCATAGACTATGGATTATCATTTTCTAAACCTATTTATTATGATAATCAAAGTGCTATTACCATGACAGGAAACCCAGTGCAACACTCTCTTACTAAACATATCAGTATTAAATATCATTTTATAAGAGAGCATGTCATGAAAGGGACAATTGAACTACATTTTGTTCCTACTGATCAATAGTTGGCTGATATCTTCACGAAGCCATTACCGGAAGCAAATTTTACGAAACTTGTCAATGAACATGGTATGGTTAATTGGGACATGTAATATTTTTATATTTGATCAAATCCTGATGTATATTGATCAAATCCTGATGTGTCCTAAAACGTGTTGAAGATATTATGTTGGGAATTTTTGATGTATTTTATTATATGCATGTTAAAGTAATTGAATTTATTTGCTAAATGTGCATGTATAAATATATATCATTGTCATCATTACAAATCAGTCTATGGAGACGCGCATCAATAAGATATTTTTTGGTTAAATCATTAAGTTAACTCTGCAGTTAATAATTAATCAAACCCCTAGTCCTTTGATATTCCCTCTATCTCTTGGTTATTTAAATCACCATTCTCATCCAGTCTAATCATATATTTCCAACACTCAACTCTTAAATCTCTCTCATTTTTTTTTTCTTCTCTCTCACAAAAATGGTTTGATACAATATGTTCATGAACTACGAAACATTCAACATGGAGTTTAGCTGCGAAGATTGGCGGCAGGAATGGCACCTCACTGTCATTCCCAGTGAAGTGTAGAACTGGGCTCCACAGGAGGTCTGGACGCACCTCCTGTTCTTCGAGATGGATTATCACCTCCATCTCGATCGCCTAGAGGAAGAAAGGCGAGAAGCTCTCCGTCAGCAGGAACGGATCATCCGTCTTGCTGTGCTGTTCGTGGAGAGCAGGAGGAACCAATAAACATCAACAGCTTTGGTCCTTCTGACAAAGTTCCTCTGCATGTTTCTCTTCACCATCAGCTTTGCCAGGCTTCTTAGACTAAGGCTGTTGAAGTTCTTATCTACTAGACTAGGATACTTTTGTAATCTCTCATGCATGTAATCAAAATTTCATGAAATATAATCTTTTGATCTATTAATGAAATTTTTGGTTTACAAGATTTAATCTCTGTTATTTAGCTGTGTGTGCATGTGATTGTTGTTGATTGTAGCCTGTTAATCTCTAACTCATACACTTATTATTTATATTTTGATGATTGTTGAGATTAAATTGTGGAATTCTAATGATTTTTCATTTTTGACAAATACTGATGAATTTGAATCGACAAATCCTGAGATTGTCAAATCCGGACAGATAAGCGGTTCCAAATACTGACGACAGGTCAATATGTTCTAATTTAGAATATTATTGTTAAATAGTTTCTGAGTTGTTTTGTGCTGTAATTGAATATCTTATTTAATTATTGATTAATAGTGGATTATCTGTTGAACAAATTCACACAGTAATTTCTTGAACGAGCTGTGCATATTTTGTTGCCAATTCCGCACTTTGCTCCACTTTTAAATCCTATTACTCAGTAATTGCCATCTGTCAGAAGTCTAATTCACTAAGCTTCCTTCTTCGCGTGTGTGTTATACACAATTCAGCTTTGCAAACCTATATACTAACAAGAACTTCAGTGATACAAATCATCATACACACAACCTCACTATTCACATCACACCCATATCCTAACTCACCTCCTACACACATCATGTCATCTTCTGAAGTTTCACCAATCTTCAGAACCACTATCATTCATGGAAACACCTTTGGCACCAATAACTATTTGGCTCTGCTTACACATCGGCAGTTTCCAAAATCTTTTCATGATATTCAGGATTTCTTACTCCAATGTCTAATTGGGTATGCTCTCACAAATCCTACCAAGGTGACATACAGGGCTGTAATGCATGTATGGAATACAGCTCTGGTTAATTAAATAAACATTGCTTTCTCTTTTGAATATAAGGGACACATGTATGAAGTTGATGCTGATGTCCTGGTTCAAGCCTTGAGATTGCCTCCTTGTGATGGTGCTCCTGATAACTATGTAACTGAGCAGCTGTTTGATATGCTAAGAACCCTGAGCTATTAAGGTGAAATCACAACCATTGGCAACCTGACAAGGACAAAATTGAAGAGAGAATGAAATTTCTTCTTTGACTGCATCAACATATGTTTCTTGAATAAAACAACAAATTTTGATGCTCTTCCATCTACTTCTCTGAAAATTGGGTACTCTCTCATTTACTCTGGTAATTTTGACTATGGTAATACTATTCTTCAATTCATAATTGCTAGGAGAGCAGATTCATCAGAAGTTATAGGGTATACAAGATTTCTTCAATTGATTTACAATTTTTTATGCCCTAATGTTGAATTGCTCCATGTGTTTCAAATTTCTGAAAAAGCTATCACTGATCACATTAAAAGGGATGAAAATAATAATTTTTCAGGACCTCCTTTCTTGCCTAGGGAGGTCAGGCAATTTCTGTTGAGAAATAGACCTACTCCTTCACAAATGCCTGCAAATTCTGATGCTGGCACCTCTGTAACAGTTCCTGATGCTGTGGAACAAGACACTACCCATCTTATTTCTAACCCAAGCATTGTTCCTCCTAATCAGCACTCTCATCCAGCTCCTAAATTAGCCTCCTCTAGTGTCTCCCAAAAGGCATCAGCTGTAACAAAGAAAAGGCTAGTTAAGAAATTTGTTAACTCTGAACAGAAAACTTTACAGGCCTCACTGAGAGTGAGAAGAAAGAAGAATGTTTCCCGGTCAGGAAAAGAAGACTAATAATGCAAGATGATTCTAACTCTGATGATCAGATGCCCATTGGGTCTAGGTTAAAGATCAAGAAATCAACAGTTGCAAATCCTGATGACTCTGTTGGCATTACTGGTACTAAGGAGACTACTGATGCTAGTGCTCTGCTAAAAAAGTTTCAGTGATCAAAGAAACTGGTGTGCCCAAGATAGCTGAAAAGAGCAGCTTGAAAAGAAAAGGTAGAGAAGTAGTTGGGTATATCAGACTGAAGAACAAGGCTCAATCCTCTGCTATGGATGTCAGTCCACAAGAAACTAAGTCTCAAAGAGATTTAGCAACTGAGACACATCCAGTCACACAAGAACCATCTTCTCAAAGGGAAAATGCAGACCAAGAGACTGCACAAATCATTGTTGATTTTGCTCAAGGTGATCTCCTTGCTGATCCTGAGCAACTATTGAAGGAAAAGAAAGCTCATCAGGATGAATTGTCAAAGGTGGATGCAGTTATCAATGATCCTATTTTTGAGGAGAGTACACAAGAACCTTCACCAAAACTTGCTAAAGCAGCTTATATTCCTCAGGCCCCACAAGAACCATCAGTTCAAAGTACTGATGTTGGCCTATCTCATTCTCCTGCCAAGTCAAATCCTGATGCTACATCAATTCCTGATGTTGTTCATCCTTCCACTGCAACAGCTACTACTGATGATCCTTTGTTGTTGACTAGTGTGTTAAAGCATCATGATGTGTTGTTTGTTCCTCAACTATCATCACTTCCACTTAAGGAATCACCTTCAAGTACTGCTTATTTTCTTTCATTGTTCCTCATATTTGTATAATTATAAATAGTCTCTTGTTTGAGGTTATCTCTATTTATATGACAAGCATACTACTCCTCTCAGCCATCTTTTGTTTCTTTGACAAATGTGTGACTGTGCTATTCTGTGAGACTGTGTGAAAATATTATGGGAGAAAATAAAATTTTTGAGAGGCAGTCTCCTGTACTGGAAAAAAGAGAGGTAGCCTTGAGAAAAGAATTTTATAAGTATTTCTTTACTTATAAACTTTCTTCTATGAAAAAAGTATTACTCTCAAAAGTAATATATTGTGTGAGAAGTAATGAGATCAATTAAAAAGAAAAAAGAGATTTAGGTGTTACCTTGTTTATGTTTCAGGATCTCATCAGGAACATACACCTATTGCTAAGGACTCTTCTAAAGGCAAATCAATTCTGCCTGGTTTTGTAAATTCTTCTAAGGGTCTGTCTAGTTCTGCTTCTGATGGTGACAGTGATAATGATGATTCCGACACATCTCGGCTTAAGAATGCTATTGATGCATCTAAGAAGACCAATGTTAATTCTTCTTCATATTTCAGTGAAAATCCTTCTTATTACAATGCTGATGCTAAGTACTTCCGAAAGACTAGATGGGATTTTAAATGGATAAATGCAAATACCTCTATCTCATCTACCGTTGGTATGCAACATGTTCACAGGGCCTATGATGAAATTTAAAATCCTGCTCTGAAATTGCATTTTAAGGCCTCTACCATTTCTGTGAAAGGAATTCATTCTGAACTTGCTGATATGAATAAATCTCATGCTAGTTTAAAGCAAAAGATTGATGCCTTCATGATTAATCCACTTTCTTCAGTTGAACTCATAAGTGTGAAAAATGCCATTAAAGTTGTGGTTCAATCGCAACAAAGCATGGATTCTCAATTTTCTTTTCTAGAAGATAAAGTATCTTCTATGGCTGATAAACTGGATGCTATGTTTTCTCTTCTTTCAAATACTGATGCCAAAAAGGGGGAGAAGATAACTTCCACAAAATGTACACCTGACTCTATTCAGTTGAAGGATAAAGATACTGATGGTGATGGTGATAAAAATCTGGTTGCCAATGTTCCAATTGTTCCTACTGCTCAACAACCCCAACATTCTAAAAGATCTGTTTCTTCAGGACAAGGAAAGTCTACTGGTACTCATGAAGCCAAGCACAAGGCTACTGATGATGCTCCTGAGATTGGTGATGTTATAATCTCTAACTTAGCAGATGCTAAGGGGTTATTCTTTTTTTACAGACACAAGGAAACAGGAGAAGAGATTGTTCTGTACTACAAAGATAAAAAGTTTGAGCAAAAGAATGCTAGGAGTGCTCTTGGAATAATAACTGAAGAACTTCCTGATCTAACAACTGAAGAAGCAGTTATTCAATAGGAGTTAATGGCTCAAATTGAGGCTGAAGTCAAAACCTCTAAAGAAAGAGGAAAAAGAGGTGTAAGATCTACAAGAGTTAGAAGAAGAGGAGGAAGAGGAAAGACTTCTGAACCACGTCAAATGGTTAAAATTGATTCTGCATTTCTGAATGTCTTATCTAAAGAAAGTTATGTTCCTGTACAAGAACATGAATTAACAGAAGAAGATCAGAATACTGAAGAAATGATTGTTCGAAGGAAGAAGAGATCAACCACCGACATTGCTCAAGTTGATATAGCTAATGCAAATGTAACTCTTGAGGCAGACACAAGTCCTGAAGATAAAACAAATCCTAATACTGAAAATCTGATAGCTGATTTTGATACTGATGAAAGGGTGGTCAAAGCATTGGATCAGTTGGTTCTTACTACAGTAGTCGATTCACATAATTCAGAGGTTGATGAACAAGAAAGAATTGACAGAATGAAAGCTGATCAAGCATGTGGTGATTATATGCAGAGAATTCTAAATTCGGAGAGAAAACAATGGCATAAAGAAAAAGGGAAGATTTATAATCTACCTAAATGTTATGCTCCTATCAGAAAATAAGATAGAAGATGGAAAGATGTTGGTTCATTCAGTTATCCCGAAGGGTTCAAACATATTAAATATGTGTCTGCATGACTAGAAGATTCTGGTTCAGAACAGAAAGATGTTGAGAAGTCCATTAAGAAACCTTCTTGGGTGGAACATTATGAAAGGCTGAAGCTTGTTAAAACTGGAACTAGAAGATGTATTGGCCATTCTGGAATGGAAATTCAGAGGTCTGATTTACTGGACACAAATATTCTAACTGACAATCTTGGTGAAAGAGTTACTTCTTCACATCTTGAAAAAGTTGAAGCCCTGAAGATTGTACATAAGAAGATAAATATTGATGATTTCAGAGAGAAGATTCTGTACTTTTTAAGAGATGGTAAAGTAAAAAGTTTTTCCTTACAGCAACTCTTGATGAAGACTGTGACAGAGTTGAAATACATTCACTATCTTCTTAGAGTTGAGAACAATATCACCTAAAATGACTCGAAAGTATCAAAAGAAGAGTCATGAACAAAGAAGATAAATACAATGGTGATTATGTTCCTATGTACAGAACTTATACTGGTCAAGAAATGAAGATGTAAAAAGGAGCCGCAGTCCTAGAAGTTTTTCTTAACAACACTTAGTTATCCTTCAGTCCTGATCATGAAGATGTCAGTTTGAGCTTTATACTGATTGGTGATCTGGAATTGAATAAAAGCTCGATTTCTAAACTGAGATCAGCCATCTACCATCTTGGAGAAGATACTGAAGAGAAGAGAGAGTTGAAGAAAACGCTTGTTCAAGTCCTTAAAGACAAGGAGAAAGAAAGGTTGAACAACTTTCTGGAAACAACTGTCAGTTATCTCAGGATACTGAAGTAAACTTTACTCATTGTACATTTTGTAATTGGTTTTAACATCACTGAGAATGAAATTTATGCTTCATTACATTAAGCATAAATTGAGGGAGATTGTTACGTGCTGATTCTCAATGATCAGAAGAAGCTCAACCTCTGAATGCGTTTTAGATGTCATCAGTATTTGATGTATCATCAGGATTTGATGCATCATCGGTATTTGCATATCATCAGCATCCGAAGGCGGTTTTTTATGAAGATTGATTTTATTCCTTATTTTGAGGGATGGATATTTGTTACGTTCTGAGTGATAGGACTTTATGTATTCATTTTAAAAAATGTATCATTTTCTGTTAGTAATTGATAATGCATATTTTAGATTGATTTGTAGCAGTTGTGTATTATATAAACACAGATTAGGTCATCACATTGTGATCAACTCGAGTATCATACAACCTAGCAGCTCTCAAGAACATCAGTATTTCTTGAGAGAGTTTGTAATAGTTTTTATCAGAAATATAAAGAACTGTTATATTTTAATACTTGTTCGAAATATCTATATAATTGTATCCAACCCCCTTAAATAATTGTATTATTACTGGGCAACAAATTACAAAACTTACTTGATCTTTATATTAAAAACCAAATATATTGTGCTACAAATATGTGTTCTTAAGTGTTTTAAGAACTCAGCTACTTCTTGAGAGAATACAAGAAATCCTAGATCTATTTTCTCTGATCTAAACTAAGGATCAGTGATATATTTTATTGATCAACATGCACAGTTTACAGAGATTGCACTATAATAGACTAACAAAATTTCGAAAGTCCTTTTGTCTATTTGTATTTTAAGTACAACAAATGTACATACAATCTTCTAGGTCTGTGACCCTCCTTTGTCAAATTCATCTTAGCCCTTGATCTTGCACTTCTCATGCTGCATTTGTAGACATCTCATTTTAATGATAAAATGGTTTGTTGTCAGATAATCTTAAATCTTCAGGGTTGATGTATTCTGTAATTAAAGCTTTTTTGGAGATCTTCAAAGTGTATGGAGATGTCTGTATCGAGATGTATAATGGTTTGTCGATATCTCCATTTCTCTACATGTATAAATGGCTTGTCGATACCTCCACTTCTCTACATGTGTAAATGACTTGTCGATGTCTCCACTTCTTTACATGTAGTGTGACTTGTTGATATCTCTTCTTCTCTATAGGCATTTTGACTTGTCGATATCTCCACTTCTCTACATGTGTTTTGACTTGTCGATATCTCCACTTCTCTACATATATTTTGACTTGTCGATATCTCTACTTCTCTACATGTGAAATTAACTTATCGATATCTCCACTTCTTTATAGGCTAGTTTGACTTCTCTACAAGTAAAGTAAATTCTCTATAAGTAAATTGACTTCTCTACAAGTGAGGCGACTTCTCTATAGGCCAAACTTACTTCTCGATATACTTCTTGACATTCCTTGAACCGTGACTCCTTGACATTTGACTTAGACCATTTTTCAATCTACAGCTCTATTCTTCACCAAGCAGTTTATCTTCATTCTGAGGTATCATCTCTTCTTCCAGAGATTTATTCCTAACTTGTTGGCTGTTTATTGAAAAATACTCTAGTCTAGTTTATCAAACATTTTTACAGACTCAAGAAACATCATTACAGATTACAAGTCAACGAAATCTCAGGATTGTCAAAATGACTTAGTCTTGTTATGGTAAGGCATGTCTTTTTCCAAAATATTCTTAGTAAAATCATAAATAAATAATAATTACATTATCTAATACTATTCAAACATCAATTGTGATATAATATTCTAATTAAATCCCATATAGAATATGATTAGAGATATAACAAATCATAAATATAAAATGATTAAATTGTTCTACTAATATTTAAATACCAAAATATGATACACTGACATAATAGTAAATAAAGTATGATTAGATATTCTATTATAAATAGATGAAATAATTCAATTTCACATTCGTGTATCTATCAATATTTACATATTTGTTACAAAAATATTGTAACAAACTATCAAAAATAAAAACGATATTGCACAATATCATAAGTATCAATATATATATATGTACATTGAAAAATTATAAAAATAAAATTTAAAAATTTAAAAAAATAAGAAAAGTAAAATTAAAAAAACCTTACATTGCACAAGTTATAAGTTAGTACAAGTTAAATTTACTTGAAAGAAAAATAGGAATTTGAATTTTTTTATTACAAAAATGTCATATTAATCCATTAATAATTTTATATATCTGACATCCTGTTTGGCCACAGGTATATAAGAGCATCTTCAAGACTCCAACCATGAAGATCCCTTAGCTAAAAGCCGAGTTGACATACCAAAAATAAAAAATATAGTCAATCTCTTCAAAAAATCACACTCCAACCATACCCAGGTTGGCTATATTTGTCGATCCATTACAGACATGTAAAAAATCTGTATAAATATTACACATCAGTTATTACCATATTAAAGTGATATATTCTATTTATAATAATCTAAAATATAAATAACATGCTATTTTTAAATTATAGCCAACCAATATAGTCAATACCATCGAAATAAAATGTGTTCATCAAATTTTACATAATCTCTTACAGGTCCAATTTAGCCAATCAGACCTAATTTAGTCAATCAGACCCAATTTAGCCAATCATTATAGCCCACCCCATTGGAGATGCTCTGACTTATTGACTTATGAGTCCGTAAGTACTAATCGACGAGTGTTTGTCGACCCAACTTATAAAACGAGTTTTCAAACTTATACGCAGATAAGTTAAATGTTAGTAATGACGTACTTTTTCTCAACTTATTTAGATTTCTCGCCTTTTTATTAACTTTGGTTTTAAAAAATGTATTTTTAAATATTAATCTAATCTAAAATTCACGAATTAAGATAATTATATTTAAGAATTATTTATTTTGATATATTTAAGTAAAAAAAATTCTGACCGATAGATAAATTATCCAAACACTTATATAACTTATAATGATTCATGTACTTATCACTTATAAATTACCTATTTATTTTAAATCATAAATTACTAATTCTAAGTCAATAACAAAATTACCCAATGATTGTAGGGCGGGACCATACAATAAACAAAAGAAGGATCTAGACGGGCTTTTAACCTGAAAAATGAAATAGCCCACAATGGACTATGACGGAAGCCTATACGTATATGGACTCGGCCCAAACCGTGTAGACACAAAACACCTCAGCCTATACTAAACCCCGTGTATATATAATGCGCCTCATCTTTCATCTCTTCTTCATTTTATTCCAGCCGCAGCACCGCCAAGCCAATTCGCCATGGGAAGAAGTATATCTCTCTCTCTCTCTCTCTCTGTCTCTCTCTCTCTCGCTGTATCTGTATCCTACATTCACATACATACTTATGCTTATTCGTAGTAGATCTGTGTATGTAATTGATATATGTGTGAATTAGTTTCTCTTTTATAGATGTTTATTAATATGCTGTCAATGAAATTAATTTCGGTTATGATAAAATTGGGGCTTTAATTTAAATGGGGTTCTGTTGATTTGTTTCGCTAAGCTTGGTTGTTTAGTATATATCATTATTTATTTGAGTAAGAAAGATACTATTTTGCTTGTAAAATGGTCAAATGGGGTTGTTGATTTGTTTAGCTATGCCGATTTGTTTGTTTGCAATACGGTCATGTGTTTTTCCAAGAAAATAAGTGCTTGTTTTGGAGAATAAGATTAGCTTAATACCCCCCCTCCCCCCCCAAAAAAATAAAATAATTAATATACTGTTTTTGTTTAGAGCTGGTGTTTTTGTTGTTGTTAAGGTTCTTTATAAGTTGTTTTAAATATTAGCATTTGGCAAGCCAAATTATATTCTACCTTTAAATTTCATTCTATAGAATCGTTTGCTGTTTTATTTATGTTTCAAAAATTATAGCGGTACATTAAAGTTGTTTAACAGTGGTTTTGATATTATAGTTTATTAAGACAATTATTGAGAGTATTCTCCTGTGCCTTTGCTTGTATTTACTAGTTTGTATATGTAAATGTGCAATTTGTTCATTAATCAGTTTACAATGCAGTAACATGATAAAGGTTTCCTTTTTTACGATATATGTGGAGCTGATTCTGTAACATGCTTTTTTTTGTTAATGTATGGAGTACTTCATGGGAAACGGGCTGTTGTAAATTTTGATTCTATATATCGTTTCTTTTTAGGACCTGCAAGGTGTTACCGTCAGATTAAGAACAAGCCATATCCCAAATCTCGCTTCTGCCGTGGTGTGCCTGATCCTAAGATTAGGATTTATGATGTTGGAATGAAAAAGAAGGGAGTCGATGAATTTCCTTTCTGTGTCCATTTGGTCTCCTGGGAGAAGGAAAATGTCTCCAGTGAGGCATTGGAAGCTGCTCGTATTGCTTGCAACAAGTACATGACTAAGTTTGCTGGTAAAGATGCTTTCCATCTACGAGTAAGGGTTCACCCATTCCATGTGCTGCGTATCAATAAGATGTTGTCGTGTGCTGGGGCTGATAGGCTCCAGACTGGTATGAGGGGTGCTTTTGGGAAGCCACTGGGAACCTGTGCACGTGTCAGTATTGGTCAGGTGCTCCTCTCAGTCCGCTGCAAGGACACTAACAGCCAGCATGCTCAGGAGGCATTGCGCCGTGCCAAGTTCAAGTTTCCTGGACGTCAGAAGATCATTGTTAGCAGGAAATGGTACGACAAATTTTTTTCACATTAGTCTGTAATTGTTTAAATTCACGATAACTTATACAAGTTAATTTATTGTCTTTTATTTTTATTTTTTAGCAATATCCAGTTCTTGTCATTCACTTGTCCAGAAAGCATGATAGGAGTTACATAAATTGTGGTTGTGTTAATGTATTATTTTCTTCTTGATAATCAGGGGATTCACCAAGTTTAGCCGGACTGATTATGTTAAGTGGAAGGCAGAAAACCGCATTCTTCCTGATGGTGTGAATGCCAAGGTTTGTGTTTCTTATAGCCATATCAAATTTCATTTCAACCGACATTCAATTTCATCTTTTAGATTGTACATTTGATAGGACTGTATTCCAATTACATCTGACAAAATTGAATAGTAAATGCTCTGTTGTGATTGTTCTCAGCTAGTTTGTATCATGCCATGCTCTATATGTGTAACTTCTAGGAGCCAGATGTGTAACTTAATAATTTGAACTTCTGACAAGTACAAACCATATGTGTAATTGATTGAGCCAAATTCAATAATTATTATGACATCTCCCTATACCCCAATTGACTAAAACACACAAGCCTGTTTGTTAGTTTGAGTTTGTGAATTACATGGGTTGTGTAATTGTGGTCTCAGTCATTTGAGTTGCTTGTGTGGCTTTGTTATTGTAGTATGAATCATCCAGGTTGCTTCATATTATAATGTTACTAGGGATAACTGTAACCTATGATTTCGTCCAAGTGACCAAAGGAAACCTATATTTGTAGTTGCTAGGGGATGCAATAGCCAAATTCAGTAATTTTTAGAAAACATCTCCTTGTTATTGACCAAAAAATACTTGGCCTGTTTGTCAATTTCAGTTTTGTGTATTATGTGGCTTCATAATTGTAACCTGTATCATTTGAGTTGCTTTATATATGAGTATGATACTAATTATGGGATAACGTTTGCATTAATTCATGCAGCTTCTGGGTTGTCATGGACCTCTTGCAAGACGCCAGCCCGGTAGAGCTTTTATTGATGCTGTTGCTACCTAGAAAATCAAGTTCAATATGGATATGTTATCAGATGAACATCTTGCCTTTTCTAGTTTTATTGCCTTTTGGCTAGTATTTGTATTCAGAACTCTGTTTAAAAGAGCTAATATGTTTCTGGATCTTAATGCCTTCATGATTTTGATGCTTTTATACTTGATACTTTTAAAATGGTCCTCTATTAATGTCATGGCGTTACTTGATACTCACCTCAGTTTTGTGTGATTTGCTCGCACATTCTGTTTTGGATACCCAAGCTATGTTTATTATTGTATAATGAAATGTTATTTAACAAATTGAATGATGTTAAATATACAAGTTGAATTGAGAGATCTTGCATCATTTACATGTACATATATAGTTGGATTTTTCTATGAACGAGTAGCATTTTAATTTAGGGATAGTTCTTCATAATCCATACTCTCTTTTCTAGTTACCAGCTTACCCTCATTACTTCTTTTTGTTCCTGAGGGGGATTTATCTTAATCTGCAAATCTTGTTCTATATCTATTTACCAAAACTATACATCAAGGTTACAAATGAAATGTTGGCATCAAAGAGAGGAGAAATGGATGTTGGCATCAAAGAGAGGAGAAATGGAGTTACAAGTATACTACTCGTCGACAAAATTTGTATTTAATCGAGCCAATGTTTTTGGGTAGTTTCACACACACACAACTGTTTATAATTTTTTAAATAAGCGTTTGGCATCTAAAATTCGACTCCATGAAATGGTAGTGTGTTTCAAAGTAGTACATTTCTTCAATTTGTAAAATGATGCCATCGTCCTGTGTAGGGCCGAATATATATATATAGTAAACCGAATTTATATATATATATATATATCGGTTATTTCAGTTAAACCGAATTAATTTTTAGATATACCAAACCGAAATAATATTATTTCGGTTAAAACTGAAAAACCGAATTAACTGATATTTTTGAAAAAACTCAAACCAAATCGAACCGAAATTGTCTGATTCGGTTCAGATTTTTGATTTTAGTTCGGTTTTGCTCCCCTAGTCCGGTGTGCAAGGAGTATAATTCACAAATTTTAATGAACACTGTAAAATAATCTCCATTATTTTCTTAATTTATTGTAAACAGACGACAACATATTAACTCTGCAATCTGCTTCCAAAAATAAAATAAAATAAAATATGATATCAATTTACGCCGACAGAATCAGAATAGACGCAAGTAGAAGTATTGAAAAAAGGTGTCCACCAAAATTTGAACAATCAGACGTTAAATAAAAAAACCTTCGTATGAAAAAAGCAATATTTTGTTGATGATTCTGAAATCTAAAAAAGACTTGAAACATAATATTCTAAGAGTAGCTCTCGAAAAATAAACAAGGAAATCCTGAAAACATTGATTGAGGCAAGTAGTTATTGAGTGATTATGAAAGATGTTCCTAGAAATTTTGAAATTTTGTTCTACTTAGGAGATATGCACCGATCATAAATCAATCATCCTTCCAATTTTATAGCAACAAGTAAGAAAAAGTAAAAAAATAGGGATCTCTCAAATAATTTCAATGCAAATAGTCTCAAATATTTAGAATGCAAATGAACCCAACATGACATATTATAGTACAAAAGTTGCAATGAGTGAAGCACTTAGATGTGCAATCCCTTTATTTGCCTTGCAACACGAAACTTATGAATTTCTAAATGGAAATGGAACAACTTCAATTTCATTCGTACATGGTAAATCACTCGCATCAAACACCACTTCAGTACCTATGCGACATCTTCTCTTTTTCCTTGTAGTCATTGGCATACCTGCACATCATCATAAAGCTTAGACAATAAAAAGTGTTGCAAAGACTTTTTGCATTGTTAGAATAAGAGAGCAGAGTTGAAAAAGAATATCAAGGAAATCACTAATACCATACTGATCTATTTACCATATGCTTGGGTGAAGACATAGGTTTCTTACAGGTACTCATTTTCTATTTGTTTACATAGCCATTTACATAATTACATGAGATCCAACACTAATTTAATATCTTCCTTCTAAGAAGATACAAGAACTATTTCATCAGTTTTAGTCAAAAAATATTGTTGCAGTAGTGACTTAACACATGTCATTACCTTGATGCATGGGACTGACTACTTTATGGAGGCATTTGGATGCACCATGGGAATGGGAATCGGGAATGGGATTGGAGGGTATGGGAATGAAATGGAAACACAAGGGGTATGGTAGGTTTGATTTACCCACCAAGAGGGAATGAAGTTCCCATTCCCCACCACTAAATTGGTAATCCAAACACTATCACTTGGGTTTAAGGGTCCGATTCCCGTTATGTTTATTAATAAAAAGACTTCACTGTACACAAAATATTCTTTCTAGTAGGATAAGCTAAGATGTCATATTCAATATTATTTGCACAAGCTTTATATTGTGACAGTACTAGATATGATGATCTCCCATCCAGTAAAAAGTACTCTCATCTAGGGGTGGCAGGATTCGATATAACCCGTACACCCGGTACGAATTTGACCCAAGAAATATAAACTAAGGTCAAGAAATTAGGGTTAGGATCAACTTCAGGTTGACAAAAGAAACCTACAAATATCTGGTCAGTTTGGGTAACGTAAAAAACTGCAATTTGTGGTATTATTAAAATTGTATATTTATTATGTACACCTGTAGTTTCTACTGACTAAAGACAAAAAGTAAATTAATAACCCTCATTTTTCAACCGTTCGTACTACTGAAAGCTCTTCATATCGAACATTAAGTATAATTTTTCCCCTTTTCACAGTAATTATATTACACTCTCAACTCTACCCTCAAATCACATATATATCTTTAAAACTCATAGGTTCATACACATAAGGTCATGTTTAAAGTGAAGGTAAGATAATCTACATGTATATATAAACATACATAAGTTCATTTCTGTAACTTTTAACCAGCTTCAGTCTTCCATTCGCTACTTGTTAGCATGAACAAGTAATAGTTGTTTTCTCTACATGCATATTTTTTGGTATTAGAATATAAGAATACAATGGTCAATATTGAGGGGTATAATTCGCGCCAATTGAGGGTCAATAAAAAACTACCAGTGTTATAGCTAAACCAATAAATTTCGGGCCAGGTTCGGGGCAATCCAAACTAACAGCTGAAGTAGAAAAGGTTCCCACAAATTTGAAGTTGATGTATAATTAATCAAATGTAAATGCGAAGAGAATTACACAAAAATCTAATGGACTAAGATGCAACAACATAAGTAAGCTCAACATAAGCAGATGTTTCAGAAACCAAATTACAAAGCATGATATAGATAATTTTACAAGTGCCAAGCAATGTAAAGAATATAAACTCAGGCATTAATGTGTAAAATTACAAACAAGTAAATCCAGAAATGAGAGTCGGCTGGAGTCTACCAAAAAACGTAAATCCAATAATACAAAATAAGATATAGAGAAATGAAGGGGGGGGGGGGGAATAGACGTACATGTAAGTACCGATAACAGGAACAGCAACGAGAGAGATGCTGACCCAATCGCCAAGAGTCCTCTTATAGATCTTGCTTGTGAAATCTTTCCAGAGACCAGGCATGGTCTGTTGCTGATACGGAGATAGTGCGTACACCACCGACTTCACTTTTGCTGATGATCCTCCTCCTACACCCATCTCTCTCTCGATCTCTCTCAATCTCTCTCGATCTCTCCCTTGAATTCTAGGGTTTTCTGATTTTGATTTAATTGACTTGTTAAGACTTGTACCAATATAGACAGCTCTACTTTATATTTACGGACAATGTGTGTTATGTAGTTGGACTCTGAAGTTTGTGTGTTTGGACCCGTTTCTTTTGGGCCTTGCCTACACCCCACTTTATCTTTATCTTTCAGTATTATGCGGGACATGTTACGTTATGGCTACGCTTTTAACATTCGTGATCATATTCACCTTCTTTTCTTTAGCTGTTGTCATTAATTTTTTATATTTTAATTTTACATTTACTAACTTCAATCGAATTTTTATATTTAATAAAAATAAATTGTCAAAAAGAAATACATTTCTGTAGAAGAAAAACTAAAGTAGATTCACGTTCAAAAGAAAGATAAATATTTTTTTCAAGGTTACAATAAAATAGGATTTAAAGACATAGAGTCGCGCTGCTTGCAGTATATTCAGGATTTCTTCATTCATTCATTTCCATGCAATCAATAGTTGTCTCTCAAGTTTAATTATAGGGTAGTTTTGATACGAAAAATTAAAAATTACATGTCATATATTACATAATTTATAATTTGTGTTTTGTGTTTGATACAGATCTTTGTAGGACAACAAATTTTAACATTTGTGGATCCATGTTATGAGATGTTAGAATAACAGTCGCAAAATTTATTGATTATTTGGCTTGAGCTGTCGGTAAATTTGATTATATGTTTAAAAGAAGTTAATAAAAATATTAATGTAATATTTGAGCGAGTAAATTTCTCTTTTTTCTTCCATTTGTTACTTTTTTACCTTCTTAAGTATATTTTTATAATTTTTCATAAAATTTTATTTAAATTAATTTACACGAATCATCATTACTTGAAACAATACTCTCATCATATATCTAACATTTTAATAGTCTGAAAAATCATAAACATAAAAAAATAATTAAAATATAAGTGTAATCTTTACTATTAAAAAGTAAAATTATTAAATATAATTAAATAATGTTCTTAAAATCCGACACTCAATACTAATATACATGCTTAGTATTGGTATAAATAAAAATATAATTAAATAAAATATTAATTTATTATGATGTAATATACTAAATAAATATTGTATAACCTTTTTAATTGATTTAAAAAATAGAAAAAATGGTCGGGTTGGTTAAATTTTATATGCTTGGTCAAATGTATTTAGTCATGTGTAAAAATAAAAACCTGTTGATATTATTTATATACAAATACTCGAATAAAACCATCAATCATATACAGTACCTTTTTAAGTTATCACGATTCATTCAAGATCATGAATAAAAAATTTCTCGAAAGTTAAAGATAGTCTAACCTATAGTTGTCACAAATTAAATTGCATTGATCTTGAATTGCTAAATGAAATAAACACTGATAATAATAATATATATATATATATTTAAATAGATTGCCAACTTACAAATTTTATTTTAAGTACTCACAAATGTAAAATAAATTTATGTTATTAAAACAAAATTGATGGCTATTCTGTGAATTTTGTTGAAAAAAATTGATTAATAATAATTTAAATGAACTATTTTTTTTGGAGGATCCTCTTATTATATAATAATTTTTAATAATGTCAAAAAAATGAAAAAGACAAAAAGTAAAAATTATAATAATAACATAATATTAAATATAACTAAATAATGTTTTTAAAAGTCGACACCCTACTAATATTATGTGTTAAAAAAATTTATAAGAACTATTTAATTAAATTATCAATTAATTTCTCTATATTGCGGGAACAACCGATTTATAATTTTGTTTCGCGAAGTTAATCGACTGAGAAAATGGTTGATTGATTCAATTTTATTGATTAAATCACACTAATATGCAATTTGTTCATAAGCGTTAATAGGGAATAAAAATAACCCTAATTGCGGAGTTAATGTCGCATTAATTAGACCTGATTTGGTCAAATGGAAAAGCCCAATTAGTGAGGCCCAAAACCCTAATTATTTATTAAATTCGTAATTAATAAAGGGGCTAATTAAACAGCCCAATAAATGTGTTCTAATAAATAACTATTTCTACAAGAAGTAGCCTCCAAGCAACCTAAATTCAGAAGGAAACTAATTCCTGCTTTCTAGGACTCCAAAATCCAATCAGAGATGGAGACTTGCCCACAAAGTCACCCAATTCTATCCTAATTTTTAGACTCTCAACATTTATATAAATGGTCTTACCCCTTCAACTTAAAGGAGAACATTTTTTTGGGACAAGAGCTCCACACATCACAAAGCCGTGGAGGCATCCAACAAGCCACGAGGCCATTAGCTGGAATGACGTTTTAGACTTAGTGCATGAAGGACATGAAAGTCACTACATTCTTGGCGAGCTCTCGCTGCGTATCACCAAGAACTACGTTTTAGCTTGATTCTTGGCATACGCCAAGGTACGTAGGCATCTTGCGAGGGCAGATAAAAGCCACGAAACACAAGCTCAACCATTAAAGCCCGAAGCTTATCAAACCCTAACATTAAATACACGCAATAAATAAGTCTATGTTTTTTTATCCATAACATTTGGCGCTGTTTGTGGGAAGAAGACGACAACCATGAAAGCACGAAGAAGCATCGAGAAACCACCTGTTGCGATGCACAATGTCACATCCACCGTTGGGATACCACCACAGTCAATCCTCATTGCTTAGGAGGATGATCTCTCAGGTACGGAGATCCCCGTTACCCGACTGCTGATTCAAAGAACGGTCTCCTACCTCAAGAGATGCATAATTAAGGGAAGAGTCCCAAACTATATAGGGTGCTCTCATTAATGAACACCCAAATTTTATATGTTCATAATTGAGCTTCCCTTATGGGATGTAAAATTTTAGGAGGAACGCAATGTCGAGTACATGAGGAGTACGAACCTCGCTATTTGCAAGGGCTAAACTTTATTAAGAGGATAAGTTACAATTTCTATGATCCTCATATCGGGGATAATGATTTTTCATATGAAGAGGAGATCGCCCCAAAAAGGGTGCAGCCGATTAAGGAACCTGTTGTCAAATGACGTTTTTAGCCCTGAAGATGTGAAAAAATGAATCCCCAAGTCATAAAGAGGAGGATCCGTGTGACGGCCTTAATCCCGGGGTCAGGAGTTGACGTCACTAAACACGACAAACAGAAATATAAACAACAAGATTACTATTATTATATACTAACACGACCCCATACCAAGATCCGATCCAGGTTCAAGTATGATCCAAGCCACACATTATTTATTACAAACCATTTATTTAAAAAGTCTGACACACTAACTTATTCAGCAACTCATCAGACCGCACATGGTCTAATACTAATTACCTCTAAGGAGCCGAGTCCTGAAAGGGCCGAGACACGGTTCTGACAAGGTCTGACTGGTCTTCTAGGCATCTACGATATATATATATAACAGGTTGCAAGGGTGAGCATAATCGCTCAGCAGTACCGACATATGAATATCAAGATAAAAACAGTAATGTAAACAGTTATAGGAACAAAAATATAAATTAATATGAAATCCGAAATCTGTAAATCATTCTGAGCATCAGTAAATAAGAAAAGCTGAGATAACTAGATATCACTAACTAACATGCTTCTAACAAAACAAACGTAGTTGTGTGTTGTGTAAGTACCAGAGTCCAATTTTAGCATGCTATTCACATTTATAAATAACTGTATCAATCACTTATTCTTTTACGGGAATCAAAAAGCCCAATCAGATATGTAACGAATATGTGAAGACAGCTGATCAGGCTATCAACACGAGACGGCTTCAACTGCCATTCCATATACCTGTTCCGGAACTTAGAGACTAGCTAGGTCTCTGACCTGCTGGACTAATCGGTTATGTAATGTGCGCAACCGAATTAGCCTCTTACGCCACCTCAATAGGCCTACTCTAGCCCCTATGTATCCCATATCTGATCATTTTATCCGGTTTTCAAAATATTAGTACCTATCTCATTTCAATAACCGTTCATTTTAACAGCACACGTAAAACTAGTTCACAATTCATTTTCCTTCGAGATACATGCCTTTTGAAGTTACTTTTCCCCACAACAGGTTTAAAACAGTGATTTATAACTACAGGGGATACGTAACTTAAAATGTTTCTGTTCCTTTACGAGAATAAAACAACAATATATTCATACATATTGAACCATAAAAGAATGGTCAGGGGTACTTGCCTTGCAATGCTTTCAGAAACCCTAAGTAGCTTTTTACGTTGACTTCGGTCCTTACGAGACTCGACTTGGATATACAATAACAGAATACCCTAATCTGTTTTACTGACATGCTTGATATCCTCAGATCCTAATAACCCAATTCGATAACCCGACTCGTATAATAATTATACACGTAATCACATAATCCGTATTCACATAAGGGTAACACGTTTTATATAATAAAGTACATTTCTCGTATTTAAAATAAATTTTTTAGAAAATTTTGGCAGCAACTTTTCTGTTTATAAGCCTACCCGTCGATTACAATCGACGTCCAATATTCATAATTCACATCGCAAATTTTTTTCATAATTCCACAATTATTTACATACAACTCCAATATATGATTCAATTTTATTTATTTTATAAAATTAGGACTCAGAATCAATTCATCATTGTCCACCGTCCGCTCGTAAAAAATTTCATCGCGAACGGCGACAAAAGTTATTGGTGCCCGAAAATTCTTCGGGTTTCCAAATAAACTCCGCCGATTATTAGAATCATTTTTCCCCACACAAATGATTTATTTTATTTCACGAAACCAATCAATAATTCCTGCCGAATTAATAAAAGTGATCACATCAGAAATAATCTAATTACAGGAACACACAATCACCACCACTGCACTCCACGCGCACCACGCGCACAAACACACACACACACACTAACGCACGCACACGCACAGTACACACACACGCACTCAACATACACTACACACACAATTCACAAAAAGCACACATATAAGCGCACACACACACACACACACACACACATATATATATATATATATGCGTATAGTTTAACAAATGGGACTGGACTGGAGTATTCACCGGAAACAATCGGAAACCAGGACGGCGGCGGGGAAGAAATCACCAGGGACAGTACAATCAAAGAAAGGGAAGAACATGGGAGAGGGAAAGAGACGGAGAGAGAGAGAGAGAGGGAATAGCGAGAGAGAAAGAAACAGAGAGATTAGCGAGGTCGAGAGAGAAAACAGAGAAGAAAATATGAGGAAGGAGATGTACAAGTCTGTGTGTGTAATATCCGGGACATGACGTGTAATTATCTATATCAATAAATAATTTTTATGTGATTTATGTGATTTTTAGTGAATTATTTGATGATTGGTGTGGTTATGTGGATGTTTATATGTGGTAAAGTCTAGGTATGTTATTTTTATTATGTCCAAAATAAAATATAGATAATTAAGGTATTTTTCTGGTAATTTGTTGGAGTATTATATGATTTTATATTGATTTATGAATTTATTAATTATTTTCTGAATAATTACAAATTTTTTTATAAAGCCGGGAATCGTCCAACCTCAACCGTTTTTATGTTTTTACAGCCCGAAACTCTTCCGAAAACTCCTTCCTAACCTAATATGGTAATTCCGGACATTTTCCATGTTTTGACTTTTTCGATCCGGATTACGATTTCACCTGTGTGCGGCCCGACACAATATTTTCGATACGCTAACCCTTTTCGATAACATTATCTTCGTACAAATTATTTTATAAAAGCCCGGTTTTGATAATTATCCGAAATAGGATAATGCTTATCCAAAACAGGATAGTGCTTATCCAAAACAGGATAATGTTTATCCAAAACGATCGTATTTATAGTTACTTAGCGGCTAAGCAACGTATTTATCGATCCAACACGATCCAGAACGTACTAATATTCCGTAAATATAAATAGCCTTTTCTTATTTCATTTTCACGTGTAAAATCATAATCAGACAGTACAAACCCCTGAAACCAGAGAAAACCCTATTAAAATACCGTATTCTTGAAAATCAATCGCACAAACGAAGGCGTTATCAAACTCCGATTCGGGCATGCAATATATCAAAACGAAACTCTCGAAAACTCTTTCTGAATCCACCATTTGTTTTTGTGCAATAATCAAGGTATTTTTCTCATTTAATTGTTTTAATTCAAATTAATTATGGATTAAATTATGAATTTTTGTTCTTGATGTTTTTGATATGATTTGGTGGCATAATCATGTAGATCTTTTCTTCCTGGTCAATTTGGTATATTATATGTCAAAAATAGAGTTCAATAACATATAGAAAATTGAGTTTGATTCTCGAATTGAAGAACTAGGGTTATGTGTTTGAATGTTCTTAATTGAAAATTAGGCGTTTCTTTGTTAGGGGTTATCAGATGAAATTGATTGCATGGATGTGTAGATCGTGAAAAAATAATTCGTTTGGTATGTTTGGAATTAATGGACGATTCCTTAATTTTTGTAATCGACCTCGCCGGATTCTGGAAAACACTCGCCGCCGACGAGTGTTCTTCACCAATTTTCGGTCATTTTAGACATGGTATGATAATTTTGTTTATGGAATAATGATCACCTCATAATGTACTACAAATATGCACAGTCTGGCACGCTGCTGAGTTCGAATAAGCTTTCCCAGCGAGCTCGGGGTCGCCGACAATGGCGACCGCCGGCGTAGGGCGTAGGGTTTAAAATAAAAGTGAATATCCAATTCTAATCATTGCTTATCAGGAAACTTGATTCCCTATATCATTTCAATTGATCATTATTTACTCTCAGTGCTGTTATTATAACTTGCTGATCTAGTTAGCTCACTCTAGCGAATCTGTTTATGTTCTTTTCCAGTTAAGAAGGAAACTAGTAATGGCGTGGATCCCCAGTCGAGTGTGCCATCTAGGTTTTCAAGTTGAAATGGAATAAGCTAGCGGAAGTTGTGTGACTTGGTGTGTGCTAAAAAGTTTGTAATAAAGTTTGACTTCAGATGTAAGATAAATAAATTTGGGATTTGGTACGTTTGTAATAAATAAGATCATGGCTTGTGGACATACTTTAAACTGTTGCGATCCTTAATCATGGTAAGTAGGGTCATTGCATATATTATTATATTCATAAACAGGTTTAAATATGGTGTGTGTGTGTGTGTGTGTGTTGTGGACCCCAAACTTCTGACCCGGGTTTGGAGGGCGCCACCGTGTGTATATGTGAGGGGTTTTGTATTTTATTTTCTTTCTTTTATCTGCTGCCACGAGTCCAATTACAGGACACACATCAACAGAGTATCCTGAATATACTACACGTGTCCTTGACCCGGGTTTTATAAATATTCGGTTCGTTTCTAGTTAAAATAACGTACAAGCTGCTCGACAAAACTCACCGAAAAATTATAAATTTCGTACCAAAATTCTCAAAATATCCGAAAGTTAATAAAATAAAATTTTCATAATTTTTAAATCATTTTTAAAACACAACCTATACCCGCATTTAACAATTAAACGAAATAATGTGCGGGTGAATTTAATCCCAAAAATTTCCAAAATAATTTTAAAATTCTTAGTATGATAAACTAAATAAAATATGAGTTTCGTGATTTTTGAAGAATCCATGAATTAAATACGGATTTTACGAATAAATGCAACCATAAAATTATTTAAGGATAAATAATTAATGAAATATTCATTTCTCAATTTTATAAAATCCTAAAAATAGTTATTGAAATTATAAAATTATTAAACCAATTTTTTGAGGCCATCCAAATATTTATGAAAATAAAAATATAATAAAATCACTTTTAAACGCGAAACAAAAATAATACAATTCAATAGTTAACTACACAACTCATTCCTATTCACCAATATATCTCACATAAATAATAAAATAACACACCGCTGCCACAAAGCAATACACCTATTTTATTTAATTAAATATTGAACAATTATACCTTTAAAATAATATAAAATATACCAGTTATTATATCCTTTCCCCCTTAAAACGATTCTGTCCCCAGAATCTAACTTAACTAAACAAATGAGGATATTTATCAAGCATGTCTGATTCTAACTCCCAAGTAGACTCTTCTACTCGAGGGTTTCTCCAAATGACTTTCACTATGGGGGTTGACTTATTTCTAAGGACTCGCTCTTTACGATCTAAGATTTGGATTGGTTGTTTCACATAGGACACATCTGGATGAAGCTCAATCCGTACGTATTCTATGACTTGATTTGAATCAGGAATGTAGGGCTTCAATATGAATATGTGGAACACATTATGGATGTGCTGCAACTATGGCGACAACGCTATTTCGTAGGAAACTTTCCGTACTTTCTTCAAAACTTCAAATGATCCTATAAATCTGGGGCTAAGCTTACCTTTCTGAACAAATCATACTAATCCTTTCCAAGGTGATACTTTTATCAATACTAATATTTCTACTTCAAAATTCATATCTTTTCAATTTAATTCCACATTCTTTCTTTGTCTATACTGGGCTGCTTCTAACCTTTTCCGAATCAATGCCATTGCATCTTTAGTCTACTGAACCAGCTCTGGGCCTAACACTTTCTTCTCTCCTACTTCATCCCAATATAATGGTGATCCACACTTATGTCCATACAAAGCTTCATTGGGCGGCATGCCAATACTTGTATGATAGCTGTTGTTGTACAAAAATTCAATCAAAGGTAAGTGTTCGTCCCAATTGCCTTTAAAATCCAAAGCACAAACTCTTAACATATCCTCTATGATCTGAATTGTTCTTTCACTTTGACCGTCCTTTTGAGGATGATAGGCGGTACTCATATTTAACTTGGTTCCTAAACATTCTTGGAACTTGATCCAAAATCTTGAATTGAACCTCGGGTCTCGATCTGACACATTGGACATAGGAACTCCACGCTTGGTCACTATCTTATCCAAATACAGCTTAACTAGCTTTTCCAAAGAATACCTTTCATTGATTGTGAGGAAATGTGCTGACTTTGTCAATCTATCAATGATTACCAAAATAGCGTCGTGATTAGCTCTCGTCTTTGGCAATCCCACTACAAAATCCATTGCAATCTCTTCCAACTTCCACTGGGGAATCTCCAAAGGTTGTAACAATCCACTTGGTCGTTGATGTTCCGCTTTTACCATCTGACACACATGACATTTGCTAACCCAACTGGAAATATCCTTCTTCATTCCTGGCCACCAGAAATTTTTCTTCAAATCTTGGTACATTTTAGTGCTACCAGGATGGATAGAAAACCGAGAGTTGTGTGCCTCATATAACACTTCATTCTTCAGTTCTATCACATTGGGAATCCAAATTATGGAAGAGAATCTAAACAAACCTTGGTTATCCTTTTGGGTACATAATTCTTCTCCTGCCAGAGTGTCCAACTCTTGTTCCATGACTCCCTCTTGACATCTTTTGATCTTTTCCATCAATGCTGGCTAGAAAATAATCTCATACAGTTGCTCCTTACTTTCTCTTGATACCCGAACTTCAATTTCCATCCTTTTCAAATCTCGTGCTAGCTCATCTGCAATCTGAACCATATTCATTCTCTCTTTTCTGCTCAAGGCATCAACAACCACATTGGCTTTACCTGGATGATATTTGATAGTACAATCGTAATCTTTAATTAACTCTAACTTCTTCTCTGCCTCATATTCAAGTCCTTCTGGGTGAATATATACTTCAGGCTCGTGTGATCCGTGTAAATATCGCACTTTTCTCCATACAAGTAATGTCTCCACAATTTCAAAGCAAAAACTATAGCTGTCAACTCAAGATCATGGATTGGATACTTCTGTTCGTGAGGCTTTAGTTGTCTTGAGGCATAGGCAATAACTTTATCATGTTGCATTAGTACACAACCTAAACCTTTCAAAGAAGCGTCGCTATAAATCATAAAGTTTCCCGTCTCATCTGGAAATGCTAATACTGGAGCTGACACTAACCTCTTTTTCAATTCCTGGAAGCTTTCTTCACACTTCTCCGTCCAAATGAATTTCACATTCTTCCTGGTTAACTTGGTTAATGGAGATGCGATCTTAGAGAAATCCTTTACAAACCTTTGGTAATATCCTTCTAGTCCAAGAAAACTTCTTATTTCCGTTGGAGTCTTCGGTTGCTCCCACTTGGATACGGCGTCAATCTTTACAGGGTCTACCTTGATACCTTCTTTGTTTACCACATGTCCAAAAAACTGTACCTCCATTAACCAAAACTCACACTTAGAAAACTTTGTATACAGTTGCTTTTCTCTCAGCCTTTGAAGGGCAATCCTTAGGTGCGTTGCGTGATCTTCTGGAGTCTTTGAATAGATGAGAATGTCATCAATAAATAAAATAACAAACTTTACCAAATACTCCTTATACACCCAGTTCATTAAATCCATAAAAGCCGTTGGTGCATTGGTTAATCCAATCGACATCACTAAAAACTCATAATGGCCATACCTTGTTCTGAATACAGTCTTGGAAATATCTTCAGGTTTTATCTTCAGTTGATGATAGCCAGATCTTAAGTCAATCTTTGAGAAATAGTATGACCCCTTAAGCTGATCAAATAAATCATCGATTCTTGGCAGAGGATACTTGTTCTTTATCGTCAATTTGTTCAGCTCTCTATAGTCGATGCATAATCTCATACTTCCATCCTTTTTCTTTACGAATAAAATTGGAGCATCCCACAGAGAAACACTGGGTCGAATAACCCCCTTATCCAATAGTTTCTGAAGTTGCTTGGCTAATTACTTCATTTCCACTGGAACCATGCGATATGGAGCTTTAGAAACTGGTTCGGCTCCTGGTATCAAATCAATAGAGAACTCTATTTCTCGGTCAGGTGGTAATCCTGGCAATTCTTCCGGGAAGATGTCAGGATATTCGCTTACTATGGGGATCTCATCCAAGGTAGAGGTCTCTTTCTTCGTATCCACCACATGAGCCAAATATGCTTCACATCATTGCCGCAACAATTTCTTCGCTTGCAGTACTGAAAGAAACTTCTTATCCCGCCTCTGTCCTTGGTAGCTTATCCTTACATTGTCCGTGGTATACATAACAACTCTCTTTTCCTTGTAGTCAATATTTTCCTTATATAGAGACAACCAATCCATGCCTTGAACAACATCGAATTCTCCCAACTCAAAAAGTATTAGGTCGGCAGGGAAAGTATGTCCTGAAATTTCTATGGAGCACTTAGGACAGAATTGACTTACGGGCATTTATCTTTATTAGCCACCTCTATGGTCAAAGGTTCATCTAAGTCTTCCAACATTAATTGCATTTTATTCAGACAGTTCATGGATATAAAATATTTAGACGCTCTCGAATCAAATAATACGTTAACAGGTACAAAATTAAGAAAAAGCGTACCTATAATGACATCAGAATCCCGAGCCGGAGATTTCTTAGTCATATTAAAGGTTCTAGCTCCGGATGTACTTGTTGCTGGTCCTTGAGACACACTCCTTCTAACACTTCCCTGGGTAATTGATCTGTAATTCCTAGAAATATGTCCCACTTTGCCGTAACTAAAACAGGTTACTCCTTGGGTCTCAGATTTATACTCAGTGAAATATTGACCCTTCTGGCCACACTTGAAACAGTTGACATTTTCCTTGCACTGACCACTGTGCTTCTTTCTAATGTCTTGCAGTCGATCACTGGCTTGTTGAACTTTTTTGGGGTAGAACTGACTGAGGTAGTACTAGGCCTAGCCTGGGGGAAATTCTGTGTCCTGAACTTCCTATCTTTATTCTTTCCAAACCGACGCTGAAACTTCTGGCTTACTCCTTCTGGTTTTGACCCGACAGGTCCACTTTCAAACTTCCTTTTCTTCTCACCCTTTTCTTTAGTAGCTAGCCTCTGGTCACTTTCTATCACTAAGGCAGCCTGAACTACCGAAGTATACGTCTTGAGTTGTAATGCTACAACTCCACTCCTAATCTCTGGCTTCAACCCTTGTTGAAACCGCTTTGCTCGCTGAGCTTCCGAACTCACATATTTTGGTGCTATACGAGCCAACTCTGTGAACTTGGCTTCATACTCTGTGACGCTTCTGTCTCCTTGCTTCAACTCTAAAAACTCCATCTCCATCTGACTCTGGAGACAATCCGGAAAATATTTTTCCAAGAACAGTTCTGTAAATTGGGTCCATGGAATATGACCTTCTCCTTTTAACACTCGCGTAGAATCCCACCAATAGTTTGAATCATTCTTCAAGAAATAACTAGCATAATATGTCTTTAAATCCTCACTCACCTTGGTTAGTGCAAAAGCCTTTTCCATTTCCTTCAACCAGATCCTGGCAGCAACATGATCCACTTCACCTTTAAATTCTGGGGGTTTCACAGTCTGGAAAGACTTAAAACTAACAACTTGGATTGTCCCCCGCATCTCATGCCGCTGTTGGATTTGCAGTTGCTGCTGTTGGATTTGCTGCTGTTGTTGTTGTATGAGCTGTTGTTGCTGAAATTGTTGTTGTTGCTGCTACTGGAATTACTGTTACTGTTGGACCAGATGAGTAGACTGCTGATGCAACAAATCTATCAATTTACTCATGGAGGGATCCCCAGCAGATCCGGTATTGGGTTGAAAATTCTTCTTTAGTGGCATTCTCCTGAAATATAACAGTCATATATAAGAAAAAATGGATTGCTCCAAGCAGTTTATACTAGGGATGAGCAAAATCGAACCGAAAACTGAAATCAAAACCGAAATTGCAAAAAACTGAATGAAACCACATCATTAAAAACTGAACCAATTAATAACCAAATCGAATAAAAACCGAACCAATAATATGGTTGCAGTTTGGTTTTAAATTTTTTAAAATCGAATACAAACCGAACCGAACCGAATAAATTTAGTTATATATATTTTAAATTATATATAATAATAATAATAATAATAATGAGAATAATAATAATAATCACTTTCTAGGTTCCACTTGGAGCCCCTCACTATTTGTGGTCTCTGGCTCTTGCTAAATGTTTTTTTATTGATTTTATTATGTTATGAATTTAATTTTTTTATTGTGATTTTAAATAAAAACAATTTTTATTTTAAAAAATAACTTAAGAACTAGTTATGCAAGTCCAAAAACCATTTTAATGATCATATTTTTAAAGAGGCGGTCTGAAAGTAAAACTTTGATAACTGGACTGAGTATAACAATGCATGGCAACACCTCAGATACGTAGGCCTCGGTGAAGGACTCAATATTAATCATCAGCAACTGAAATGTTCATATCTGCTGCTGTTATTTTTTTAATACTGCTGCTTTATTATACTATGCTATTTTGTAAAATTTTCTTTCCGTGCACATTTTTCTTCTAAATTTTAACGTGTATCTAATATCAAAAAGAGAATAATTTTTTTAGTTCGGTTATAAAACCGAAACCAAACCATTTCAAACCGAAACCGTAATTATAAAACCGAAACCGCACCAACGGTGTTTGGTTTGGTTTTTAATTTTAGAAACCACATAAATTTGGTTACAGTTTGGTTTTCGGTGAAAACCGAACCAAACCGAATCACGCTCATCTCTAGTTTATACATATGCATCAGGAGAGTGTTGCCACTAAGAAAATATCCTCATCCTCAATTAATTAGATCCATCATGAGTGAATGATCATAATCTAGGTATACCAACAACAGAAGCAACAATAATAGTAACAACAGTAATAACAACACACAATTATATATAAAAATGAATAACATAATAAAGCAGCTATTATATAACAACCAACAGAATCCAACCGATATAACGGAAATCCAACTGAAAAGAAACCATCCGAGTACACAACAAAACTGGATGTCATAGCAGCCTCCACCTACTACAAACTACAACAACATAATGTACATATATAAAGAAAACAACTACAGAACTCCTGGAAGCCAACTCTGAGCTCTGTATCTCACTGCCGCAACTCTGATCTAACTGCTGCCACTGCCACCGATAAAACCTAACTCGAACACCAACCAGTTCACCAGGTCCTGGTACTGAATGGCCCTGAACTCTGAGCTAATAAAAGGGTCAATAAACCTAGCTCTCTCGATAGCAATCTGAGTCAAAGATCTCACCTGTACATCAGGCGAAGGGGCATAAATTCTCTGGAAAGTTTCAACTGGTATCTGGTCAAGATGCGCGGCCAGCTCTGGGCTTTGCTCTCTAATGAAAGACCTATTCACCGCTCGGTGAACATGATAGGATATCAGGGAGGAAGAACCTGTAGGAGCAGATGGGGGAACCAGAGGTCTCGAGAAGGAATAACTGGGACCACAACCTGGTGGGAAATCCCTAACAGCAGACACTGACCTCCGTACCCAATGGAGACGGGCACTAGGTCCAGGGATATCCCTCGGTACAAATGGAGGAACTGATGGGGGAGGCAAGGGAGTCCCCTCAGCTATGACATCTAAAGTCCTCTCTGAATCTGAACTATCGGAGTTTAATCTGTTCTCCCGGGATGGGGAACAAGAAATCACTATAGGCCACTTCCAACATGATAAATATACAGGAAAGACATGACAAGGTTAAGACAGTTCTATCAAAACATCAATAGATGTCAGGGTAACACCGTCGGAACCCTCGACTGACCCTAAGGTTTGCTCTTCTATATGACTTGCTGACTCACACTCTAAGACACATTTCCTATACCTTTTTGACTCAATTCTTAACCTGAATCAGGGACTTGAACCTGTAGCTCTGATACCAACTGTGACGGCCTCAACCCCGGGGGTCAGGAATTGACGTCACTAAACACGACAAATAGAAATATAAACAACAAGATTACTATTATTATATACTAACACGACCCCATACCAAGATCCGATCTAGGTTCAAGTATGATCCAAGCCACACATTATTTATTACAAACCATTTATTTAAAAAGTCTGACACACTAACTTATTCAGCAACTCATCAGACCGCACATGGTTTGATACTAACTGCCTCTAAGGAGCCGGTTCCTGAAGGGGTTGGGACACGGTTCTGGAAAGGTCTGACTGGTCTTCTAGGCATCTACGATATATATATAACGGGTTGCAAGGGTGAGCATAATCGCTCAGCAGTATCGACATATGAATATCAAGATAAAAATAGTAATGTAAACAGTTATAGGAACAGAACTATAAATCAATATGAAATCTGAAATCTGTAAATGATTCTAAGCATCAGTAAATAAGAAAAGCTGAGATAACAGGATATCACTGACTATCATGCTTCTAACAAAACAAACGTAGTTGTGTGATGTGTAAGTACCGGAGTCCAATTTTAGCATGCTATTCACATTTATAAATCAACTGTATCAATCACTTATTCCCTTACAAGAATCACAAAGCCAAATCAGATACGTAACGGATATGTGAAGACAACTGATCAGGCTATCAACACCAGATGGCTCCAACTGCCATCCCATATACTTGTTTCAAAACTCAGAGACTAGCTAGGTCTCTGACCTGCTGGACTAATCGGTTGTGTAATGCGCGCAACCGAATTAGCCTCTTACGCCACCTCAATAGGCCTACTCTGGCCCCTATGTATCCCATATCTGATCGTTTTATTTAGTTTTCAAAATATTTGTACCTATCTCATTTCAAAAACCATTCATTTTAACAGGACACGTAAAACTAGTTCACAATTCATTTTCCTTCGAGATAGGTACCTTTCGAAGTTACTTTTCCCAAAATAGGTTTAAAACTGTGATTTATAACTACAGAGGATACGTAACTTAAAACGTTTCTGTTCCTTTACGAGAATAAAACAACAATCTATTCATACGTACTGAACCATAAAAGAATGGTCAGGGGTACTTGCCTTGCAACACATTCAGAAACCCTAAGTTTCTTTTTACGCTGACTTCGGTCCTTGCGAGACTCGACTGGGATCTACAATAACAGAATACCCTAATCAGTTATACCGACATGCTTGATATCCTCGGATCCTAATAACCCAATTCGATAACCCGACTCGTATAATAATTATACACGTAATCACATAATCCGTATTCACGTAAGGGTAACACGCTTAATATGATAAAGTATATTTCTCGTATTTAAAATAACTTTTTAGAAAATTTTGGCAGCAACTTTTTTGTTTATAAGCCTACCCGTCGATTACAATCAACGTCCAATATTCACAATTCACATCGCAATTTTTTTTTTTCACAATTCCACAATTATTTACGTACAACTCCAATATACGATTCAATTTTATTTATTTTATAAAATTAGGACTCAGAATCAATTCATCACTGTTCACCGTCCGCTCGTAAAAAAATTCATCGCGGACGGCGGTGAAATTTATTGGTGCTCGAAAATTCTTTGGGTTTCCAAATAAACTTCGCCGATTATTAGAATCATTTTTCCCCTCACAAATGATTTATTTTATTTCACGAAACCAATAAATAATTCCTGCAGAATTAATAAAAGTGATAACATCAGAAATAATCTAATTACACACACAATCACCACCACTGCACTCCACGAGCTCCACGCGCACAAACACACACATACACACACACTAACGCACGCACACACTCAGTACACACACATGCACTCAACACACACTGCACACACAATTCACACAAATCACACACATATAAGCATATATATATATATAGATTAACAAACGGGACTGGACCGGAGTATTCATCGGAAATAATCGAAAACCAGGACAGCGGCGGGGGAAGAAATCACCTGGGACAGGAGCAATCGAAGAAAGGGAAGAACAGGGGAGAGGGAAATAGACGGAGAGAGAGGGAATAGCGAGAGAGAGAGAGAGAAAGAAATAGAGAGATTAGTGAGGTCGAGAGGGAAAACCGAGAAGAAAATATGAGGAAGGAGATGTACAAGTCTGTGTGTATATGTGAGGGTTTTGTGTTTTATTTTCTTTCTTTTATCTGCTGCCACGAGTCCAATTACAGGACACACATCAACACAGTATCCTGAATATACAACACGTGTCTATGACCCAGGTTTTATAAATATTCGGTTCATTTCTGGTTAAAATAACGTACAAGCTGCTCGACAAAACTCACCGAAAAATTATAAATTTGTACCAAAGTTCTCAAAATATCCGAAAGTTAATAAAATAAAATTTTCATAATTTTTAAATCATTTTTAAAACACAACCTATACCTGCATTTAACAATTAAACGAAATAATGCCTGGGTGAATTTAATCCCAAAAATTTCTAAAATAATTTTAAAATTCTCAGAATATGATAAATTAAATAAAATATGAGTTTCGTGATTTTTGAAGAATACAGGAATTAAATACGGATTTTACAAATAAATGCAACCATACAATTACTTAAGGATAAATAATTAATTAAATATTGATTTCTCAATTTTCTAAAATTCTAAAAATAGTTATTGAAATTATAAAATTATAAAACCAATTTTTTGATGCCATCCAAATATTTATGAAAATTAAAATGCAATAAAATCACTTTTAAACGCGAAACAAAAATAATACAATTCAATAGTTAACTACACAACTCAATCCTATTCACCAATATATCTTACATAAATAATAAAATAACACACCGCTGCCACAAGCCAATACACATATTTTATTTAATTAATTATTCAATAACTACACCTTTAAAATAATATAAAATATACCATTCGTTATAATATGTGTTCATGAAGCACACATCCGGGTACCCCAAAAGATCTGGAATCATAGGTAAATCACGATCTACCAACCACAACTCGAGTTGTCGCTTCGACCTTACCACAACTTTCAATCACACAATTAAGAAGCCAGACCCATAATTATGGGAGTCCTTGTGACCCAAACATTGATTCAAGGGACCGGTACCCAATCTTAAGAAGTGGAAAGCCAAGGGATAGATCCCCAATCGGATTTCGGATGTTAACAATTATGTTTTCGTCTAAGAGGACCGCTAACTAACCTGATTAGAGTAAACTTCAACATTGTTCGCATTAGGGGTATGAATTCCAGTATTTTACAAGGGCTTATCCCCATTCGTAAAGGAGTCTGAGATTTCTCTAGGATAGTGTTCATCCATCTGGTAAGGAAACCGAGCCAAGAAAGAGATGACCAAGCAAATAGCCCATTTTCAATATACATTCTCAGTCTCAAGGGCACGAAGGGATGATTTCTTAAATCATTGCAAAAAAGAATTCGAGCTCATGAGGAGCACCTCGACAAGGTTTAACAAGTTTGGAGATGAGTTAGGCAAAAACCCGATCTTGACCCGAATGAACGATTTAAGATCTCCAAATTCAAAAGATAGAATCCTCAAATTTAAGGGTCGAATCCCCAATTTCATATGGTAATTGAGACCTTAGCCCTACCAATGTTCTCATTTCTCAAACTTTGGATGATCTGGGACATGGATTCAAAGATTATGACCAAGGAAGCGGAATTCAATTCAACCGTGCAAAGGCTATACATTACTTTATATTCAAGGTTTGAAACCCATTAATGACCAAATTTGTGATTATTACAGTCCCTATACAGAGGATGATGAATTTGAAAATAAGGATGCCACTCCAAGAAGGTGACGTCCAGGAAGTGACCTAGTAAAAGAAGATGTCCCAAGCCCCGAGGGACTCAAGGAATTAAAGCTTAGGATGATGAAGACCGGATTTTTGTCTCATCAAACTTGTGATTTAATGGAGGAAAAGAAACCTGAAAGGGGACGACAAACTTTAGTACTTGCAAAATTTGGAAAGCCTGGAGCCCCGAGGGTCGATTACCCGATATAGTTGGTTCGAACGGCCTTCCATGAAGAAGGAAGACATAAATTCCAAGGATTGATCCCAAAGATTTGATACCCCTTGAAGGTCTGAATAATCCCACGTATCTCTGCACGAGAGAAACTACGAACACCTATATTTCAAGGAAGCTAAAGGTACCCCAATCTGGGCGTATGATGGATTCAGTCATCTGGATAGCCACATAAGAAAGTTTTCAAACTCTCTAGTATAACAGCTGATGAACGATTTTATAAAGTGCATGACGTTTTCTTAAACCCCGGGGGGCATGACTCGATAATGGTGCAGAACTATATGAGCTATTTTGCATCCCCCAAGAACATGAAATGAGGATAAAAATAATCCTTGTATGACCTAGACCGATTCAAAGAAAATCCTTGATCACCATATACTTGAATGATAGGATGTCAATGATAGTCCAACAAGGAGCATGGGATGTTAACTTTAAGTTATCATTAGTTGAAACCAATATGAAAAGCATACATAGGTTGCAACAGCGGGAAGGTGAAAATAAAAAACATGAAGAAGAATTTGATCCCTGATAGGAGGTGATGAAAATAACGACTAGAAGCAAAATGAGGATCAAAAGTGTGATGCTAAGGATAAGTATCCATGATGGAAACTCTCCCCCGAGAAAGAACAACTAGGAATCAAAGTTCACCAAATATGCATATTTTAATGCTCTGAGAAGATGAATCTAGGTAAATATGAAAAGATGAAGATGGTCGATGGCTAAAGCCACTGCACGTCAACCTTGAAAAGAGGAACAAGAATTTGTATTCAAGATTTCATGCAGAGGACATTGACGATTACCGCCAGGTAAAAAATAAAATTGAGTTCCCAATCCAAAGAAGAATACTGAATATGCTCGCCAAGATAGTGAAGGAAGAACTATAGTGAAATATTATGAATAATAAGAGGGGAGATCAAGATACTCCAGAAAAATACGCAGCCCCGAGGCCCGGTTATCAGTATGATCTTTAGAAGACTAATGACAGATGGGACTTCAGGAAGCTCAATGAAAGCTTGGGCCCGAAAGGTAATATACCATAATGAGCGACAGTGGAAATTACCACTAGTTTTGATGTTTCTGATTCGAAAGGGTTGAAATTCCCGTATAAAGACCCGATGATCGTCACACAATGATATAAAACTCTGAAATATTCTTGGTAGATGGGACTCATTATTTCCCGACTCGCATTTTATGTTATTTTGCCACGATTAAAGGCCTGATGGAATCGGGGGCGGGTCCTCCCAATAGAAGACATGGAATTCTGAAAGGCCGACGAACAATAAGGAAATCCAACAATGGATATGAAAAACAAAGAGGAATTTTTTGCCCTTGGAAAGCGAGAAACCATAAAATAATAAGCTGATTGTAAGGTCGGAATTCCTAAAGTACCACTCCTCACCAACTTTTTAATATTATGTATCTTTTTGCTGCTTTTATTTTGTGAAAGCAGATGCTTCATACCAAAGGTTAGAAAGTAAAAATAAAATTGAGCATCTTTATTGAAAGACCATGAGAGTTTACGGTTTAATGAATTTAGAGCCTAGACAAGGCAGAATACATGAAACACCTCTGAGAGGCATTTGAAGTGCTGATGCACCACAAGATGATGTTAAATCCTACAAGACGTGCCTTTGAGGTAGGATTTGAAAATTTTTTGGGCCACAACTCAGAGTGGGGAATCAAGGCCAATGTTGATAAGATTCTTGGTTATGGATCCTTCATCTTTCATTAAGAACATAGAGAAACTAAAGAGTGCAATTAAGGAGAGTTTCATCTCCGAATCCAGTGACAAGTTTTCCTTTCCTCATGGCATTAAAGAAAGTAAGGGACTCTTCATGGACTGATAAAAGCCAGGTAATCTTTGAGGAATTGAAGAGGCAGATGACCAGAATACCGGAGATCGATTGATCAATATGAATCTCGAGAGAAGAAGTACTGAATCTATACACGGAAAAATCAATTATTGAGATTTGTCCATGTAGGAAAAGACATATAGATTCAACAACCCATCTACTAAGATAATGAAGTTTTGTGTGAATAACTCTAGTATTGAGAAGTTCGCATTAGCCATGACCACGGAGCGAGGAAATTAAACTCTATTTCTAAGTGTGTAATATAAAAAAATAACCCCCGGGGGGCACAATGTATAGCCCTGAGGCTAGTGGAATGATGTTTAAGTGGACAACTGAGCCTGGTGAATTTAGTATAAACATGTATCGTGTTTAAGGTTCAATATTTGACTGACTTCATGGTTGAATGTCCCAATGACAACCAACAAATCGGGGGAAGGAGAAGATACCCCATGAAGGCAAGGAAATATGTAAACAAGATAAAGAGATGGTACTCAAGTGATATTCAGTTCTCTATTTTGATGGATTGAAAAAAACAAAAATGAGTAGTGCAAGATCATGATGAATCTATGATAGAATTTTCCTTGATATTGTATTTCTCAAATGAAGAATGAAGATAAGTATGAGGCCTTGGTGGCCAGAATTGCCTCAGCTGAAACTCCGAGGGTCAAGAACTTCAAAAGTTTGCGGAGACTCAATATTTGATGATTTCTCAAAGTAAAGGAGGGAATTCAAATAAAGCACGAGACAACAATAAAATCTGAGAAATTTGTGAAGTCATGACTCACTTTAGTAAGTGCTACATCCCAATGGAGGGAAGCATGAAGGCCGTTGCCTAGGAAATGGAAAGTTACACGAGAAGCTTTTACTTCTAAGTCACGAAGACCCAAAAACTAATACAAAACTGATAACACTGTATGTGTGAGGAATTATTGCCTAGGTGACTCAATCCGAAACTAGTATATGACCCGACGATGCCATGAGAGCATGAAAAATGCTGGAAAAGATTTGGAGTTTCAATCTGATCACAAAGAATTTATTTAAGGAGTAGTTCATGATTCCTTACTTGAAATGCCCGAACCCTCGAAAAATGGAATTGGCCTTAAAAGAAGTACATGAAGTGAACCGTGGGCTATGCTTGGGGGGGGGGCAAGGCTGTCACTCAAAATGTATCTTATTTAGATTATATTGGCCAAAGATGATGGTTGATGCCAAAGATTGTGAAAGAAAAGTATACTTGATTTCGGAAGCACACACATGTTGTTAGGAAATCTTATAAGATGTTGATTTTAACCAATTCCCATGTCTCATTTACAATGTATGAGATTGGTACTCTTGATACATTTCCATAGCCAGTGTCTAGAGGTAGATCCTGACACGAAGAGGATTGAGGCTAAAACCCTTAGTTGTATAACCAACATTCAAGTGACACAATTCTCGTAGAAAAGTGTGATATAAAAGTATGAACTCCCATGAATCCCAATGACGGGTGATGAAAGACAGTACGATATCAATGATGTAAGAAGAACAATAGTAAGTCCTGCACCATAACTATTCCTCATCCCTAACAAATCGGAAAGCCGAGGTAGCAAATTGAGGGACTGAAAAAGAAGGACAAATACTCGGGAAATTATTAGGCAGACGATCTACTACACCTACAAAGGGTGTTTCATGCCACTTACAAAGAAAAGATAGGAGTTATTCCATTCTTAATGGCTGATAAAGCTGATATTGTGATGCCACTGGGAGTCACTCAAACAACTCCAAAGAATGAGGTCTTTGAGCCCGGGAAGAATAATGAAGACATGACACATACTTTAGAATTGATGAAGCCAACACCGGGATTGTTGAGCATCTGAGAAAAGTTTCAAAGACTATAATGTAAGAATAAAAGAAAGATTTATTCGATAGAGATACTTAGCCCTCAGAAAAATCAAGGCGTCCTGAGTTGGGCAGAAAGGAAAGGCAATACCTATTTTCGAAGAGTCATCATAAACATGAACATATTTGGGACAAGAATCCCACAAACTTGGAAACATTTTGAAAAAATAAGGTACTCATGCTCGACATACCTTAAACCTCAAGGTTTAATCTAGTTGAGAATCTAAGTAGGAAAACTCACCTGGTTAGACTAACTAGAAAAAAGGCTCGTAGAGGCCACGTTAATTGAAGGTTTGTATAGGACACTTTATGTCCAAATTGAGGGATCAAGGAATGCAAGAAAAAATATGAAGAGGCCCATGAGTTAGAGCTCATAATAAACTTCGATTCAGTATATTATATGCTCAAATCAGAACAACGAGCGAAAAGTTATAGCCATTAAAAAGCTTGTAACCCGTAATTCAGGATTACTGGTCTAAAGGACTAGGATTCCTTGTCTACGGGGTCAGGATTCCTGGTCGAAAATCAATCCGACCAGAGCGACAAAATTACCCATAATTTGACGAGAGTCCTCGTTGGAAGAGGGCTGCATCCTGGTCGAAAATCACTCCGACCAGAGTGTTAAAATCACCCATAATTCGACGTGAGTCCTCGTTGGAAGAGGGTTGCATCCTGGTCAAAAATTAATCCGACCAGAGCTACAAAATCACCCATAATCCGGAGAGAATCTGGTCGAATTCCATCCTGGTCAAAATTTTACCAAGAATTCACGTCAAAAAGGGTACAGATTCCTGGTCTGAAGGGTGCAAATTCCTGGTCTACAATGATTAGAATCCCTCAATCATGTTGCATAAGACTCCTCCACAAAAAAATATATTTATTATTCAAATAATAAATATAAGGAAGAAAAAAATTATTAGAAATAATAATATTAAAATTCGGATCGAAATTTATCCGTACGAAATTTTATCCGGATTGGACACCCCTGATTTTGGGGCCAATATTATTCAAAATTTTTTGAATAATTAAATATTTTTATTTATTAATAATATTTTAGAAAAACAAAAAAGAAAAAAAGAAAAAAAAAAGAAAAAAGAAAAAATAAGAAAAGAAAATAAAACGAAAAAAGAAAAAGAATAAAAAAAAGAAAAGAAAAAGAAAAGAGAAAAAAAAGGTTGACCAGGAATCCACCTCGAAATCGAGATGGTTCCTGGTTGAAATTGAGTTCGACCTGGCCATCCAAAAGATGGACAAGTCGACCAGGACTTGTGTGGGGAGGAAAAGTGGCTAATAGCCACTTAGTACCCCTTGTTTTCGGAATTTTGCACGATGATCCCTGAAATTTAAAAGTTGACATATTTGCCCCTGCAAATTTTAGAATCTTATAAAAATATTCCTAAAATATTAGGAAAAATTTGAAAAAATACCTGGAGGTACGAAAAAATTCCTAAAAAATTAGGAAAAATCACCAAAAATGCCTGGAGGTATAAAAATATTCCTAAAATATTAGGAAAGATTTGGATCAACACCCAGAGGTACAGAAAAATTCCTAAAATATTAGGAAAAATCAAGAAAAATATCCGGAGTTATAAACAAATTCCTAAAATATTAAGAAAAATTACGAAAAATACCCGGAGGTACGCAAAAATTCCTAAAATATTAGGAAAAATTAAAAATACCCGGAGGTACGGAAAAATTCCTAAAAATATTAGGAAAAATACCCAGAGGTATGGAAAAATTCCTTTAATATTAGAAAAAATTATAAAAAATACCTGGAGGTACGAAAAATTCCTAAAAATATTAGGAAAATTATGAAAAATACGTGGAGGTACGAGAAAATTCCTAAAATATTAGGAAAAATTATGAAAAACATCCGGAGGTACGAAAAAATTCCTAAAATATTAGGAAAAAATATGAAATATACCCGGAGGTACGGAAAAATTCTTAAAAATGTTAGGAAAAATTATTAAAGATGCCCGGAGGTACGGAAAAATTCCTAAAATATTAGGAAAAATTATGAAATATACCTGAAGGTACGAAAAAATTCTTAAAAACTTAGGAAAAATACTTGTGAGCACGAGATAATCCCTGAAAATTAAGGGAAAAATACCAGAAAATCCCTAAAAATAGGAATAAGGTAAGAAAATGAGTAAGGAAAATATGAAAATTCCATAAAATATCCTAAAGCCCCGGACAAGGTAAATCATTGTAAATGTGTAGGTCGCTCCACACTTTACGCTAAAAACGATACCCCAGATAGGGTAAAAGGTAACTTAACTTCTATGAAACATGGAATGTGTTTCCCAGAAGTTGGGAGGCAAATAATAGGGAATAAAAATAACCCTAATTACGGAGTTAATGTCGCATTAATTAGACATGATTTGGTCAAAGGGAAAAGCCCAATTAGTGAGGCCCAAAACCCTAATTATTTATTAAATTCGTAACAAATAAAGGGGCTAATTAAATAGCCTAATAAATGTGTTCAAATAAATAACTATTTCTACAAGAAGTAGTCTCCAAGCAACCTAAATTCAGAAATAAACTAATTCCTGCTTTCTAGGACTCCAAAGTCCAATCAGAGATGAAGAATTTCCCACCAAGTCACCCAATTCTACCCTAATTCATAGACTCTCAACGTCTATATAAAGGGTCTTACCCCTTCAACTTAAAGGAGAACGTTTTTGGGGACAAGAGGTCCACACGTCACAAAGCCGTGGAGGCATCCAACAAGCCACAATGCCATTACCTGGAATGATATTTTAGACGTAATCCTTGAAGGACATGAAAGTCACTACATCCTTGGTGAGCTATCGCTGCCATAGCCCCGAGGGCAAGTATCACCAAAAATTACATTTTGGCTTGATCTTTGGCATACGCCAAGGTACGTAGGCATCTTGTAAAGGCAGATTAGAACCACAAACACAAGCGCATCCATTAAAACTCGAAACTTATCAAACCCTAACATTAAATACACACAATAAATCAGTCCATGTTTTTTTATCCATAACAAGCGTATATGTAAGACTAAACCACAAAATAATTAATTAATATTTAGAAAATAATGTTATGATAATATAATATGAAATGTAAGGTACATCATAATGTAGAAGCAACTTTTTTTTATTTGCATGCAACAAAGTATTGGAGATTTTAATTTGATCGACCGCAGTTGAATAGGCATGAAACGATATTAAAATCAGAATGACTTATCGAGTATACGAGCCCTCAGACATAATATAGAGTGTCACGTCACCGTGTTATTGTCAAATTTTAGACTATAAATTTTTATTTTTAAAAATAAATTAATTTTTTTGTGTAGTTGATAGTTTTTATTGAATGTGATTTTAAAATAATACCGAATTAATGTGTACTAAAAGTGCTTAAAATGGATATAATTAATAGAATTAATGTGTACTAACTTATAGCCCATGTGATGCATGATTTTTAAAATTTTCTTTTTTTAAAAAAATTATTTTTATATATTTTAATATATGTAATATTATTTTTATTTTTGATAGTTTGTTCTTTGTTGTAATATTATTAAAACAAATATGCATATATCATAATCTATTTAGAAATATATTAGGAAATTATATCGTAATTCGTGTTTGAATAATATTAGAATTATACAATTATTTTCCAATTTACGATTATATTATCAATATACATATAATAAGATATAATCTTAAACATTTATTTTAATTATATCATATCAAAGATTGAGATTATTTTGGCGATACATGTACAGCAAGAAATATAGTCATATGATCAAAGTTTTGGATAGGAAGTACCTTCCGCTTAATATACACAAAGGATAAAATAATAGTATAGATAAATAGATAGTTTTAGCCCGCTAGGCCAAGTAATTTCGCTTTAATAAAATAAAAATAGTTTAGATTTTAAGTTTGATTTAGCTTAGTGCATAGTATATTTTAGCATGTTACAACCATTATATTTAATAACGAGTTATACATTCACTAGTGTACTAAACCCACTTTGCAGCGGCCTTCTAAAATAATATTTTATTTTTTTTAATATTTCTTATATGACTTTGTCATTCTGAAATTATGAATAAGAAATAAATATAATGAATCAAGAAGTTAAGAAGTCGTTCTATCATTAAACATGTTTACTCCAAGTAGTCGCTCTCTCATTATATTTTTATAAAGTCAATAACTAATGTAATATTTTTTCCTATTTAATAATATAAAAATGTGAGAAAATTATAAAAATACATAGAAAACTCATGCCCTCGTCTTCTCTTTTAAATATTTATAGATACTTGTTTTTATAATATTTCATTTGTTAAAAATTAAAAGAAAAAATTTGGGAAAATATAATATATTAAGTCGATTTCGGAAGAAAAATGAAAGATGATATTAAAAAAGAAATTTCGGAGAATATCATGTTAGATATATTTGTGATGTCATGTCTATTATGATTTGTGTTTAGTTTTCAGATCTTACTTAATAGGAAAAATCAGTACTTAACTGGAAATCAGTACTTATACTGAAGTCAGAACTTAAGATATCAGAACTTAAGTTATCAGAACTTAAGATATCAGAAGATATTTATCAGGAGATAATATCAGGATTTAAGGAGACTTTCAGATAAGGTAGGTGGCTGATTGAAAGGAAAGAAGATCAAGATAAACGCAAGAAGAAATATGCATGAAGAATGAATTCTATGAAGAATATAATACTTGGAAGAAAAGATAACTGATTGATATATTTTAGGAAGCAGAATTATATTCAATATCAATTAGAAGATTATCTTGTAACTATGTAGTATATAAACACAGACATAGGGTTTACTCTATATGTGTTATCATTATGGAAGTTATTATTCATTGTAACTCTAACAGCTCTCGTGATAATTTGTTCATCACTGAGAGAGGACAGTTCCATATTGTAACAGAGTTTATTGTGTTTAATAAAATCTGTGTTCTGCTACTTGTGTTCTTTAATTCGATTTGATTGTAGTAAACACTGTATTCAACCCCCTTCTACAGTGTGTGTGACCTAACAAGTGGTATCAGAGCCTATCTGTTAACACAAATACAGTAAAGATCCAAAAAAATCATGTCTGAAGAAGAACAAACTCTAACCAAGCCCACCAAAACTGAAGAAACTCCAAAGACTCAAATCCATAATTGATATGAGACTATTAGGGTTCCCATACTGAGACCTTCTGAGTATCCCATATGGAAAGTGAGGATGACTATGTTTCTGGAAGCTACAGATCCAGAATACCTTGACAGAATTAATGAAGGACCACATAAGCCAACCAAGCTTCTTGTTGTAGTTGGAGATCAGCCAGCATAGACAGTACGAAAGGAGAAAAGTGAATATACAGCTGAAGATATCTCATCTATTGCTAAGGATGCAAAGGTACGATATTTGCTGCATAGTGCCATTGATAATGTCATGTCAAACAGGGTAATCAACAGCAAGACTGCAAAGGAGATATGGGATGCCTTGAAAACAAGATGTCAGGGAACTGATTCCATTAAGAAGAACAAGAGGACTATACTCACTCAAGAGTATGAGCACTTTGACTCAAAACCTGATGAGTCATTAACTGGATTATATGACAGATTTGTCAAACTCTTGAATGATCTGTCACTGGTGGACAAGGAATATGAACTTGAAGATTCAAATCTTAAATTCCTGTTAGCTCTTTCTGAAAGTTAGGATTTGAAGGCCACCACTATAAGAGACAACTATGTTCTTGATGAAATAACTCTTGATGAAATTTATATGATGCTCAAGACTCATGAACTTGAGATGGAACAAAGAAGTAAGAGGAATGGAAGGAAGTCAAGGACAATTGCTCTTAAGGCTGAGGAGGATGTCCCCAAAGTAGCTGCCTCAAGAAAAGGCAAGGGAAAAGCTCTCATCACAAAGTCTGATACTGAGTCATCAAGTTCTGATAGTGATGATGACTCAGAAACTAAAAGCTTACCTGAGATGGATCCTAATGAAGAGATGATGAAGCTGTGTGCTCTTATGGTGAAAGGAATCACAAGGATTGCATACAGGAAATTCAGAAAGGGAAAGAAATTTTCCAGGAAAGGTGCAAGTTCTGATAAGAAGAGTTTCAGAAAATCTGAAGGCAAAGGAGTAAAGTCTGACATAGGAGATTACTCAAATGTCAAATGCTACAACTGTGGTGAGAAAGGCCACATATCTCCTGATTTCAAGAAAGTGAAAAGTGTCAAAGGTAAGGCTCTTGTCACAAAGCAGGAAAGCTGGACAGACACTTCAGATTCTGAAAGTGAGGTGAACTATGCCTTGATGGCAAATGCTGACTGCTGACTTAAAGGTGCCTCAAACTACTTATGCCTTTCATACTGATGACATTACTGAGTTGAGAAGATATCTTAAAACCATGTTCATTAGTTATAGAGATCAAACTTTAACATGTGAAAGATTAACTTCTGAAAATCTTGCTTATAAAAAGAGGAATGATTATTTAGAAAAAGAGTTAGTCATGTTCCATCAAACTCAGAAAGATAGAGATGATGCCTTTTATGTTAGGGATGAAGTACTTAAAATGAATGAATCTCTAAAAACTGAGTTAGAAAAGGAAAGAGAGATTATCAGGATTTGGACTAACTCCGGAAGAACAACTCAGAATTTGTTAAGTAGTGGAAATTGGAAAGAGGGATTAGGTTATGGAGATAATAAGAATGATAAGGGAACTGTAGAAATTGTGCCTATAGTTGTTAAACAAAAGCCAAAGGTAAATCCTGTTAAGTTTGTAGCTGTAAAGTCTGATATTGATAAATCAGAAGTTAAAGAGAAATTAACTTCTGACAAACCAAAGCAGGATAAGCCAACTGAAGTTAACATAGGCTTAATGACGAAGAAGCAGCTTAAACATAAGCTGAAAGATGTTAAGAATGTAAACAAGGTAAAGCCACCTAGGAAAAATAGGAATGGAAATGAAGGTGTGAATAAAAGCAATGATTATAAGCCTGTTCCTAATGCTCCTAGAAAGAAATGTTATAACTGTGGAAACTCTAACCATCTGGCTTCTTTTTGCAGGAATAATAAGAAAATAAACTCCTTACCTTCAAAGTCAGGAGTTAAGAGTCAGTCTGTTAGATATAGGCCACAAAATCCTTGTTTTCATTGTGGTAGTTTATGGCATTCCATTTATACTTGTAAGGAATATCATAGTTTGTACTATAATTATTATCAAATAAAACCTTCTTCAAAGAAAGTTAGCATTATTCCTTCTAGTGTAAGTACTGATGCAAAGTCTGATATTGTAAATTATGATAAGAAAACTGTTAACATAAACTCTGATGCTAAATCTGCTGCAAATGTTAACAAACTTAATAAGGCCAAAGGATCCAAGCAAGTCTGGGTCCTTAAAACTAATCATTAGTGGTCTTTTTGATTACAGGGCAACATGAAAAATATCCTAGTTCTGGACAGTGGATGTTCAGGACATATGGCTAGAAATAAAGCGCTGCTATCAGACTTTGTGGAGAAAGCTAGCCCAGGTGTTTCTTATGGAGATGGCAACATTGGAAAAACTCTGGGATATGGTAATATCAATCTTGGGAATGTCATCATTGAAAAAGTAGCTCTAATCTCAGGACTTAAACACAATCTGTTGAGTGTGAGTCAAATCTGTGACAGAAGTTATCATGTGGAATTCTTTGAAGAACACTGTGAAGTTGTAAGCAAATCTACAGGAAAAGTTATTCTGAAAGGATACATGCATGATAACATTTATGAAGCCAAGCTTTTAACAAGTACTGATGGTTCTGCAATCTGTCTGTTAAGTAGAGCATCAATTAAAGAAAGATGGAATTGGCACAAGAAACTCTCTCATTTAAATTTCAACAATATAAATGAACTAGTCAAGAAAGATCTTGTGAGAGGACTGCCAAAATCAGTATTTGCTCCTGATGGCCTTTGTGATTCTTGTCAGAAGGCAAAACAAAGAAAGTCTTCATTCAAGAGCAAGAATGAATTGTCAGTTCTTGAGCCTTATCACCTACTACATGTTGATCTATTTGGTCCAGTGAATGTCATGTCTATTTCAAAGAAGAAATATGCTATGGTCATAGTGGATGAGTTCACCAGATACACATGGGTGTATTTCTTGCACACAAAAAGTGAAACTGCATCTATCTTGATTGATCATGTCAAACAACTGGATAAATTGGTCAAAGACTCTGTGAAAATCATAAGGAGTGATAATGGCACTGAGTTCAAGAATTTGATTATGGAAGAGTTCTGCAAAAACCATAGAATAAAGCAGGAATTTTCTGCTCCTGGAACTCCACAGCAAAATGGAGTTGTTGAAAGAAAGAATAGAACTCTTATTGAAGCAGCACGAACTATGCTTGATGAAGCAAAGTTACCAACCTACTTTTGGGCTGAAGCTGTGCAAACTGCTTGTTTTACTCAGAATGCTACACTTATCAACAAGCATGGAAAAACACCATATGAGATGGTGAAGAAAAAGAAGCCAAATCTGAAGTATTTTCATGTATTTGGATGCAAGTGTTTTGTTCTTAAGACTCATCCTGAACAGCTATCCAAATTTGATCTACAAGTTGATGAAGGAATTTTTGTTGGATATCCACTTTCCACAAAAGCCTTCAGAGTCTACAATTTAAGAACAAGGGTAGTCATGGAATCTATCAATGTCTCTTTTGATGATAAGAAGATTACTGGACATGAAGATTTCAATGATCATGATCAGCTGAGATCAAAAATGAAGTTTTAAATTCTGATTCTGTAAATCCTGACAGTCTAAATCCTGATACTGCAAACTCTGATGGATTAAACTCTGATGTTATTAAAACTGTGGTGACTACGCCAAAGGAAAATGCATCTGTGTAGGGGGAGCATACTGAAGATACAACCACATCTCAAGAAGCATCAGAACCTACAACATGCTCTTCAAGTTCTGATTCATCAAGTTCTGATGAGCCAAGTTCTGATAATTCTGGAAACTCATGTACTGATATTTCTAGAAACTCAAATTCTGAAGGATCCAACTCAGAGAGCATAATTTTAGGGGGAGCATCAGAAAATGTTGATGGAGAGAGCATGGATCATGGGGGAGCATCTAGTTCTAGAGATAACCTTCCATTTGTAAGGAAGTGGACTAAAGCACATACACCTGATTTAATTATTGGAAATCCTGATGCAGGTGTCAGAACTAGAACTGCTACATCAAATGAATGTCTCTATCATTCTTTTCTTTCTCAGACTAAACCAAAGAAAGTGGAAGAAGCTCTTCAAGATGCTGATTGGGTGCAAGCAATGCATGAAGAGTTAAATGAATTTGAAAGAAATAAAGTTTGGACCCTAGTGCCAAGACCAAAGAACAGATCTGTTGTTGGTACAAAGTGGGTGTTCAAAAACAAAACTGACAGTGATGGCATAATTACAAGGAATAAAGCAAGGTTGGTGGCAAAAGGATACTCTCAACAAGAGGGAATTGATTATGATGAAACATTTGCACCAGTTGCTAGATTGGAAGCCATAAGGATATTTTTGGCTTATACTGCTCACAAAAAGTTTACAGTCTTTCAAATGGATGTGAAAATTGCTTTTCTTAATGGAGAATTGGAAGAGGAAGTATATGTTGAACAACCTCCAGGCTTTGTAGATCCCAAATTTCCTAATCATGTCTACAGGCTTGATAAAACACTTTATGGCCTTAAGCAAGCTCCAAGAGCATGGTATGAGACATTAGCTCAGTTTCTTCTGGAAAGTGGATATAACAGAGGGACTATTGACAAAACATTGTTATATCCCAACCATGGAAAGGACTTACTTTTGGTGCAGATATATGTTGATGATATCATTTTTGGTTCTACAAATGACAGACTTTGAAGAAGTTTGCCAAGCTAATGCAGTCAAGATATCAAATGAGTATGATGAGAGAACTTAGCTATTTTCTGGGCCTTCAAGTCAAGCAGAATGAAGAAGGAACTTTCATTTGTCAATCTAAGTACACCAGAAATTTGTTGAAGAAGTTTGGAATGCAAGATTGTTCAAGTGCATCCACTCCTATGGCCACTGCAACAAAATTGGATAAGGATACTGGTAAATCAGTAGATATTACTGATTACAGAGGTATGATTGGCTCTCTACTCTATCTAACTGCAAGTAGACCTGATATCATGTATGCTACCTGTCTTTGTGCAAGATTTCAAGCAAATCCAAGAGAACCTCACTTAGCAGCTGTGAAAAGAATTTTCAAGTACCTTAAGGATATAGCTGATCTGGGATTGTGGTATCCTAGAGAATCAGACTTTAAGATAATAGGTTACTCAGATGCAGATTTTGCAGGATGCAAAATTGACAGAAAAAGCACAAGTGGAAGCTGCCAATTTCTTGGAGGCAGATTGGTTTCTTGGTTTAGCAAGAAACAGAAGTCAATTTCCACATCAACTGCAGAAGCAGAATACATTGTTGCAGGAAGCTGTTATGCACAAATTTTTTGGATGAAGAATCAGTTACTGGATTATGGGTTAGAATTTTCTAAAATCCCTATTTATTGTGATAATCAAAGTGCTATTTCTATGACAGGTAATCCAGTTCAACACTCAATGACAAAGCACATCAGGATTAGGTACCACTTCATAAGGGAACATGTGGATGAAGGTACAGTGGAATTGCATTTTGTTTCAACAAATCAACAACTAGCAGATATCTTCACAAAACCACTATGTGAATCTAATTGGTAAATAAACGTGGAATGGTTTTAGGTTCTTTCTCTAAATCTGCCTAGTTTATGTTCTGATACATCAAACTTTATGATCAGTATTTATAGATATTACTATCTTTGTGTATTCTGTGCTTAAATTGAAATTTGCTTAAGTGCTGATTGTTGTTTGATGTGAATTTCTAAACTCTGATAGTGATATGAATGTTTATGTGACTATTCAATCCAATGAGGATAACTGTGTTAAATGCTGACCTAGTAGTCTTTAAATACTAAAGATCCTATGTTTGGAGTAATTGTTTATGTGGAAATCTTTTAACACAAGCAAATTCTGATATTGAGCTTAGTTAAGTTTACTTTGTGTATCTTGTTACTAAGTCAAAAACTAGAATGGTGCTTCTTATCTGTTAAGTTTTGATGTTAGTAAATCTGATGGATGTACTAAGTGCTGATAAGCCTCACTTATCAAAAGAAAAAGAAAAAGAAAAAGAAAAGAAATAAATATCAGGTACTCCTTTGAGATCTAGAGTAAAAATGTGGAAGGGAAAACCCAAGTGCATTGCTGGTATTAAGTAATATGCATTAGAAAAGCAAAAAATTTTCTTGGTGACTTTTCATACTCTATGATTAGTGGAGAAATACTCTGATAACAACATAAATTCTGATAAGCAGTCGTGACTCACTTACACTGAGAAGCCACTGTAAAATGGAATTTCAAAAGATGCATAAAATGAGCACAAAACAGTTGAGGTGGACTCATGCATGAACTCATTCTATAGTAGACTTCAGAATAATGACAAATTTTGAGCAAATTTCTTAGTTATGCCTTATTTCTAATATGTACTGAAGTGAATCCGACTTTACTCTTTATCTGATATTTAGCTTAATGCACACACATACACTCCATATGAATGATGAAAATTACTGTGGTGATAAATGTGCTTTTAGATGAACAGTTTAAGTGTCAGTTGCATAAATTTTGAGGACAGGTTCTGATGATTAAGTTATGATGTACCCATATCAGTATTTGTGTGAAGAATTACAGGAATAAACATTCACTTTTCGAGTTTAGAAGCCATATTCTGATGACTTTTAAATTATGATAATAATCAAGTTCTGATGCTGACGTGGCAGTATTTATTTACTTGGTTTATTTTTGGTCATTACTTGAACGATCATATTTTTACAGAATATTGGTTTATGTGAGATAAAACAGTCATAATCATTATGGGTTAATGGTTAGCGTATATGTCTTGAAAAACTGCATGCGCACAGTAATTGTTATTATATCCCGTGCCCATTAACTCTGGCTTTAAATCTTTTACTGACTGTTATTATTACACATCAGTCTAGGGAGTCGAGGGGTCATTATTTTTACTTGTGATTATTAACCAGTCCTCGCGTCCCTTAGTATTCCATTGCCTATTTAAATGACTGATCATTCATCAGTAAAATCACATCTGTTCATTTCTCTCAAACAATGGCACATTTTAGTTGGTATTACTGTTATGGCACGGAAACTGTAATTATCTTTCGAAATGGAATTCCGACTTCATATCCTATCAACAACATTCCATTCATCATCTGGATTCAACTTCCAGAGAACATTAAAAATGATCTATTGTCTTTCCAAAGAGAAGTTCATCTTCGTATTCTTAAATAGCAGGAGCAAATCATTCGTCTTGCGGTCGAGGTGGTTTTCGTTTACCAGCGCGTAGGTGGTCTAAGTTCCTATGACCGAGTCAAACTTGGCTTTCTCGCTGGCTTCCTATGACTACCACCAATCGGTGGCATTCTATCCCATTTCTAGGTGGTTCTCTTTGTTGAAAATAGGAAGAAGAATTAATTGTCATCCATCCGTTTCTCTTCACCATCAGCTTTGTCAGGCTTCTTAGACTAGAATTAAGGCTGTTGATGTTAAGATTCTAAGATTAGGTCTATCTTGTAATTTTTGCATGTAATTGATAAATTTCATGAAATGTACTCATCTAATATATCAATGAAATTTTCTTTAATTGCAAGATTTGTTCTTTGTTTCTCAAATTATGTGACTGTGCATGTTTAATTGCAATTTATTAATCTTTACTTCATCGATTTTTAAGTTTATTTTGTGATGAATGTTTTGATTAAATTCTGTTAATTTGAGGAAACAACTGAGGAACAGGTTCAAACATCAGAACCTGTTGTTGTAGAAGCTGAGAAGATCTCTTCTCAGAAATATATTGTAACCGCGAGTTCTAGGCCTCTCAAAAGGATTAGAAAGTTAAATCCAAATGATAAAGCTCCTACAGTGTCTCCACCCTTGAAGAAAATGAAAAAGCAAAGAGCTCACAGGGACACAGTTGAGTCAGATTCAGAAGATGAGGAAGCAGCTAAGGAAGGGGGTCAGGAATCTCTGATCCCAACAGAAACAATTGTTATTGAATCACTTCCTTCTACACAACCAGAAACTGCTCAAGACAGAGTGCCTACACCTCCTATGTCACCAATAATTGATCCAGTACATACCAAGACCCCGGTACAAGTGCTGAAATTGATAGTCATAACTTAATTATGCCTGAGGTTCTGTACTTAGAAGCTCCAACAACTCAACTCACTCCACCAACAACATTAATTCAAGTTGTTGATTTCAATAAAAATGTTCCAACTACACCAATTAAGAATCTGGATGATGAAAATCAGATTTTAGGTGGGCATCAAGATTTGGCTGGTGATCAGAACTTAGCTGCAAATTAGAATTTAGAGGATGATGTTGAAACCTCGACTGCCTCACATACTGCTATTCTATCAGAGGATGCTGATACTGCCGGATTTATAAGTTCTAATGCTGATAATGCTGAAACTACTGGTGAAGCTGCTACTAATCTTGATGCTGATGTAGCTGGTCCATCAGGACATGCACCTCAACAAACAGTTAATAAAGCTGATTTAGTCAAGAAGTTTGTTAGAGGGGAAACACCAGTACCTTGGAGTGAAACTCCTAGAGGAAAGGAGTGGACTAATGAATGGAACACAGTTAGTTTTGTTCCATCTGAAAAGGGACGCGTGTCAAGAATTACTGCCACACTAATTTATATGCTGCCACGTAGCAATCTGGATAATTATAAATCCCGTGCAGTCCAGTTCCGTCCCGCTTTTGTGACTGAAATGAACAACTCATAGTTAAAAATATACCAGAAAATTACCAAAATAGCTTTAAAATATCATAAATAATTCAAAGTTATTAAAAATAATTTTTTCGTAATCTTTAAAGTATTTTTGAAACGCAACTCGTACCCGCATTTCACAACCAACGAACCGAGCTGCACTTAAAACAAATTCAGAAAATCACGAAAATAGCCTTAAAATGATATAATATCCCGAAGTTTATAAAAACATAAATTTCATAATTTTAAAATAATTTCTGAAACGTGATTTATACCCGCTTTTATTAATTAAACGAATCAATCCGCGGGTGAAATTAATCCCAAAAATTCCCAAAATAATTTTAAAATTCTCGGAATATTCACAACTTCAATAAATATGAGTTTCATAACTTTTAAAGAATTCTGGAATTAAATATGGATTTTACAAATAAATGAAATCAGAAAATCATACAGGGCTAAATAATTGATGAAATATTGATTTCTAAATTTTATAAAATCTCAAAAATAATAATTTTAATTATAAAACCATAATTTTTTTAAAGATATTCCAAACATTTATGCAAATAAATTTGCATTAAATTCACTTTTGAAAGTGAAACCATTCAATACAACTCCATAATTAATTACGCAGACAACCCGATACACCATAAATTACACATAGATAATAATAAAACAACACATAGCGGTCAAACTAATACACATATTTTATTTGATTAATTATTTAATAATTACACTTTTTAAATAATATATAAGTATACGAGTCGTCATATCCTTCCCCCCTTAAAAGATTCTGTCCTCAAAATCTGATTTAGCCTAACAAGTGAGGATATTTGTCAAACAGTTCTGACTCTAACTTCCAGGTAGACCTTTCGACTCAAGGATTTATTCCAACCATACTCGCTAGGGATATAACTCATTTCTAAGAAACTCGCTCTCAACAATCTAGGATTTGGATCGGTCATTCCACGCAAACTAAATTTGGATAAGAGCCCATTGGCTTCTAATCGATGACTTGGTTCGAATCAGATATATATCGCCTTAACATTGACACGTGGAACACATTATGTATACATACATTACAACTGCGGTGACAACATCAACTCACAGACAACTTTACCTATATTTCTTTATACCCTCGAACGGTTCAATATATTTAGGACTCTACTTATCCCTTTTATTCAAACTTAACCATTCTCTTTCAAAGGTAAAACTCTTACCTGAACCACGATCCTAATTCTATATATTCATATTCTTTTGATGCAAATCCGCTTTCTTTCTTGTCTATCCCGAGCTGTTTCAACTCTTTCCGAATCAACACCACTACACTCTAGCTACTGAATGACTGAATTAGCTCAGGATTTAACAATATCTCTACTCCCACTTTCTCTCAATAGAGTGAGGACCCACACTTATGTCCATACAAGGCTTCGCAAAGTAGCATTCTCTTACTAACATGATAACTATTAGCATAGGAAAACTTATTCAATGGTAGGCGATTACCTCAATTTCCTTTTTAAATCCAATATATATACTCTCAACATATCTTATATCTTCTGAATCATTCTCTCACTTTGGCCCTTCATCTAAAAATGATAGATTACTCAATTTCAACTTAGTTCCCGAACATTCGAACACCTCTTACTCATTTATATCATTAAGGATGGAAAGTAATCTCATATATTCACTTCTTATCACCTT